>NC_088205.1:25585933-25894160 GCF_037126465.1 Ornithodoros turicata
TACTCATACTCATACACAGAAGTAATGATGGCATGAGACTGTTGTTTTGCGTGCTAAAGACCTGGTGAGACAGTTCAGCAGTCGTTAAGAAGTTCCAGGACAGGCGAAGAGCCTGCTGATGGAGCTTTGTGTTGGACGACGGCCCCAGAATTTAAAAAAAAAAAAACGTTAATTGGCGGTATAGTCAGTTTGTTGCAAATTGCTGTTCAGGACCTCGTCTTGTTTCCGATAATGACTATAGTCTATATAAGTCACGAGGACGCGTTCTAAGTTGCAGACCACGCCGCAAGGCGCGCGACGTTGCGTAAGCCAATACCTGCTGCCTGAGTACCCGGTAAGCGTGACATTCTATACCTCAGTCGGCGAAATATGGCTGCAAATGCATCCGTCAGCCAGCAGAATAAATGTTACGTAGTATAAGAGTGATCTCAGCGACTTCTATCAACAGCAGTTTCCGCTGCCTCTTTTTATTTTCGCATTGTCTGCTTCTGAAACCCAAGTGATTCTCTTTTCTGATAGTAACCTTCCACGCCGTAGTCTCGCCACCGTCCACTCGCTGACTTTCCTTCATCCGCAGACTTTCTGATTCTCTCTTATTCTTTTTTCTTCATTCTGTTCTTTTTTTTTTTCTACGGTGCTCAACAAAGTAAGAAGCAGACGGGACTGCTCGAGGAAACTACTGTCGAGCTGAAGTTGCTCGAAGAAAATGAACCCCCCTCTTAAAATGTTCTGCCCTCAAAGATTCATGTCGATCCGACATATCCTACACCTTACCTATAATCATCACCTTGGTGTTCGCTCGCCTGATGATGACTTCGGAACCACGTGGAGCGTTAAAAACTACCTCCCTCCAGCTTTCTCCATTGCGGGATTGGACCGGTCCTCGTCACATGACCCGAACGTCTGCTCATGCGAACGCCATTTCTCAAACTCGTACCTCCTTGAGCATTATCCGCACTCCTTGACGAGAAAATAAGTAGAGTCGAGAAGGAAAAATGGGAACGGTCGAACTTTTAAAGTAAATTACGTAGCTCCGAATTGCGCCGGCATCAAAGGGTGATGAATTTTCGCCCCTCGCAGTTGGCTCAGAAGTAGATGAGAGTCCCCCCTTCTCTAATTTCATTTTTCTTCAAACTCGAGGGCAGCAGTAATTTTCAGGAAATTTGATCTTCGCTGTTCTTTGCGCGTTTTCGATGCAGATTTCGTGCGACCTGCATGTGCTCATAGCAATGGGACGTGTGATTTATGCGGGCGCGTCGGAAGGAGATTACACAAGCTGTCATGCGATGGAGGAAGTTGATGCAGTGCGGTAAAATGGTAAAAGTCTAATAAACAGTTTCCACACTAGATAGAACGTGTGATGCTAGTGACGGAACGCAATTGCAGCTCCAGCGGGCAGGGAAGAACTTTGCGCCACCGCCATTACGCTTTCTTGCAGGGCACAACGACAGCGAGATGAAAACGAAACGGAAACTGCCGCATAAAACAGCATACAAGTCGAACCGGGTACGGGGCCATTACATCCAACGAGCTGTTACATCCATCGTGTCGTTACATCCATCGATGGACGTAATAGCACGATGGATGTAACAGGTCGTTGGATGTAATAGCACGGTATGGATGTAACGACGCATTGGACGTAACAGCATCATGGATGTAATGACACGATGGATGTAACGACACGATGGACGTAACGGCCAAAAAATCTGGGTCGCCATGGGGGCCATGGGAGGTAAGAAGGTCGACGGGAGGAGAAGCCCGGATTAGGAATAGCAGGAGTGAACCGGTGACCCACCTGTGTTCAAGACGACTACAACCCGCAGGTGACTGCTGTGTGTGTGTTTCTTTTCTTTCTTTCTTTTTCGTTTTCTTTTTATGAAAGGAATAGCAAGTCGGCCTATGCCTGACTAACCTTTCCCCGCTTCTTTTTCAATAAACATATCCCCCCCCCCCCCCGGGTTGCTGGTCAGTGGCGATGTACATTCATCCACAATGCATAGTGCATGAATATCCATCAATAATGCGTTTCGGTACCTGGCCAATCGTATTAGTTCCGCCCATCCTTTCTTTTCTCCCGGTCTCGCTGGCATGGGACTCGCGGACCTCTGCATCCAAATTCGGTGCGAAAACTTTATCAAATTGTGGCGTTGATTTCCACCCCATTCTTTTCCGAACGAACTTGAAACGTGAACTAGTACAAACTAACCGCAGACAGTCTCAAAAAAGAAAAGAAACACACACACACAATAAAGCTTCTACAAGCATAAGATGGCCCGTCACGACGGGAGCTCTGCTCAAGCGCTAACTTGACCTGTCAGCCTCACGTCCACAACGTGTGGCTGCAACATGTGGCAGACATTGAAAATAAAATACATAACTAAATGAATTAAGCACGAACGTGTCTTTAATGATCTGTGTCATCTGATTTAAAAATCTCTGTGTGCTGCTCTCGCTATATAGTTGCGCAACGGTACCACTACCAAAGGTAGTGACTTAACAGCAAAAGGTCACAGTGTCTTGAGCAACGCGGCATACTATATTTTACTAGGTACATCAGTTACAAACAGCTCTTCATTCGCGGATTATAACATTATGTACATGTCAAAATCCCAACGTCTAACACGCGTTTCAGGTACGTTGCGACGTCTTCATATCGAACGGGGGCGCACAAAAAATAGCGGCGAAATAGTTCCATCTCTTCGGCATATCGTGCGTTCTTCTTGCTGATTCGTGGCGTTTGTGGCTTGGGCGGCGCTCCAGGGTCCCACAGCAGAAGCCGCAGCTGGTACTTTGCGGCGTCTGCACCTACTGGAAAAATGCAAGGAGTTCCGCAAGACTTGGGTGCTGGTTCGGGAGTTGGTCATGAAGTTCATTGTGCCAACCCTCAACCACATTCGTGGTGCGTGCTCCGGAGTTGCCAAAGTGGTCCTATACACTACGGACGGGAACGTATGTCAGCCAAAATTGCGGAAGTAGGATATGAAGGGCTGCAGCAGAGCGCTCAGAAGAAGTGATACTTTCTGAGGTGGATTGGAAATGAAATCCTCGCTGAACGGGAGACGGAAATGTTCGGGAAGGGAGGGCAGGTGCCATACCACCCTGAACCACTCTCGCTCTTCTTCATTGTCCTGCAGACGGTCCTCAAGAAAAGCTCGTCCCGCTTTTCATTTATCGGCTTCGCATAATGAAAGGCGCAGCCATTTATTTTTATCGGCTGATTCACACGTACAGCGCCGAACGCTGTCACTGCTGCATTTATAGCTGCAACTTCGAAATGAAGCATCCAGTGACTTGAGCTTTGTAGTGTTCCCAAGTGGCTGAAACTGTGTAGGAGTGTGTCACGAATTACATCAAGGGTTGATTCATGGGCGGCTGTGTCACGTCGCCTGGTCAGCGCAAACACCACAGGGTGACACTCTCCTCGTATCGACACGTGAAGGGTGTACAACGGAATTCATGAATTCTGGTGACTTATGCTTAAAGTTTCCGTCCCAAAACACTTACTCCGTCGACAAAAGCGCTTCCAAGTAGCTATCTCCGCTCAAAACAATCATTTCGCTGCCCGGGGTGGAGTCTCTGAATCGGAGGAATTCTTCTCCGTCGAATTGTCCAGGCAGCAACAATAACCCGTTTCTGGGTCAACCCGTGGTTTTTCCCGGATTCAGGTGACTAGGTGTGTGCACCTTCCCAACACTATCTGGTATTCACACAACGTGATTCACACACAGGACGCTATCTCATAGGTGAAGGAGATCATTGGCAATAAAGCGCAGAACAGCGACATTCGCATGGGGACCACTCACCTATAGGCTCTCCTCCTAAGTTTGAAAACAACTAAGGAATTAACGACCTCAACACTTGCTGGCCACTGACGTAGGTGCGACAAAAAAGTACAGAACAGCGATGTTGAAATGAACCGCGTTTGAGATGGTCGATGGAAGGCGCTGCGTAACAAGCGCAGAACACCGCCGAGAACATTGACCGAGTGTTCTGTGTCCGTGGATGTAATGGCTCGTTGGACGTACGGGCCCGATGGATGTGATGACTCGTTGGATGTATTGGCTCGTTGGATGTAATGACCCGTGAATGTAGTGGCAAAAAATGGATTTAACGTCTCGTTGGATGTAATGGCACAATGGATGTAACAGCATGTTGGACGTAATGGCTCGTTTTTGGATGTAAGGGCGCGTTGGATGTAATTCTGTCGTACGGATGTCCATCGGATATACTTTCACTGAGATACGGATATCCGCAGAATAATAAAATTCCTCCAGTGGAGGTACTACGGAGATCCACTTGGCCGGGCTTCGAACTTCCTACGAACGTGCACTTTGCGGACATAACCAGGGGATACGGACAGAAACAGGAGCTCTCTGGGATGTAGCGTGTATCTCGAGCGCGTGTTACTTTGTTATTTTTCAGAAGTCAGTATACGCTCTGTAGTAAAATATAAAGCGTGTTTCCGCCATTTTTTTAACATCTGCCGCCGTCGCCGCTCGTTTCACTTTCTGTTGCTCCGCTTTGCTTCCCATGAGGGAGAATCAGCGCGGCGTTTCAAAAAAATTAATAAATAAAAATAAAAAATAAAAGAAAGAAGAAACAGCAACAAGAGATTGGGCCACTCAGCCGAAATGCTTTGGAAATGAAGTTGCATTCACTTCCAAACAGGGAACAGACACTGTACATTGGTGTTCTCGCGAGCTTCTACACATTCGAGAGCCCTGTTCGCCTGTGAGTCGAAATGAAGGGTGAGCTGTCTAAGTTCAATTCGATTACGCGCACAAACAACGGCGAAGTGAGAAATTGTTTGGCGTATTAAGTCGGCGTAGAGGTACTGTCTCTGTTTCTTACTCATGTAGCTTGAAAAAGTGAATTGGTTCATGGAAAGCCGAATTTCTGCAGTGCTACATCGTCCCGCGTTTCTCTCTCTCTTCAAATACATGATCCGTACAGCATCCCATCATGGAGCTGATTCGGACAATCCGTGAAACGGCCGCAACAGGACCTCCTGCGGATATACGGCTACGGATATCCTTCCACAAGTATCCGAGGAGAGTCCCACGGAGGTCAGTTTTCGGATATGGACATTGGGATCTATTTCTGACGTCCGTAGGAGATGGTGTTCTGTCTGGGGTGGCGCGGAATCGCATAAAAACTGCCAGCTGCATACTACTTCAAATCCTTGCCTTTTTCAGTCATTTCAATACAACAAACATATTCCTAAAGTGTTCCCAAATTATAAACCCACCCTCCTTCGTGATCGAAGGTCCCACGAAATCATGTCCGGGTAACTCCACCGTAAATCTCCCTATATTTCCGTCACGAGCACCTGCGACGACGACGACGACAAACTCGGAACAGCATTAGGATTACAACCCATCGTGTCATCTGCTTGCAACACGTACTTACATCCAACACGGTCAATACAGAACACGGTCATACGTGCGCATAAGCGTTCGCCTGTCGTCGACTCGTTTCGCTGGTAATATCGCGTCCGAGCTACATGATAAACCAGCGAATAAGGGCGCATTAGAATGGTGAGTATGCACCCAGATGTCGGGTACATATAAATTGTGTCCCCGTCCGCATATTTTCGGGGGACGCCTCCCCCCCTCCCCCCGCCCTCTCACACGCACCCGCTCTCCCCCGACTTCGTACAAGTCCACTTTGCACTACAACGAACAATATTTCTCCGCTCGCATGCAATCACGGTAGAAGAATAAAAGTTTAGAGCGCGTAGACTTCGATTCATTCTTCGGTCGCCGTAATCGTTCTCTGTTGGCATCGCTTTAAAAGCAGTACTTATACCTCTATGTGGTTCTCCAAGTTTTAAGGGATCTATTCTACTGCAGCACGTAACATAGATTTTACCTTTTTCGCGTACACCGTAATCCGTATAAATCGAGCTTTTCTTTGGCTTAAGCCATTTCGAACTGCTAAAAACGGAAAGATTCAGATTTTTTTTTTTTCATTTATATATATATACGTAGCACACTTTTCGTGATTTATAATGGAGCAAAGTGACCATGTTGTAATGCGTAGCATACGGTAGTTCCACATTTTGTTTCTTTTTCGTTTGCTCCGCGCTTCGAGTTTTCGTTGCGGCCCACTAATCCGATAATGGACTGCGGGCTTCGATGAGACGAGAAAAGTCGTCAGATTTGGAATTTGCGCTAAGAAGCTAAGACGGAGTTTTGTGGAGCTCTGGAGAAAATCGTTTCGGTATAAGGTTTTTCTTTTTCATTTGTTTCTTCTTTCTTTTCCTTTGTAATTGTGACTGCTGTAATGTTTTAATCATATCATGCTTGGGGCATATCGAAACTGAGTCAAGTATGCGGTGAACACAAGTGCTAAAAAGATAAAAACGCTGTTTATTATCGTACAAGCATTCACACAGTAGATTGCAGACTGATGAAATGCAGTGATTTATGAGCGAAAGAAACCAAGTGCCCCTTTAGTACACAGTAGGAGATAATCCAGTGATTGTTGCAAATCGACAGGAATTTCGAGCATTGCATACACTGCTACAGGTTCCTCGTATTATGTTCACGATGGTGTTGTCATCGACTGCGAAAATTTTAAGATTGAGCTCGTGCGTTACCAACTTTAAATTGCCGCATATAAAATAGCATAGAACACGATGCCTAAGGAGTAGCATAAAGCATACGTTTGAGAATCTTTCTCTTAGCGTTTGGTGTTTTCCTTTCGCGGTAAAGGCTTAACTTGTTAGCAAAATTTACAAGCACCTAACCTCGTTTTTCATGCCTGTTGTTTCAGTTCCACAGAGGAATTAGATTTACGATCAAACATTCTGGCAAAAACGATTAACGAATGGATGAAATCTCAGAAGAACGATATCAGGAGCACAAAGAGAAATATAAAACTTTTTTCTTCTAGAAAAATGCAGACACTGAACTTAATTATCAGCTAGCGACGACGTTTTCTTTTCGATACTTTTTACAATTTCTTAACAAGGTTGTTCCATTACTCGAAATTAAAGGAACAGGAACGGCTAGGAATAATGATTAGCACGGCAATATGGTATGTGTTGGCTCAAGCTTATCCACTGGCACCCACTTGCTTTTTGGCTAACTGCCATAATTTCATTGTTGCCGTGCAGACACTGTGTTTGTCTCCATTGTGTTCATCAGCCTGTACACTCTTAAAAAAAGGGTGTACTGTAACTCCTTCTTAGCAGTAACCGTTGCCACATGAGAAGACCCCTTAACTCCTTACTGGAGAGTAATCGTACACTCCAAAGGGAGTGATATACATGGCAAGGTTGTACTCCCCAAAAATGAGTTAAAACACACCCTTTTTTTTAAGAGTGTACTGCTTACCTTACGTTAGATTCTATACTAATACTAACTTCGATACTAATACCAAATACGACGCCTTCAAGTGTTGTCCTTGTAAGCACGTGAATAAGAATAAAGTCCGACAAGTACTGTCATTTCGACAATGGCGTCATCCACTCGAGAGTTGCGAACCAGAAGCGCTCGCAGCTCTACGAAACAACAAAGCCCCTCTACAATTCCCAACTCCCCGTGAAAGCCGCACAGTTTTCAATCTCAGGAAAGAAAAAAAAAGAAAAACGCCGGAAGCTGATATACGTCGACATATAAATATCTGACGGGGTACGTATATGAAAACGCATAATCCGAGACCAAACAGAGCAAACAACCCGCTGTTTTATCGGTGGACCGAAAGCTCACGGGGACGCAGCCGAGTTGTGAAGCGATTTTCCCCGATTTCGCCTCGGGCTCGGCTGATATACCCGGTGGCTTTGCGGTGTAAATCGCGACACGAATCAGTGCCCCGCCTCGGGCGCGCGCGCGCGCACACACACACACACACACGCGCGCGCGCACTGTACCAAGTTGTTCGCTGAACACATCTACACGCGAAGAGAGGATTTTGTCGAGTTTCACGCAAACATAGAGTCGAAGAAGGATATGAATGCGTTCCAGTTTACGTAGCTCAGCGTGATAAAACTCCCTCTGGCGTTGAGCGTGTTTGAAGTTCTGCGGGACGCTGAAGTGAGAAACAGAAGGCACGAAGTTGACGCAAGGTAACACGCGAACAAGTTTGCAGCATATAGTAGTGGAGAAGTAGGAGATGGCATAGGAGGCTGACGAAGAAGAACAAATACATGATGACAATGTCTTGGGAAGTCTCACCGCTAGAGGGGGCAAAATTCCGGCAAAAAGAACAATAGGACAAAAGTGAAAATTTTAAATCTGAGAGTCGTCCCAAAAGCTAAACAGGGGCGGGATTCGAACCACACACCTCTCAATAGACGAGTTCAGAAAATCCCAGAGTGCTTAGCGTCTCTTTGAACTGTGGGAGTTTACTAATACGAAAGAAACGGGTGACCTCCAAACTGTTCCGATTTCTCTCCTACCGGCCCATTGTCCACGACGTGTCAAGGTCAGCGAAAGGTCAGCGTGCGAGGTCAGCTTCGTTCTCCCGCTCAGCAAGCGCCCAGGACGCAATGCGTGCGCAAAGAGCACTGGGATTTTCTGAACTCGTCTATAGCTGATCGAGTGCACTGCAAAAATTTCTGCTCGCGGAAAGAAAGCTGGCGTTACCTTGACAGTTATACAAAAGGAAGGAAATTCATCCGTTGCGTCGTTCGTTAAATTTTCACAGTTCAGTGTCTCTTTAAAGACGGGAGCTGTCGGCTGATTTGAGATTGGAGCCCTATTCCACTGTAAGTTAGTGCACATATCCCATATGCAAAATTTCATCACGCGGAACGTCGTATATTAATCTCTGAGATACACAAGAAGAACGAACCGCTCGTTTATATCTGGTTTCGTTTTCACCTTGACGTGTGACATGAGCTTCCGCACTCTGCATTTCGAACAAGGAATTTGAGGAGGTGAGTTATCAGCATTTTGTGATCTGCTCAAGAAATGCGCTATTGCAAGTCGAAATGGGTTGTTTTCCTCATCAATGGCATACACATCTGAACAGCATCAATGTCTGGAGTATGAGCAAGATGATATTTTTTTTAAATTCAGTGTTAGACCCGCGAAGCATCTGTGGCTATGAGCGGCGTTCAGACGTGGACAGCTGTAGAGAGGGCAACACGAAGGAGTGCAGACTGGGCTAACATCTGTGCCGACATTCGTCTGGAAAGTCTGCCGGAAAAACCAGGGAAAACCCCGCAGATAGCACAGCCGCTGCCGGGATTCGAACCCGCGTCACCCCCCTGTCTGGGCGTGGAAAGCGATCATTGCCACTATGCCACGGGAGCTGGTGTGAGCAAGATGCGAAATGTAGCCTCAGTCCTCAGTGAACTATACAGAACGGTACGGCCCCCGTAGGGTGGCATGCGAAAAACGAATGTAAATACATAAAGCGTAAACAAACACGTGAGCACGTCGGGTGCATCAATCCCGCCTGTCATCGATCTCCACATATCTAATATAGTAGTCTCTGCAACTTCATTTACATCGACACCCTCCTAATCTCCGGAAGCGCAAACAGAAGCAATACCGGAACTCCCTTATCGTGTGTACGCAAACACGAGGGTGCCGGAGCGACGCAGGAAGTTAGACCGGTCACGTGACCTGACACGTGCTCCTCTAAGCTTCCTCGCAAATATGGAACCTGTTGCCGTTCGTTGATGCTTTGCTGCAGTACTAGCTTAGAGTAATACCGATAGAACAAAGGCTAATAGTGACTGCGAGCAACTTTTCCAGTCTACATATTCAGGGTGAGCAGCGTTTCAGGATACGTATCAGCTCCAGGATGAATGTGTAAAGTCGGAAAGTATTAGTGTGCGGATAAAGTAGAAAACAAAAAGCTTAAATGCCTGCGGTAGTGCTGCTTGCAGTTCAGGATGGTGATTGCGATGCCCTTTAAACGTTATAGCGCTATACGTTGAAGAATGACTATTGTTAAAATATAACTTCAGTGAATGATATTGCCGGGAGCCAACGTCATTTAGAATGATTTTATTCTCTAGACTTGTTGTTTTAGTCTCTGCTAGACTAGTCTCTAGACTTGTTGAAAATAGTTAGTGTACGCCTTTTTGTGACGATCGAAAATGCAAACGCTAAAAATGCAAAGTTGTCAACAAAGAGAACAAAAACGCGTTACGCGTACCACTTTCTTTTCTTTTTTATTCCGCGTTAGCGCCGCGAGGCAACTGTGGCTATGAGCGGCGTACAGGCGTTGACAGATGGAGAGAGGACAACAGGAAGGAGTGGGAGACACAGGGGTTAGTGTGCGTCCTGGGCCGATTTCAGGGGGAACTTGTGCCGTCATTCGTCTGGAAAGTCTGCCGGAAAACCCAGGGAAAACGTCAGACAGCACAGCTTGTGGTAGAATTCGAACCCACCACCTCCAAGTCTTCAGCACGACCTTGGTTATTACCACCAACGAGCGGACGCCGTTGCCCGCTCGGCCATGCGGCTGGTTCTTATCATGTTCAATAAATCAGGAGAGAGAGAGAACCGTGTCATTCGAAATGATGTATTCCAAATATGTGCGCGATACGCAGGGTTGAAAAAAATCCGAATATGTTTAAAAAGATCCTATCCAGTGGGCTTTTTTGAATAAAACCCGAATATTTTTGGATATTTTTGGAGAATATAGACAAGCATAGAAATATGACACAGAGTAAAACCCAATGCGTTTTGCTGCTGTTCTTGATATCGGGTGACCTCTCATATAGCTTCGGTTTATGCAACTGCCTGTCTTAGTAACAATGAATGAGCTTTCATTGTTTTCCGAAACGTGGAGTCCCATGCACGCGTGGGTGAATGGTGTAGACGCTACACGCCTGAATTAGCTGTCTTACTTCAGTTTCAATGCCTCCAGGAAGCAGATAAAAGCCTCTCCCTGAATGGGCAGAAGTAGAAGAAAACGGGAGAAGGGTTGAGGATTGGGCTAGTTGGTACTGAGACATCTGCACTGAGAGCGCAAGAAACACGGACAAAGAACGGAGAAGCAGACAGGACGGGCGCTAACTTCCAACTACGTTGATTGAAGAAAATGAGCAAAAAAGAGTGCGTGCGTAAGCACACCTTCTGTGTCTTTAACCGAAAAGGAACTGATCCCAAGCAGCACAATGTACTGAAAGTCGAGTGCAATAGGGGTGGACGGTATGTGTCTTATCAATGTTCCTTAGTTTCAAGAGTCTGTTCAAGGTCTTCCACCTACCCGTCCACCCCTATTGCACTCGACTTTCAGTACATTGTGCTGCTTGGGATCTTCCTCAGAACCGGTGTGCTCAGAACCGGTGCGCCCAGAACGGTGACACGTGTGCTATGAAGGTGGTTTCTTTTTTGCTCGTGTTCTTTTTTGCTCATTTTCTTCAATAAACGTAGTTGGAAGTTAGCGCCCGTCCTGTTTGTTTCTCCGTCTTTGTCCGTGTTTCTTGTGCTCTCAGTTCAAAAGGGGAAAAAAGTTAAATCGGAACAGTTAAAAAAGACAAGTTCCAAAGTTAAAAAAAGTTAGAAGTTAATGTTGCGCGTACCTGGGCTTTTGTAAACAGCCAACACTACAAGAAAATAAAGTGGGAGTTTTCCGTGTGTCGTTGAATTAAATCGTCTTTCACATCGCATCTGGACAAAATATCTAAAAAATCCGGACTAAATTGTGTGGATAAAATCCAAAAAAATCCACAGGATAAAATCCATGTGGACTAAATCTAAACAACCCTGGCGATACGTGATGTATGTCATTGGTGCGGCCACATATCATATCGGAAGACGCGCCGGAAACTAAGCCGATTATTATTGTTTCGCACTATTGTCTCAGGAAATGTTATATTAAAGTTACCAGACCAGAGTTACCATCAAGTTATAGGACCATATGTAGACCGAGAAGAACGCGACCCACTCAGTGGCGACAATTCTTAACCCAGCCTTTCCCGAGAACCGATGCATTTAAGTACAATAGAAGACTGGAATTCATTCCACAATAATGTCTTTGAATCGAGTAGCTTTGTAACTAAATTACAGCGTCTTTTGTTTTCAAGGTATTCTGTTCACACATTACTGTTGTGTGTTGTTGAGCAAAGATACTCGCTTGTGCTATTGTTATTGCGCTAGTATTATGAGTTTAGTTTAAAGCCTCTCCCGATTTGCCCACAGCCTTGGCTTGCAGCCTGTATAAATAAACGAGCGACCACATAAATTAACTTAACAAGACGCAGGTGCTCTTCAGATTTTGAGACTTCAATATTGGCTTGCATTGGATGGGATTGGATGTACGTATGAAAGAGAAATAAGGAGATGCTGGCTCCGCAAGTGTGAAAGATACTCAAACTAAACCACAGTTTTGGTTTGGATGAGGTTAATGGGGGGGACGATATAAGGAGGAACTTCGCGTTTCCTGTTCATTAAACATATGTACCCCCCCCCCCCCCCACTTTGTGATTGAGGCATGGGAATACGACTTTCGTAAAGCAAGTACGACTACAGTTAAAGGAAAGCGGGGGAGGGTAACAAGTGAAGTACAAACGCAGATGCATGAATCATAGACTCAGGGGACGCAAACATTGCCCTACAAGGAACAGGTCGTGTCTTGAGTCAGAGAGGACTGCAAAACAGTTCCTATCTGTTGCTAATAAATAATTGGGAGTTTACGACGCGAGACAACCGAGATCATGAGCGACGCCCTATCTCTTGCTATGGCAGCTTCAAGGAATAGAACAAATTTAGAAGTTACCACCAAAAATTAAGTGTTGTCCGCACTCTAAACACTGATTGTGGTGGTGGTGATGGTGTAAGGGCTCGCCGTTGTCGGCCTCACAGATGTGGGCACCCTTACGACTTGCGCCCTGGTGAATGTGCGTCCTGGGCCGACTTCTTAGGGAACACTGAACTTCACCACGTAGCACGCTCTGCGTCAACCATTGCCACACCATTGCCATTGCCAAGAGAGAGGAAGGTGTACGCCTTTTTGAGTCAATTCTCATGTATGCGAATTGACACAAAAAGGCGTACGCCCCCCACCCCCTCTCTTCAAATCATAATTAAGCGATAACCCCTATCGTTCGTGGCATTGGTTGGCGCAGAGCGTGCAATGCGGCGGTGTTCAGTTTTTAGAAGTCGCCCCAGGACGCACATTCCCCCGGGGCGTCAGTCCTGGCGTTGCCCACCTCTGTGAGGCCGACAACGGCGAGCGAGCCCTTTCACCATCACCACCATCACCACCACCACCATCACCAGTTTTTAGAGCGCCCATATACGTGCTAACACGAGCATACATTCCTAAATACGCGAAGTCGAGCTGAAAGTTGATTTTCAGCCAAAGCACGAACGCACAGCAGAAGCGGTCAATCAGTAACAGCCAAACACACTAGTCATGGACGGTTAGCATAAACCATAAACGAACGAGCCTACAATCTGACAGGTGCGCTGTTTGCACCATTACTGAGAGGCTAAGAGGCCAAGTTTTCCTCTGCTTAGTTACTTCCAGTGTGAGCGGTTACGATACCAGCGAAACGCAGGAACCGAAGTACGCAAAAAAGAAGCATAGCGGAGCGTTCATTTTACTCGAAGGCTGAAAGAGTGTCTGCTGACAAACAGTTGGAGTGGGTTCCCCCTCGACGGCTGTGTTTGCTCTGCAGCATCCAGGCCTCAATCCCAGCTCCCATCGGCAAATAGAAAACAGAGAAACGAGACGCGGCTCTGTCAGCAGAAAAACAGAAGCCGGCTATTTGCCCTGACTTGGCCTCCAGTCAATTCCATGGCAAAGGTTGCCGCTATATATAACCGCCTTCAAGGAGGTTGTTGCAGACGTAGAAAGTATGAGGCGAATTTTGCCGCGCCTGCTCAAGTACCGGATATATGAAGAATAGAAATTCAATTAGCGCCTGACATGTACGCGGCGCAGGTACCCGAGAGTAGAAATTCCAAGCCTCAGGTTAAAAAAGCAAAAATAAGGAGACAACCCGGGTTTTTTCCGTTTTTCCTTCGGCGTCAGGGAAACGGTCCAAAGTTTTCTTATCCCGAAACCAAAAATACAGTTCTAGCAAAATATAATGCATAAACGAGGTCAAAATATCAACAGAACATACGTCTTCTTGAATTAGACGAAATACAACCTATTCCATTTTCTTATATTGTATAATGAATGCTTGAAATCTAATAGATCTTAGTCACTGAACAACAGCAGATAATGGCGCAAGAGGAGAATTAGGTCAGCAATGGCAAAAGCACTCGAAATATAAGAACACTAAAGCTTTCTATATTTCGTATATTATTTGGTATACCCTTTCTCGTGTTTTGCAAAAAGAAAAATATGAATAATCAATAAACTAAAGCGTATCCTGGTTCTGATCGGACGTGAAAAGTGACTGTGACAACAACGGGAATATCCACGCAGTGAGCGTGAAAAAGGGAGAGGGCTAGTCAACGGGATAGAGCGTCCCAAGTGGGCCACATAGGTCAACGTGGCCACTCTTGACTAACGAAAGTATCTGAGGCTATGAAAAGTTCGGGAGACTGAGCTACTTTCTATAGTCAGAAAAACAAGTTCTCATATACTCAGAAAACAAGGAAAGCATCACGTTGACGTGAATGATCACATTATAATAATTAGTGGCTCTACGTTGCAGGACAACTATGACCATAAGCGACGCCACCGTTTATCGTCCGTCGAAATCTCAGTACATGGCACAGCGTATCTAACGTCCGTCACCGAAGACTCCGTGTATATGCAACTTGCACCTTCCCACCGCCTTGCTGATGTGTTTGCGCGGGTTCGAACCCGCGCAGTGGATAGTCTCAGTGGAAATAAAATTGCAATTAATTAAAACCTATGAACCAAAGCTCGATCCCGCGACTGAAAATTCATCGTATAACACGCACCGTCGCATAGCGCGTAGATGAGGGGCCGGGGGGCACGCAGGCCAAATTCCGCAGTATAACGCGTCCATTATACACCTGAAGTTACGGTGCTCTTTTTAAGTTTACTTTTTGCTATTGGTAAACCAGTGATATTTTTATTTGACGACCATAATCAGTTCCGTATCTACGTCCAGCCGTCAGTAACATCTTCCCATCCTGCGAAAACCAATTTGATGTCAGTGGGCTGAGCGGCGCAACTTCTTCGAACGTTCCTGCGAAGATAAACCGTCGCTCTTTCGGGAGACCTAAAGATGGCGTAGGCCAGTGTAAGGGAGGAGGAGATGCTCCGTCTCCGTGGCAACGGGAGCTGCCGAGACGCTCAGGAAGGCCTCCCATTGGTGGAAGCGAGGCGAACGAGAGGCCAGCGCGATTCGTTTCCGCCCGAGTGGGTCCCACCTTCCAAGTCCCGGAAATTGGATTTTCGACGCACGGGCGCCCCCTTTCCTCCAAAAACCCGCGACGGCAACCGTCTTCTGTTGCCTCCTTAGTTTCACCTCAAATTAATTAAAGCCCGAAACGGCGGCATGTGCTCTTCACGTATGGCAGCGTTGCCCTCAGTATTCCTCGACCTTATACTTTTTTTCCCTTTCCGAATTTAAACGTTTTTACTGTCCCGCCTTCTTTTTCATAGAAGAACGGTAGTTTCTTCTTTCGCAGCTTCTGTAGTTGTGGACCAAGTTACCGTCTGCGTACCGTGTGTATAGGTGAGCGTGGTCCTTACATGCTGAGACCTGCAGCTACAATGTGACGTTACTCACACAGAAGCGTTAGTATAACGACTAATAGCTATAATGACTTATTGTAAGTGCTTGTAGGCTACCTTATATGCGCCCCGAAATCGATATTGCGCCACCACCTCTGTCAATTCAATGCCTGCGTTTCGCTCTATAAGAAACGCGTCTGTAAAGCGTGCTCTGCCACAGTAAGAACGTGTTTGCAGAGAAGCCACTCCAAAAATAGACGGCCAGAACATATTACACGCTAAAAACAAGATCTTCGCCGCATAACATGATGAAGGCCAGCTGTTGCGCAGAATGATACCGCGTTATCTCTCCTGATTTGTGGAAAGCGCGGGGCGTACGCCTTTTTGTGACAATTAACGTAGCTGCATAGCTGTCACGAAAAGGCATACGCATTCAGTTTTCAACAAATCAGGGGAGATAACGGTGTCATTCAGGGTGACGTTTGACTATAGGAGCGTGCTATGCGGTGAAGTTGTGTTTTAAAGGCGTACTTGACATGCCACGACTAGAATTATGTGAGCACATGCGTGCATGTACATGTTGCACCAAATAAAAAGCTACCAGAGTGGCATTACAAATCGTTTAAAAATCATGTTTCCTTTTCTTTCTTTCTGCCTTTGCTCATAATCACATATTTTACGTGAATTAGGGCCTATCACTAATGAAAGGCAAAAGCAAACGACAGATACAGACAAAGTTGAGAGAGTGCCAGTGCCAGAAAAAGATACGATATACAACAGCGACCAAAGCAATGATGACATACAATGGTAGATCGTTAATGCTGCACAGTAAGCTGTCACGTCTATGTGACCTTCTTAAACGAACCAACCATGCCTGTTTGTCCAA
Organism: Ornithodoros turicata; assembly: GCF_037126465.1. Taxonomy (NCBI): domain Eukaryota; kingdom Metazoa; phylum Arthropoda; class Arachnida; order Ixodida; family Argasidae; genus Ornithodoros; species Ornithodoros turicata. Next base: position 25,602,396 of record NC_088205.1, read on the forward strand.
CGTGACTACCAACAGTGCGTAAAAATTCACGTTATGTCAGGAAAGATACGTTTGATGCATGGAAGAGCAAGGCCAGCAGCACATCCCTTAAGCACAGCATAAGTACGCTGTCCTACGCGCCGTAGAGTAACTAAGAGTCATTGATTGATTGATGCATTGGAGAAAAGAAAAATATGGAGACGCGAGTCCCTACAAAGTCGGGACAGGTTGCTCCGACACACGTAAATGTAGAAGAGAAAGTAGAAAAAGCAAAACAAATGCGAGCTCATGATGTCCAATAGACATAACAAAAACAAGGGCCAACTAATGAATGAGTCCAGATAATGAGACTATAACTCCGAAGTCTGTACACCAAATACAGCAATGGCCTTCAATGCACACTGCACAATGTTCCCCCGCCCCTAGGACAGCAACCGAGAAGCACGGAGACTTTAGAGGGCGTCAAGAAGGTCACAAGATCTCAGAAATTGCACAGCAAAGTACGTGGCCGGCTCTTGGTGACCTACAGGCCATCATCCAGAAACTTTTTCTACGAAAAATTAAGAGCACATATTTACGTAGATTGTTGCATTCAGGAGACCATTTGCGAAGTTCAGTGACTATTTGCAGTCCTGGAGAGTAAATTTCGGGGTTAGTAGACTAAAATGGGGAGTAATTGCAATCTAGGGGACTAGCAGCTGCAATTACTCCCTATTTTACTCATTTCTTTATTACAGTGTATGTTGCGCAAAGTTCTCACGTGTGCACGTGAGTAAAATTGCCCTTCTCACAGAATTTTAGGACATTGAGAGCCAGCTGCAGATTGCCCCGTGCCGGAAAAACAACATCACATCACCTAAATAGTCTGTGTATTTCCATCAACATCATCTGGCGGGATACTTAGGAAATGGGTTGTGTTGATAGCGATGTGCGTTAATAGAATTTCCTTAAATTCGACCGCCTGGTTCTTCCTTGTTCAGGAACATGCGATGGTGACGACGATGATGATGATGATGACGACGACGACGACGGTGGTGGGGAAGACCTGCGAAGGTTCGCAGCAGTAGTTCCAGTGCCCTACTCCATTACATGGCGGTTATTATGTGAGTGAGATGAGAATCAAGCGGATGGAGCACACACACACATACACACGACAGATGTACCTAGTCAAATTAAACTCTGAATTAAATTTTCTGCTGGTTTACTGCAAAACGAAGCAACATCTGTAAGAAGCACTCATGCGTTGCTACATGCTGCATTTCAGCGCGCTTTTAGAATATCAGGAAATTATGCCGGTATTCATACTTAATTGGTGATTAGCCACTTCAAGAAGCGTGCAGAGCACCTTTACATAATACGACAAGAACGCAACTAAATTTCAACCCACTTTACACAATTTAAAATTTCCGACCGACCAGACAATAAGACGTCGTTCTACGAGGCTCCTTTTTCGTTCCTACGGATAAAAACCAAAATGTTATGAAGCGCACCCTATCATCATTACGAGCGAAGTCTCCGGAAGATTAGGAGCCCACCTCCTCTCAAAAACTAATCCCTCGCCCAATTATAATGCTGCACCGTGCATAAACGCCTATAGGAGAATCCTAATCTCAGCCACTATCTCACTGACGCACACTCTTTTCCGACACCACCAGTCTAAATCTTTTCAAAAACGACCACGGTACGTTACAAGGAAAAAGAAAAGGAATAACTAAAGCGTGGAGTTACCTCGCTAGCGAACAAAAGGAAAGTTATATAAACAAAAAGATAGCCAACCCTAACGTTCGTACACAGAGACTCACGCGAGCCCTAATCCGTGCCGGATTTGTTGATTGGCATTTTTTCATATCGTCACGACAGCTCAAACGGGGGCTCTCGTGGGCCGTGTATGGGCGTAGAAATTAGGAGAGGGAACGCGAGGGGATTAGTAGATCTCCAATCCGGGCTATAGAGAGGGGTTTGTTCGTAATCCGGCAATTGTGGCGCTTGGAAAGGAGGACAGGGTTACATCATCATCTCGTTCGTCTACTAATCAAGCGTGGCAGCACGCAACGGTGAGCACAATGAGGGGAATATAAGCAACCTGTTCGCTGTAGGGCCATCAGGGTTTACCTGTCTCTCGGGTGGAACGAGAGAGGGTGCGTGTTGTTATCCATGTGCGGAGACGCTGCGTTTTCCTTTCGTTTCTTGTCGCGCCTTCGGAAGTTGCATGTTGGGGTTCAAGGACTCTCCCCTCTGCGATACACGTCAACAAACGCAGGCATCTATAGAGTGTCGATGTCCTACGCGGTGTAGCACCTAGCCAAGAAATCCTCCGGGTATGGCGCCGTACAGACAGGTGGATGATGGGTCTAGGCTTGATTCCTGACGGCACCAGACCTTTTTTTTAAATTCCGTGTTTGCGCAGCGAAGCAACTGTGACTGTGAGCGGCGTACCGGCGTGGACAGGTGGAGAGACGATAGCAGGAAGGATTGGGGGACAAGGGGGTTAGTATGCCTCCTGGGCCGACTTCAGGGGGAGCTGCGCCGACAGTGAGCGTACATTCCTTTTTCCTGCGTTAAGTTAATTGCATTGTTCCTTCAGAGTTGGAGACTTGTGTTTGTGATGTTCCTATATATGGAGGTCGCCTCACGGCTAATTCTCGGTAATTGCATTGGAATAATGTAACAGACGCACCAGTACCGACAATACCAAGAAGTCATTTTTCTTTGCTTGAGGGCAAACTCAAGACAGAACTGACACAAGGACATAGAGACGATAGTTTCTTCACGACGCTATTCACTAATGAGCTGTCCGCAATGAGGGTAAGGGAAGGCGATACTGCAGGGGAACGGTCGAGGTATCTCCCTGCACATAACAGTGTCATAACGGCAGGCGTCACAGGCACCGACGGAATGAACGTAAGATACGGGAACGACAATCTGAGTCCTCGGGGTATTTAACCTTCCCAGTCATCGGCTGCCGGCGTCAAAGTCGTTATAAAGTTTGGAATAAGATTCGAAAGGGAAAGCATGATTCTAAAGCTTGACTCATACAGTGTTTGACTCTCTGCTCTGACTTTGGCTTTTCGTTTTCTTTCACCGACGGAACTCTTCTTCTTACCGCCATTACCCTTTCCTTTGTTTCTTCTTTTCTTTTTGCTCTACGTAGGTGTACTGCATGTCCGATGTACTCGTGACTCGCATCCCCATTTTTTCCTTCTATCCATCACCGTCACCCATTGTGTTATGTTACACAATTAGCTGTCTTCGTACTATACAAACAAGACATTATTACAGCAACTGCACGGGCACTGGATGCCCAAACAAATTTGAAGTGAAGTTGTTGGTGATAATGATGTCAACAATTTGAACTTCACTACATAAAACGCGTCTAGGTCACAATCATTCCGAATGATGCAGTAGTTGGCTCTCCTGATTTGTTGAAAATGGGGTCGCATGCTTATTTTTTTTTCGTTGGTTAGTTCTTGTGTGTGTGGGGGGGGGGGGGGGGGCGTATAGTTTGTATTCTACCGGTAATTGTCCGAAAAAGGCCTTCGTGCTGTGTCACGTGCCGAAGTTCTGTTTTAAAAAGTAGGGTGCGACCGTCATGGGCTCTTGCGCAGCCAGTGGGGGGTTCTGGATGTTCCCCCTCCCACCGAAATTGTAACCCTTGGTAGTGCATTTGGGAGAGGGGAACGAGGGGAAATAATCCTCTCCCATGTAACGTCCCCGCAGAACCTCTCCCGAAATGCTTTCCTGGCTACGTCGCTGGTCACGGGTGAGTTACTAAAGGTAAGTAAGTTAAAGTTACAGTTATGCTGCAAAAACAATTACTGAGTTAGTTCCAGTTACTCTTTCTGAAATGCAACTATTACAGCTACAGTTACCATGTTAAAGCAACTTAGTTAACTTAGAGTAACCTTTAAAGAAGAAACATGCCGAATAAATGTGACCTTATTTTAGCACACGTACTGTCGAAGCATTTCCCATGGGCCCCCTGCAGCACCGTGGGAGTTGGTCTAAGGTGTTCCTGGCTGCGTATAGATATACAATACCATAGATGTAATATACAATACAATTACAATATGCAATACAACACAGAATGATGTTAATACAAAACTTGTGGTATTCCTGGTTAGCAAAAACGACAGGGCATTTGAAGCCTTGGGGACAGTATGGCACTTAGGGAACTGACACGCGGAGGATTGCGTAGTTGCAGTTACATTATACGGTTACTTTAACCAAAAGGGGTTACTAGCTCAGTTACAAATTGCTTTTGTCGCAAGAGTAACTATACTTCCTGCAAAAAGCAATGGCCTGTTCAGGTGGCCAAGCATTGCGTGCCAATGTGATGCAAGTGTCGTCTGCTGCGTTCCACGTTCTTTTAATTCTCCGGAGCGCGCAGAAGAGTTGCCAATCACAACCCCAGGATTTGCGCGGTGAGGAGAGCTGCACCTCATGAGAGACAATGTGTATGTTGAGCTGTAAGAGTACGCACTACGTATATCCCATTAAGAAAGACAAGCGGTCTCAAAATTCAGCTGTGAAGTTCAGAGCTAGCAGCAACCAAAACTTGATAAGAAAAGAAAAAAGAATAGAAAGAAAGAAAGACGTGCCGTATTGGCAAACACTGCCTGGGTGTGTTGACAGCGAAGTTGTCGTGCAAGAGATTGGGATTACTGATTATCAAGAATTAGAGAACCAGGCCTGTCTGTTTTCGCATCAAAAAATAAATACTTACTTTCGACTAAGCCATCATACCTATACCAACGATGCACAACCTCCTACAGTCGAGCTTCCAACTCGAAGCCAGGAGAAACCTCGTCCGTACATATCAGAATACTCGAAACGTAAACGAAGCACGCACACCAACTCTTCAAAGCGGACGCCGACTATTCCGAATCCCCCCCAACCTCCTCCAGCCGCCCCCTCCTTCAGAAGGATCTTTCCAATTATCCACGGCGGGCAGATAGAGCAGATACGCGTTGCGGATAACGAGCCATTCAAAAAGTTCTCGGTACCGTCCCTGTCTCCATCCTTCCTGAAGCATCCATTGTCGTTCCGGGTCCGGCGGAAGCGCGGGATGGCACCCGGAGCAGCTGTAACACTCTCCCATTGTGGTGAGGCCTGCCACTTGTTCCAGCGTGCCTCTTCTAATTGGTTGCTAGGCCGACAATGACATCATTCAAAAGATCCGTGTAGCTGAATGTCTCGATTGTGAGTGATGTTGTGTTCGAGAATGTATGCACGATTGTTAATGGTAGCACCCGCTCTCTCTCTCTCTCCTCTTTTTTATTTTTCTTCTTCTTCTTTCGTTGTTTCTGTTTTTTGTAGGTTGTTTCTAAATGAGCTTGAACTCAGTTATTCTCGATCGGACTTACTGAAAAAGTAGGGCTGTAAGTGTGTACTCCGCTTGTGAGGTAGACAGATTGAATAGGTCGACCTTTCGAGTCGTAATTTTATTTCGTTTGGCACACCCCTGTGGACGACTCGTAGTTCATCATCATTTAATTCTTGTTGCTGTTGTTGTTCAAAGCGCGATAGAGGGAGCTATAGTTGCTAGCAAAAGTTCTCGAACTCCAAGTGTAATAATTTACTTTTGGGGAACGGAAGACACGAAAGACTGTGTCTGCATACCTTTCTGAGATGTAGCCGGTCTCAGGTACACTGCAATAAGTAGACATCATTTTAGTACCCATTACGCCCCCTTCTTTTTCATTTTTCTATCATCATCAGGATTCAATCATCGTCATTATCATTATCATGATCGTCTTGTCGACGTTGTGTTATGCACTGTAAAAACAGAATTTCACCGCATAGCATGCTCTGCGCCAACCATTGCCGCGAATGATAGGGTTATCTCTTTTAATTCGAGGAGAGAGAGGCGTACGCCTTTTTGTGGCAATTACCATATATCCAAATTGGCACAAAAAGGCGTACGCCCCCCTCTCTCCTCGAAATCAGAGGCGATAACCCTATCATTCGTGGCAATGGTTGGCGCACAGCATGCTATGCAGTGAAGCTCTGTCTTTAAAGTGTGTGCAAGACGCTGAACGTTATTCAGCCCTGTGTAAGACGTCAACAGTTGGCCTTCGCAATGTTTATACGAGGGGCGTTCAAGTCAAACCGGGACTTTCTGTCTCCTGAGTGTACAAATGGCTCCCGCTACTTCTTTTTCATCATTTCCACACCCGACAGGCCTCCGCGTTCACCACGTAGTGGTCCAAAGTTTGTGCAAAACAGAAGACACGTGCTAGACAAGATGGCCGACAACGAGGTGAGCGCGCACATCGAACAGCGAATTGTCATGAAGTTTCTCGTGAATGAAGGCGTAAAGTCATCTGAAATTCACAGAAGACTTCAGGCTCAGTATGGCCACGATACACTTAGCCGCAGCAAAGCGTTTGAGTGGTGCAAACGGTTCCGAGACGGTCGTACATCAGTGCAGGACGATCCCGACCGGGGCGGCTCAGAGCCCAGTGCCAGAGTTCCTGAGAACATCCAACTTGTGGAGCGCCTGATCCTCAAGGACCGCTGGATAACATGTCTCGAACTGGCTCGAAAGATGGACCTTTCTATGGGAACGTTGAACACTATCATTCATGAACACCTCCAGTTTCGCAAAGCCGGGCCTAATCACCAAAGGAGTCCCCTTCCTACAGGACAATGCACGCCCGCATACCGCCCATCTCACGACACGCACCTTACAGGAACTTGGCTGGGAGTTGCTGCCACACCCCCCTTACAGTCCAGACCTCGGCCCCAGCGATTTCCATCTCTTCGGGCCACTGAAGGCGTTCCTTGGGGGCCGCCACTTCAGCTGCGACGGCATCACGAATGCGGTCCGATCATGGCTGATACGCATCGGTAAGGATTTCTACGCTGCTGGCATCCAAGCCGTCGTGAAACGCTGGGACAAGTGCATTAGTGCAGCTGGAGAATGCGTTGAAAAATAAAACTAATTTCTCGCCTGTAAGTTCATTTTACTTTTGCGAAAAATGAAAGGTCCCGGTTTGACTTGAACGCCCCTCGTACTTACTGAAAACATTAAGAAAGAAAGGAAGAAAAACAGTTAGTGCAGCACAGGCACGACATGGCGTGAGAAAGCACGGTCAGAGGTCGGACGCAAGGCCCGAATCTTGCGGGAAGCGGAGCATGGCTGTGGTGACGGCCCACTGGGTAGCCCCAGGGACGGGATCAAGGAGGGTGGCCATAGACATCGTGCTGCACCCAAGCTGCATGAGACGATGACGGAGGGATTGGGTGGGTTGGTGTGGGCAAAACACACTGAACGCAGCGTGCGAATGGTTTCCGCAAGTGCGACATCGGCCGTGTTGCACTGCTACACCGGTTTCGACTGTCTCCACCCACAACGGGGAGTCTTATAGTAAATCGTACGCCATCGCCTTTGCGTGCGTAAGGGATAGCATCGATGGATTTGCGCATGCCCATAACAGCTTCGCGTAGTACGCAGAACCACCAACACTATCCTTTACGTACGCAAAACTGATAGCGCACGATGTACCAAAACTCTCCATTACCTGAATAATACAGGGTGGTCCACCAACCATGATAAAAATTCATAGTAAAACACGTGGGCCCCGGAGAGACATGCGGTCAGTGGATTTTTTCTGCCAATAACTTTTGACAAGGGTTTTGAAAGGGTTACAAGCCTTACCCACGGAACAAACACGCGCGGTGAGCGCGGGAATCAGAGCTATCTTATCAAAAATGAGGTCACCCGACGGCTTATAACCCTTTCCCCCCTCGTGTAGCGTGTCAATGTAACCTCCTTTCTTCGCAGCTTTGCGCTCAAACTACGAGCCGTCAAAAAAGATGCGGAGCCAAGGGCTCATTTCCATGGATTTTGCGCGAATTTATTTCGGCAATTCCCATTGCATTACGAGTGTGATAATGTGCTATACTGAGTAAAATGACCACGGGGAACCCATTTCCGCAAAGAAAACGTTAGGTTGCCTTAGGAAATTTCGGAGTTCAATTCAAGAAATTAACTTTCCGTCAGTTGAAATGAAATAAAAATGTTACCAATATGTGGCAAAAGTTATTGGCAGAAAAAAATTCCTTGACCGCATGTCTCTCCGGGGCCTACGTTTTTTACTATGGATTTCTATCATGGTTGGTGGACCACCCTGTATAGAGTGTCGCTACAAGACGAAGTTGTTTATGAGCGGTATACAACATGACGATCCGTTTGCGTTGCACACCGACAACTGGACAGCCCAGCCACGAAACATGCCGCCGATCATAATCGCATTAGTTTATCTAATACTTTCGCCGAGCCTGTTCACTGCTGCTGCTGATACTGTGCAAGCGTATACAAGCCACTTCCTGGAAGCATACAATTACTTCGGCTTAGGTGAGCTGTTTGATCGTGGCGTTTCTGAAAATAGCGCTGATTTGCTACCGCGCACCGATTTATGTCAGTGTCATTTATTTGTACAGAGATATTGTGAGGGAATCTCACAAACGCGATGTCAGGGAATATTTCCGTTTAACTGAAGCAGTCAAGCCCTTTATTGCGCGGAAACTGATGAAAAGTGATTTCGCCACCCTTTCCCCATCCGGTTGTGTACCCGAAGGATAGGCTTTGCGGCATGCTTACGTTGCATGAAAACGATTACTCCAATCACTCCAATTGATTGCTCTCTTGCCCACACCAAGCAGACGACGTGCTGACTGTAATGTCACCGCTAGAGTCTGACGTTGGCGCGCACACTGGTCTGATGCAAAGACATTTTAATGCTGCACTTCCAAGAGAGCCTTGGTGACGTCTTCATATCTGAGGTTAGAAATATTTTGCACAATAACAGACTTACGTTATACCACACCGTTCATTACCTAAATGTGCGTTTACGCGAATGTAATTCTTGGTATCTTCGTAACGTAATACCTGCCTGGCGATTTGTAAAGCCTGTGTTTACACAGACATGGTACACTAAGGATCGTTGACATATGTTGTCTTCACGATTGTGTATGCACATTCACTCTCATATTTCCCATAAAATTTGTTCGTGTATGCCTGTGTGAGGTGTGTCCTGTATTTGCTTAATTGTCCGGTGGTTAGGTTGTTCGCACGGCTGTTGAGGTGAGTGAGCAAATCGGCAGTTGAATCGGCGTGTTTCGTGGTAACGTTCTATATACATGCATGCCTGCTTGATTCGCACATACGCGGGCGTTACATGGATTCAGTCTTTACTGTGTCGTAGTTCTGACTTAGAATTTCTTGGCACGCCAGATGTCGTAGAAAGTAATTCGTTTTTCCCAGGAAAAGAAGGAAAGACGAAGTCCAGCTTAGGGACAGTTGTAGCCCTTCAAGCTTTCAATGTTCAGCTCTACAAAATCACGACGTCTATAAGTCATACTAAACTCTCCAACTCAAAAAAGTGGGCCATCTTCAGGCATCTATCCATCTAACATGCGCCCCCCTTGGAGCGTACATATCTAAAAATGCTACAGGAGCAAACTCCGGCGCCGTTCCAAGTGACGTTGACTGTTCTTCATCACCGACGCCATTACGTTTTTTCTTTCGATCAACTTTTATCGTCTTGGCGTCCAGCGAAGCTTGCAACTTTTTCTGCTCGGGCCATCTTCGAAAACTCGTCTCGCTGCGTGTTTCTCATCCATCAGCCCCGCAACGAGCCGGAGATGGCCGCTTCTTTCAGCGTTACACAACAAAACGCGGCTGACAACAATGCCAGCGAACGATGCGCCCTCGCGCGGCCGACGGAGAAAGGAGCAGCGAACAACTAATGTACCGGAAAAGGACGCTTAGATGAGCGGCCGAAAAGCAGAAATCTATCTCCGAGAGCAACATACACGTACGTCGCCTTCGTTCATCAACCAATAGGAAAAGTCGGCGTTGCTGAACCATTCGTGGGAGATTCGACGAAACGCCGTCTTTCTCTTCTTTGGCCGGTGACCGCCACGATGTGAGGGAGAACCCTTTCATTTGGCCTGTCCTTCCACTTCCGGTAGATGGTCGGAAGCTGTCTTATCTCCTTCCGGTTCTGGGAGAAAATTGTGCCTATCTGGTCCTCTCACGTTTTGCTTGTTTTTCTCTCCCTGGATCAAAGAACGGGATAGAAGCAGTTATTGGTGCGGACGAAGGAAGAATAAACGGTTTTTCCTGTCCTGAGAAATGCTGTAGGTATACACACACTCGGTGTTCCTCAACGTATTTTTGGGATTGTAACGGTTCTGCATGTGTGGGAATTATAATCTATTTGCACGCGTCGCGCAACGTAATGGTTGTAAAAATTGACGGCAACGACGACAGGGGGCGTGTAATGTTCGATCTTTGATGACCACAGAATACTCGTGTATCATTCCGCGCACGATCATATACAGCTTGATTTGATCCCGGATTACGCACGCGTTTCACCGAAAGGAGCCGGTCACGCATATTCAAGTCACCAGTCTTGCCGAAACGACAGCCGTGCCCTAGTAGAACAAACGCCCAAATAATGCACAACAGGCGGATTCAGGCGTATATTCTCTGTCTGACGACCAGTAGATATTGCAAATGTGATTCACACAAAGTTCTTAGCACTTCGACGTATCTAGTTTCGTTGGATTGATCCGTGGTATATACGCATAAATGGTAGCATAGGATAGGACAGTGGTGCCCCCTGGTAGGGCTCTAGATCGTGGATCTAGATTGTCCGTAGACAATCGGGTCACACACGGAAAAAGAACAGCAACTTCCCCTCGCAGAATTACATACTGTGTTCGGAGGGGTGCCAGGCGCCACGGGAAATAAGCGTCACTTCCGCCGTTTCGCGTATGCTTCGATCAGCTGGAGGAAAACCATACGGTGCGTGACGCTCGAAAGTTGCAGCGCGAAGCGATTTTTGAAACGCGAACGAAGATACTGCGCGGCTGATGCAGCGTCGCCTCAATATACCCAAGACTCCATAAACTACAACACTTTTATAGTGACAGGACGTCACAGGCCGAGCTTTAGGCCTGTCTCAGCCAAATTAAGCACATACTATAGCAAAAAAAAACTAAACAAGTATTTGTAAATGAGGCGCAATACATCAAGTTCCCATAAAATACACTAACCTTAGCTCCAATGTTAATATGTATTTATTTTCACTTATTTATTTACTTATACACACACACATAAAAAAACAGGACTGGAACAAAAACGCAACCAACTGCATAATAATAGACAGTCCGGGAGTTTCATAGAGAAATGTAACTACGCATACAACATAAGCTATTCACAGGACGCAAACAAGATGCTGTTCTGCAAGTCGAGACAATAACACTGGCTTGACACTGAAAATGTTTTGTCGTTCCCATCGTACATGCCCATGTGCGTTTCCCAGACTCCCAGACATGCTTCGCCCAGGTGCAAAACACTTTCGTGGAGGAGGATTCAATGTTTGAAATTGTTGTTGAATTGTTTCAAAAACTGAACAGAAATTATGCACCGTGTACACAAAAGAAACGCTATACTTCAGTATCCACACCAAGCAAAGCCGTACTAACATTCAGAACTTGTCGAGTTTGAAAATGTCAGGAAAACCAAAACGAGAAACAAACGCAAATGGCCATGTCAACTGGAATACAAAAAAAAACAAAAAAACATCACTCTGTGAAGTTACACGACCAACAACAACAACTTTATTTTGAGATGATGAATGGGGAGTTTCATCGCCAGGGGCGATACGCTACTCCAAGCCTGGGGTTGATGTGGGAAATGAAATAATGAGCCCCTTCACAACAAGGATCCGATTCGTCCGAAGTCCGATGGTGCACAAAAACGTCAAAGTTATAGGACCATTTTTACAAGGTCTCTGTAAGAAATCATCGGTTGAGACACAACGTCCGTGATCTCATGCACAGCTGCTTGTCTGATATTAATCTCTCTAGCTAGCTGTTGAATGCCCATAATAATGTCGAGCTCAGTCCATGTTGCAGTATACCAACTGTGTGTCACTCAGGAAGGCAATGACTGCGCGAAGAAGCTACGCAAATGTGGATCTTACGCTCCACACACATTTTTATTCTTTCAGTTTCGGGGAAATCATCGGCGTGAAGTGTGTCCGGATGTTAGTGCCAGCACAGATATATGGTCTCCGCCATATTTTATGGATTTCTGGAGAAACTTTAACAAGGATTTGAGATCAGTTTCCCGTGAAGTCTGCTGAAACCCACCGAACTTGCTGTTATCCACAGAGATGCCGGCATGTGCGTGTCCGGAACATCTACTGACACAGAATCATGTGAAAGAAGAATTTCCACGCGAAGCCCTTCGCGAACCGGGGAGCGATGCACGATACTACGTTCTTGAACGGAGTGAGAGTCATAGAAAAACTGAGGAGTACATAGTACAGGGTACGCAATAGTTCCGATACCCAGGGTCAACCCCGTATACAAGCACACACAAACATATTGTCTTGCTACTTGGACCTCACTAAGCTAAACGGCAAGTTTCGACACAGGATGCGCATGCGTTCTAAACTTGCTCGCGTAAAATCGATCGCGTTTAACTGGTCACCTACCAAACTCAAGTCGCGGCGCGTTTGTAAACCCATGGTTGTCCTCAGCTGTGAGCAGCGCCACGAGGAAGTCCTATGACGCGAAAAGAATGGCACAGAGCCATCCACGGCGCAGTGACTTCAGCGAACTACTAGAACAAAACCCATAGTATCCTTGATCGAGTTACGACCGGAGTCAACACTTGGTCTTCTGCAGGAAGCTGGTAGACCGCTCAGCAACGTCGAACCAGGAAGATACTTTGTCTTGGGCACAGACCTAGCACCATGACCACATCAAAAGAGCCAATTATCTGCAACTTTCAAACACAGGACGCATCCCAGAGTGTCACCCACGCCGAGGCCACCGTAATCCCAGGCAAACTGTTGCTCAACCGCACGAGGACAACCGAAAGATGCTGCGAGGACCTCTGAACCAGCCGGTCTCTTCTGCGCCTCCTTCCCAAGCAGCAGTATTTATAGGGAAGCCCGACGGCCGAGCCATGCATTCTTTTTCATAGACCGTTAAGCTTTCGCGAAAAAAGACGCACGCACGGCCGACCGTGAAGCTTGGCGGCCGCCGCCCGCCATTCTAGTTCCGTGGACCGGCAAAGAGGGACGCCGTCAACCACGCACGGAAACCGAACGGTCGCGCGGAAAAGATTAAGGGGGAACAGGAAAAAAAAGTTCGCTACCCAAAAGCTATCGGTCCGTATCAAAGAAAGCAGTCGCAAAAATCAAGTGTGTATGTGCGTGGAAAAAGGGAGAGGGGGTTTTCGTCCTGGGAGTCCAGTGTCGATACAGAGAGAGGGGGGGGGGATGTTCCGGCGTCAGCGCAACCAACGCTCCGCTAGTCGAGCGAAGGTAACTTCTCTTTTCGGTAGCGGCAGCGAAAAATCGCGCGTGGGACTTAATGAAACGCGAACTTGCGCTGACTTGAGCAGCAGCACGCCGTCGGCCGGTTCACTGGGTCCCTTTCTCTCTCCCACTCCCTCTTTTAGGAGGTCCGCCTGTTTGGGAGACTCGAAGACCGCCCTCCTCTCTGACGTGGGCGGAACTGTGTCACGCTTCAAGGATGCAGAGGTCGTCGGGAGACGTCTTTGAGTTTAGGGACAGAGGGCGGCGGTTTGAGGATCATTCCCTTTAGACGTTCGGTCCTTGGCGTTTTGAAATACTGGTTGTCACCACAAAGCGAGTTGTCGAGAGGCAACAAAATCACAACTTCGTGGAAATCTCGGGTTCGCTATGAAAGGACTGACCGGTTAGCAATTTCGGATTCCTGGTAATTCACATTGGAGCATATTTTCATTTCTTTTTCTTTGTTTCTTCGTTGTCGGTGTTAAAACTGTGATGTACCCTGGGAACGGTCAACGTAACTTTACTGCACAAACACACATATACATCTATGATGGGCCATTCGCCGCCGCTATCGCGGCACACTGCAGTTTTCAATACATGTATTGTAATTCTGTTATTTTCATTGTTTTTATTGTATTTATGGTTATTTATTAACATTTTATGAAAGCTCTTGACACGCGATAGCTCTCAATATGTTTCTCTATTACAGTAATTCGCGTTCGACAGTTCCCTTAGCAACTTATGGCCACCTTTTTTCTTTCCTAGCCCAATGATCCAGTCAGTCTACGTCATTCTCTGTCATCCTTGATAGCGCAGCGTTTGTAGAATATGTAGGTAGATTTCCAGCCACATAAAGTGAGCCACAGCAAAGAGACAGAGAAAGAAGAGCTGTTCCTTCACTGCTCATAAAGTGTTATGGATGTCATGCCAATGCTCTTGAAAACATAGCTTGTAGCGCAATACAGTCTTGCCACGCTGGACTTCACGAAACTTGACCAACAGTTATTTTGATAATGCAGACTGCTGTTCTCGTATCTTATTCTTAAAAGATGCGTCAACAACCTTTTTAGTGCACAAGAAGCGGGTATACTCACAGCAGTCGCACGCACTGGCGAGTCCAGGGGTTTGCATTCGGTTAAGCATTGTCTTACCCTCTCAACCGCCCACGCTATGCGCTTCAAGAAAGAAACAGTCACCTCAATCCCATAAGTCAGGGTCTGGTTCCGCCCCTGATCGCACGGCCCCAGTGCGTAGAGGTTTGCAGTCGAGGAAAGAAAAATATAGGTAAACAGGCGAAAGACCAAAACAAAGAAAGCTCAATCCTCTGAGCAGGTAATTATCGAATCAGGTTAATTAGGACGTCATGCTCGCGAAGAAACATCAAAAATCCAGTCCGAAGTAATTCAAACGAATTCGTCGGAGATCTCCCTAATGCGCCCACGTTTCTTTTTCTCTCTTTGTCGGCGCTAATTACCTAGCCATATGGAACGAAGAAAGAACATGCACTTACTTTTTAGCATAAGACCACGTGAAAGAGACATAAAACGTAGAATAAATATCCCCTGGCAAAGGCAAACTTTGAAGGAGGACGACGCTGAATCCGGGTTTGATTGACGGTTTCCGTTGTGCGCCTATATCAGTAAAAGGAAAATTATGCTTACCGGCTTTGGGAGTGTTTTTGGGTTTATCGGCACGACCGTTACGGAACGACCGTATACGGGGCAGCCTTGGAGACAACAGTCAGTCAAATTTTATCTTTCCTTTTGCAGTATACACATTGTTCCATCAGTTTTCCAGTTTACACACCCAGAGTCAAGTTCCACTTTTCACGGTTCACTGTACACGCTTGAGGAACAGTGAACGCGCTCTCCATAAATTCTTCGTTTTTGGCTGCGGCGTATTGCCAACAGATAACCTTCTTCTCTTTAATTTGTATATTAACGACATTGTTACGCTCTCAGTAAATGCGGACTTCATTCTTTATGCTGATGACACCACTATACTAATCACTGGGCGTAAATTGGACAGCATCATAAATGATGGAAACGAGATTCTGGCAAAAATAAATCAATGGGCGAGAGCAAATGCACTAGTAATAAATCAATCGAAAACAAAGGCCATTATTTTTAGGGCAAGAAACAAAGCTGTGGGTATGGCTTCAGACCTGCGATTGGGCACGTCTGGTATCGAAATCGTCGATAGAGTTATGTTTTTAGGTGTACATTTCCAAGAAACATTATCATGGAATATACATATTGACCTCCTTTGTTCCAAACTTGCTAACATTACTGGCAAGATTTACAGGTTTAGAAACATACTCCCCTGTCATGTTAAAATAGCATTGTACACTCTTAAAAATGAACTTCACCGCATAGCACGTTCTGTGCCAACCATTGCCACGAATGATATCGTTATCTGCCCTGATTTGTTGAAAACGGGAGGCGTACGCCTTTTCTGTGACAATTATGAACAGCATAAGTGTCACAAAAAAGGCGTACGCCACCCGTTTTCAACAAATCAGGGCAGATAACGATATCACTTGAGATGATGGTTGGCTAGGAGCGTGCTATGCGGTGAAGTTCATTTTTAAGAGTGTATAATACACTATTCTTTGGCTTATTAAATTACTGCCATTTAGTATGGGGTAGCACCACCCAGCAAAATTTGATCTCAATTGAGAAAATCCAGAAGCGAGTTATGCGTGCCATTGCGAATGTCGACAGACAAAATTCGAGCAAGGCTCTTTTTAAGGAATACTAAGTAATAATAGCAACCGACTTCCTTAAATATAGATGCCTAAGTACTTACACGTCATTCCTTAAGGATAAAAACCTTGAATTTTTATCCCTGTTCAACCTCATTTTGGATAACAAGAGTTATCCACGCTATGTGGACTTGCCCTTGGGTGCGGACGTCATATGGTGAGCAAGGATTGAGTGTGTTACTACCCCAAATATTAAACGAGTTTGGTTTTGATACAAATGCTAACATACTTACCAATAAAGAACTAAAAAAGCTATTTTTATGAAACTGGAATTTAGCGTGGTGCAAGTTTGCACTCTTTGTATAAAGTTGTGTTCAAGTGTACAATTTGCGTTATGCAAACATTTGTAAATATCTTTGTTTCCTCCTACGTGTGTAGATTTGATGGATTGGGAAGGTGGCTGCTGTACTGGTTTGGAGTCGGGGCCTTGCCAAGCTACATTGATAGCTTTTTGTCCCGCCTCCTCCACTTTGTGAAAAAAAAAAAAAACCCTCAATGTCGAAAGTGGTGCAGTGATATTACACGTCAGGTTTGTCTGCCTATAGTATGACGACATATTGCGG
Organism: Ornithodoros turicata; assembly: GCF_037126465.1. Lineage (NCBI taxonomy): Eukaryota > Metazoa > Arthropoda > Arachnida > Ixodida > Argasidae > Ornithodoros > Ornithodoros turicata. The sequence goes on from NC_088205.1 coordinate 25,619,048, forward strand.
GTGCCGCAGGGTAGAACTGCGGATAATTTCAACCTCCTGGGTTCTTTTGACGTGCGCCGGAAATCTCCGACGCACGTTGCTGGTGTTCTCATGGAGCGCAACCTCTCGTGGAGAAGGTAACATTGACTTCATCATCCCAAAGGCGCCGAGGCCTGTGTGCGCTGAGGCAGCAATGAGCGGGATCTTTTTGTGTTCCACAAAACGCTGATGCGGCGCACCCTGTTATACAGCTTGCCCGTATTGCACGGTCTATCAGCCACGTCCGAACACAAGCTTTGGTGTACACAGGCACGCAGCCTGCGGACGAGTCTGGGTGTCCCGCGCAGCTCTGATCAAGACGCGGATGCCGGAGAAATACCTATCGATGTCATCGGCCGGAGAGAAACCATCAGACACTATTTAAGGTCGCTCGCTCACCACCGGCGCCACACTCTGGTTTAAAAGCTACGTAGGCGGAAGAACAGCAAACTCTCGCTACGTTTTAAAGCAGCAACTGCAACCTCCCTGTCCCTACAGTTGCTCCGACCGCCCCTTCAGTGATACCATGGACTCTGCCATGCCCATCCATCTCGACACACATCCCTGGTTTCTTGGGGCGAAGAGCCAGATCCCCGTTCCGGCTCTTAAGCAATGTATACTTTGGAAATGATGGCTACAAACTACGGAGGCCGCACAGCTGTTTTTACAGATTGTCCGTCTATACGTCGGATGGCTCCTCCGTTACCTTTGTCATACCGGACGAGTCCATATCATGTGGGTTTCGCCTGTCTCATCGTACTTCGTCGACCTCTGCGGAGCTGCATCTCATATTGCTATTTCTAAGGTCTGCCTTGAACTACTCTCCTTGCTCCTGGGTGATATACACTGACTCAAAATCAACCCTGCAATGTGTAGGAAGTATGGGCATCTGCGGCTCTTTGGCCCCGCTAGTAGTGAGTGTCCTGACGGCGACCAAGGCCCTTGGAGAACAGGGACACAGGTTGACCCTGTAGTGGGTCCCCGGCCACACTGGCACTCAGGGCAATAAGGAGGCAGATTTGGCGGCTACTGCGGCCCACCGTATCCGCAGAGGAGTATCCATTATCCTCTCCAACGGAAATAGACGCTCCTACTTGTCTGCGTTGGTGTCACCATTGGCCCGCCAGCAATAGTGCCATATGGCACCATTGCTGCCATGGTCCCATATGGCACCATTGCTGCCATGGTCCCATATGGTACCATTGCTGGTGGGCCAAGGGTGACTCAAGGGCAAATCAATGGTAGTTCCTTCATGCAGTGGACCCGTCATTATCGTTCAAGATACCAGGTGGCTTCCCTCACAGCTTACGTCACTTCTGAGGCGTCTGCGACTCACCTTGTGGTCCGGGTTAAGCTGGGTTACTGTAACACCGCGCTGTGCCCAGCTTGCCACACCCTAGCTACGATTCCCCATATCAAAGGGGACTGCGACCGGTATACGTGTGAATGCCAGGTGCTTTGACGCCAACTTCAACTCCTTGACCACAGACCATTCAGCTTGTCCAAAGTACTTGGCCCGTGGAGCTCCCCTGCGCATCAGCACCGGGCTCTTCGCTCCGTGTTTGCTTTCGTGCAAGCTACAGCCTACTGGCTTCTTCGAAGAGCTCTAAACAGAACTCCGACCTGTCTTCGCTTCATGCTCACCATTAGTTCAACCTCTCATATCAACCTATTTGAACTGGGGTAGGGTCCTGTGGCTACCACGGGGAAACATCCGATGTCATCATGCTTTTCCATCATTTATTGTTATTGTTGTGTTGATGAAAAGGCACAAAAAGTCGACAAAGGCAAAAAGGCACGAACGATACGCGTCTAAAACGTCCTTTTCGACCTGACCGGCACTTGGAACATTGTAAGGCACTATCTCGACGCTCCCCGAGAAAAATGCGTTTGCCTGAAAAATCCGCTGTGTATTAATGAGTAATGCTAACTAATTACATCTTGTGGGGGTAATGAGTAATGTAGTGCGCAATGACATCACTCATTGTTCGGGCTCAAAATTCAGACGCTGTCTGAAGCAGGAACCATCTTGTAGAACCTAATTACTATCACCGCTACTGTGTAACTCTTTTCACAGCTTCGAACACCACATGGGACTGTTTTTGATATGGAAAAATGTAATGCGAAAGCAACGTAATTGCTTAATGGATGTAATGACGTTAGTAAAGCATAAACTTATGACATAGAAAATATGAATGCATGACATTAATTCTAAGCATGAAAAATTAATGAGTGATGTAATGCGTTATTTTACACATATACTCTAAGGAGTAATGGTAATGCATTACAAAATAGGTGTAATTTGGATGCCCAATCCTGCTCTGAAGAAAGAGCAACTCGAACACTGCGAGTAGACAAACTGACGAGTAGAAATTGACGAAACAAGTCTGCTCTTCCAACGACAGGCGACTGTCTTCTATCCGTTACCAGGGTTTGATACGAATCTTAACCGAGCGCACAATCAGCAGTAACGAAGAAGGAAAGAAAGCCTCAGCTAACACCGCGGAACCGCCACATGCATTCCAAAACTGGTGCTTCAATCGGATCTATATCCCACCCCATCCGAGCCAAAGGAAAGTATAAAGCTAGAGACACAGAGGAAGAAGAAGGAGGCAGGGCGTTGCTTGCTCGCTCGTACCCAGAAGGAGACGCAATATAGAAGACGCCGAGAGAAAGGGCTGAAACAAAGGGAAGGAAAGGTTATATACGACGAAGAAAGTTCTCAGGTTTGCTGGCCCGGAAGAAAGCTCGTGGACTCCGAGGTCCTCGGGAAGAGGAAAACGAACGGCCGCTTTCTCTGTCAAGAGAAAATAGAAGATCACTTCTGCCAAGGAACGTGACTCTCATGAAGCCCCTTTGTCTGGCCTTCCTTTCTCTTAGTTTTCCTTTTAAACTTGCACTGCACTGGAGGAGGACCGTGGAAGTGGACTCGTTTCGAGAACAATTGCGAGGACTGATGGTCTCATACCGTTACTTGGCATAGGTCTTATGTCCTTCGAAGTGGCCCTTGCGATTGTATGCATCGAGGACCTGAGCATACGACAACCGCCTATGGGTGCGCTGTGTGAAGGGTTAGTTACGCTAATGGCCGCTAGAAGCGCTTCTTCGCGTCACTGGGGAGAGGAAATGACATGTTACATTATCATGATCATTGTTACCGTCTGTCCGTCACTCGTCTGCTGCATGGTTTGCTGTTTGCTGCGCACGCACAACAGTGCTCTTCCATGTCTTACTACTCTAAGCACTGCCCACCAGACATTTGCCCACCGCATTTTCGACAGATCACGTTATAACGCACAGTGTCAACTAGCACCACATCCCATAGCCAAGTGGCGACAGATAGAATTGCATGCCAACCATGCACTGCACAGAATGATATCGTTATCACTCCCGATTTGTGTAAGGCCCCGGGCGTACAACTTTTTTGCCAGAATATCACAAAGAGGCGTAATCCTCCCGTTTTCAAGAAATCAGGGTAACGAACGATCTCATTCTGGACGATTGTTTGGCTAGGAGCGTGCTATGTGAAGTAGTTCTGTTGTGTGGTAAGAGGTAAGAGGTAAGTTGTCTGGTCTAGAGTGATGGTAAGTGGTGGTATGCACTTATCCCAGCATTCCTAGATATAACTAATGCACCTCTAGCAGTCTCTACTTGTAATACCGCTCCTCCTCCTTCCTAACACTTTCTTGTCTTGGTCCAGCAAAGGTCTTATAATAGCTCTGTAGCAGTCGCGTCGACATGAATATTTTCAAGAACATCGAATTGGCGGCCTTTCATTATTGTTTTCTTCACATGCAGGAATATAATTTTTCAGGATCAAGCCCAGTAGGTTATGGTGGATTCAAGATCAACGGGATGCTGTCTTTTGATTTGTGGGATCCGGATTTGCACACGTCGACCAAACAAAAGTATATCGCAACCTGCGTCAGTTCTACAATAGCAATCACTATTACAGGTTTCATAAAGGAATGGTGGCGTTGGTGAAAGGGCTGGCAGTTGTCGGCCTCACAGAGGTGGGCAACATCACGACTGACGCCCTGAGGGAATGTGCGTCATGGGCCAACTTCTAATCCTCAAAGAAACCTATCTCTATTTTTTGCGGATTCGGTGTTAGCGCCGCGAAGCAACCGTGGCTGTGAGTAGCGTACAGACGTGGAGAGATGGAGAGAGGACATGAGGAAGGAGTGGAAGACAGGGAGGTTGGCATACGTCCTACACTCTTAGAAATGAACTTCACCACGTAGCACGCTCCTAGTTAACCATCATCCCGAGTGACATCTTTCCCCTGATTTGTGAAAACGGGGGCATACGCCATCTTTTTGGCATTATGCAGTTCATAACTGCCACAAAAGCGGCATACACCCCAGGTTTTCATCAAATCAAACCCAAAAATCAAGTCACCAAATGTAGAGGAGGTGTTGTTCCTCTACATGGGTCCTGACCGGCGATGACGGAATATCCCTGCGGGCAGATGGTCGTGGCCTCACGCTAGGACGGCGCCGGTAGAACTGGCTGGCAGGCAGACATGTACAAGATACCTAAAAAAGTATTTAAAATAAGATAGTAAATACTGCCGAAAAATTGTAATTAAGATAGAGTATAAATACTTCAAAATGAAAGTAATTAAGGTAAAGTAGCAAATACTTCCGAAAGTATTTAAGCTACACTAAAGATACTTCGGTAGGCGTCGTAGAAAAGTACGTGAACGTGAGTATAAGACACGTTTGAGTTTGAAACACGTGAGTTTGATGTCTTCCTGGTCGAAAGCATGTTCTTGTTGTAAGCAAAGCTTGCATTTGACTGAAATATTATTATCGGTCTCCGAAACATATTCGAAAATCGTCCGAAGGTTTGGCTATGGGAGTGAACGCGCCTCTTTCGTTGGCTTCATTCTGCGAACTGGCAACTCGTGCAGAATGACTTTTTTATGTCCATAAATACAAAAGCCCCAACAGGGCTTGCGGTGGTCACTGACCGATCTGTCATACACACCACCTACTACATACAAACATTACATTATATATACCTTACAAATTGAAAAAGTAGAAGCTTGTCAAGCAGGGGTGTCCTATAGAAGGCTAGAACAGAGTCAGAGGGGATATTTAGGTCAGAACTCTGCTGCAGCTACAGGACACTCATCATAAAACCCTTGCTCTTGAATTCTTATTTTTCAGAAAAACAAACAAACAAAAACATTCAAGTCAACGTACGGTGTCGGAATGGAAATTCCCGCAGAGCGAGCATGCCAATGAAAAGAAAAAGAGAGAAAATGGAAAACTGAGAGGCGATCCAAAAAGTAGTTAGAGTATCGAGTAGAAGCTACCACAAAATGTATTTGAAATAGAGTACAAATACTCCCCCGAAAAAGTATTGAGTAGGATACCAATATACCACAAATAGTATTTAAAATACAGGATCTTCAATACAATACCCTAAATACGTACAGGTCCCGACAAAAGTTTAAGGAACACGCGAGCGGTGTATTTTCTCCTCGGTACGACACCCTAGCGGCAAGCGGAAGCTGGCGAAATCAGGCCAGTTCACTGCCTCAGAGGGGTGGACGACTGCGCTCTTAGCGACACACAGCGGTAGTTTCGGTATGACTACTGTTGTATGTCCCCGCAAAGTGAGTTGTATTTTACTGTTGTGCTTGCCAACAACACGTGATTCACCGATTGTTGAGACAGGGAGCTCGCCGCTATCATGGTGATAACAAGGATGAATCATAGTGTCAACACTTTACGGTGTATTGCTTTTATTGGAAAGCCATGATATGTAGACAAGAGAAAGAAAGGTATCTGGTAAACAGTTGCTTTATTATGGACGACGCGTGACGAGCTGATAAACAATTGACGCTGACATTGATAATTGATTGATTGATAAACAACTGACGTGAGTCACGAGTTGTTGACGAGCACTACAGTTAAGTCCAACTCACTTCGCGGGCACATACAACAGTAATCATACCGAAACTACCGCTGTGTGTCGCTAAGAGCGCAGTCGTCCACCCCTCTGAGGCAGTGAACTGGCCTGATTTCGCCAGCTTCCGCTTCCCGCTAGGGTGTCGTACCGAGGAGAAAATACACCGCTCGCGTGTTCCGTAAACTTTTGTCGGGACCTGTACAAGTCTGCTGGCAGGCGCAGTGGCGCGCGCCATCAGATGCACGTCTTCATCGTCGTCCACGAGCCGCCACAAGGGGAGAGAATGTTGTCATACGGGATGCTGGTCAGCTGAAGGGTGCTATGCGGCTAAGCTCTGTTTTAAGAGTGTGGGCCGACTTCAAGGGGAACTTGCCGGAAAGCCCAGGGAAAAACCTCAGACAGCACATCCGGTTGTAGCATTCGAACCCGCCACCGCCGCTCGTGTGTCCTTTTCCACTTCTTTTTCTTTTTTTGCCGCTGTATCTCTCCGTTGTACACGGGAAATCGGGAAATCGTGTTGCCTCGAGTAGCTAATGGCACGTGTATTTCCCTATCTCGCTGCTGACCTATGCTACTCTCTGCACTTCCACAATCTTATGGCAAGCAATCGTTGGCTCTGATTAACGCTTTGGTTGTCTTTCTTCTTTTTTTTTCTACGATTAAACCCGACAATTACTGTTGGGACCCTGGATAACACCGCATCCCGAAATCCTGGCTGTTTTTGACGTCTCGAAATCTCGGGACTTCGCGACATGAAGAGAATACTGCAGATGAACTGTTAGTGCAGTCGCGAAGCAGAACTGTGGAACAAGAACGAGTTGTTTAATTTCTAGCACTCGTTTTGAATGATAATTCTTTGTCCATAGCTGCCTCCCTCACGCACCATAGTAGTGTATTTACTTCCTTGCGGGGTGAGGGTGAGCGGGCTTCGATTGCTGACGCCTGTGACACACGCGCCGGAGCCCTGTTCATGCCTTGGAACGGAATTGCCGGGGACCGAAGGTGTCTGTTTAGTTTCTACGATGAGCAGACAAACGAAATGTGTAGCAACTTCCTGCACGAGTCAGAAGATTCAATTCAATTGCGGTGTGGTTTTACTTCTCGCGTGCCAAAAATGTCCAAGACGCTATGTTGATGGGGCGTGGCAAATTACTGAAACCTGACAGGCGCATTCTCTTGTTGTCCTTGCCAGGTTTTGATACTTCAATCATTCAGTTTTAGAAGTCGGAGCTTGGTGTCGTCTTCGGTGCCAGTCTGAAATAAATCGATGGGCAACTATGTGGAAAGACTACGTAATGTGATGTGATAGAAGAAGAAAAAAAATGAAAAGACTACGAATAAAATTTTGCTATTATTTAAGGAGAACATAAGCCAGTTATATATATATATATATATATATATATATATAAATGAAATATTACAACAGAACGAAAATCACTAAGCTACGAGGAATGTTTTGATTGACATGTAAAGACAGCGCGCCGTGGAATACACACGCGGGAATAGAGACAGTCAAATGCTGTGTATTGCGCTCTTTCGGTTTTATCGCGACCCGGGAATCCCGTCACAGGATCCCAGGATTCGTCCGGAAAAATCCCGAAATCCCGAGACTGCAAAAATGGCCCGGGATTCCCAACACCATACAGACAACCCTCGAGTTGGGAGCTGCACAAGGATCATTGCGAGCAGATCATTCCGCAGGTTCGAAACATCTTCTGTCCGCATACGGAGGCCGGTTTTCCCTCTGCGTGCCATGACCAGATTGCCAGACTTTTCGTGTGTCCACCCTATATTAAACATTTTGCATATCCTTATGCTGAAATCAATATTTACGTATTTACTTCAAGACAAACATTTTTTCATGATGTGTGCCAACCGTGGGTACGCAAGTGCTTTATCATCCGTAATAAGTAGCGTAAAAATTTGTCAAAATGTAAAAATTGTCTCTGCAGCACCCATCCACACCCAGAGGCTTGCGTACGGGACAGACACTTTTCAACAGGCTGTGTTTGGCTGTGTTGACACGCAAGGTCGTGAAAGGTTTGCGTCACTTGCGATGAAACGATTCGAGTTCTCGATGGACTGCTGGTTCCTGCGTTTCCTTTTTTTTTTCTTTCTAGTTCTATTATGTTCTATGACTGTTGAGTGCTGAAGGTTGTAATGTGCTATGCATAGTCATGATTTATATTATGTGTTGTTGTGCTATACATGGAAATTAGCGTTCGTATAGGAGAGGAGCTATGAAATAGTGGCAACTCCAGTGTGCTGCACGGTCTCCTGCCCACTCCCTCCTGATTCTTGAGCCAAATCTGCCGATGTCATCGAGAGTAAATTGTTCGCTGCTAACCTTCAGATATTCTTTCCCTCAGTTTGGCCATGCCCAAGGAGATTACACATCCCGTCTTTTGTTCCGTGTTTTGTAAGCTGTTTCTTCTTCTATTTTTTGTTTATTAGAACCTAACTTCAGTCTACGGGCCCGCTTCCACGATACAATCAACCTACATTTATTACCGGTTCTAACTGTAATTTAAAGAAAACTGCGGTGTTATAAATCACGAGGTTCAAACAAGCGGTTTCGTTTTCGTTGTAATGCCTTTCCACAACTAATGAACTCCATTTCACATTCCATTCCAGCAAATCGTGCTTGGTTTCCGAACGCTTTTCTACAATTAAAAATATTCGGTCTCAACAGTAAACTACTCCTAGAAACATACAGTGCCACCCAGAGACACATACCCGCTATTTAATCGGATCGTCAACCGTCTCAGACACAATAGAAGCTCGGAAACAGCCAGTCTGAAGGGCTCGCTTGTGGTCGTCTCCTGAGCGACAGATGGCGCGGCAAGCCCATCTGGCTTCACTTTTTCGTTCGCCGTAGGCAGAGGCGCAGTTTGCCAAGAGAGGTGCTTCACTATGTGCATAGGGTCCCCTCGTGAACAACTAGGCACTTTGGAAGAGGCAAGAAAAAAAAAGTTGTTTCCGAGAACAGCGATACAAAAAATGGCTACATTTTCGGCTACTGTGCCACTGTTCAGCTACTTTCGGCTACTGTTCTGGTTTGAAAGCGGTAGCTTTTTTTGGGACTTGGTTGGTGGTAAACTTTTGCCGAAACTTTTTTCGAGGTATTATGAAATCGTTACTGCACGCCTTTTAATGCATTGTGAAATAGTCTCTTTTTAAATATTATCGTGGCGGTTGCACAGTTTCAGCGTGAGACGTAAACACAGTCTGGCGGTTACGTGGTGGCAGCACGTGACAGGTAACGTGGCCCTATAGAGCCACGGACGGACCTGCACGGTGGGTGGACACATACAGCTATCGCTTTCATGAAACAGCGAATTCAGTTATTACTACTAAACAACAACAACCGTTTGCTTCTAGTGCACTTTTAAAATAGAGCTTCACGGCATAACACGCTGAAAGCTAAACATTGCATAAAATTATAGGGTTGTGACTTCTGATTTGTGGAAAGCGCGGGGCGGAACTCCCTTTTCTATGATCATTAACAGAATGTCACAAAAAGGCGTACGCCTTCTGTTTTCAACAAATCACAGGAGAGAACGATGTCACTCGGGGTGATGGCTGGATATAGGGCCGTGTTTTGCGGTGAAGTTCTGTTTTAAGTGTGTTGTACATTAATATCCTTAGCATGTACTATATGTCTTGCATTTTTAATGCTATTCGTCGTGGTATGCTAGTCGTCTACTGGTTACTTGCTTTCGGTAAGTAGGTCACTTACTTTTACTTACTTTGGTCACCATGCGCTTGGTGAGTGCATGTGTTAATTGCATGTCCAAAAGTTCATTCAGGAGGTGAACGTATTTTCTGCTTTCAACTCGCATGCGTGTTTCCTCTTCATTTACTTTTTATTTATTTATTTTTTCTTCGCGCAATATACCAACGTGTGCGCGGATGTTTTGTTATGATTTCTAAATAACTCTTAAGCAAAATGCTCCTTAAGTACCTTTTTCATCTTCGTTTAATTGCGTACCAAATATAAAATCTGACACCCGCCGAGCCATTTGTTCACTAACATTCCATCTTTCGTTTGGTGCAAGAACAAAATAAACTGGAGAATGGCGTGCTCTTGAAGGGGGTCATTTAGGGTGCCTAAATACTACCTCCCTCTGCAGAGGAAGCTATTACTGAGGCACCCGACACTCTCAAAACAGAACTTCACCACATAGCACGCTGTGCGCCAACTATTGCCGCGAATGATATGGTTATCGCTTCTGATTCGAAGAGAGAGGGGGCGTACGCCTTTTTTGTGACACTTATGCTGTTCATAATTGTCACAAAAAAGCCGTACACCTCCGATTTTCAACAAATCGGGGCAGATAACGATATCATTCGAGATGGTGGTTGGCTTGTAGCGTGCTATGCGGTGAAGTTCTGTTTTTAGCGTGTACACTCTTAAAAATGAACTTCACTGCATAGCACGCTACAAGCCAACCACCATCTCGAATGATATCGTTATCTGCCCCGATTTGTTGAAAATCGGAGGTGTACGGCTTTTTTGTGACAATTATGAACAGCATAAGTGTCACAAAAAAGGCGTACGCCTTCCGTTTTCAGCAAATCAGGGCAGATAACGATATCATTGGAGATGATGGTTGGCTAGGAGCGTGCTATGGGGTGAAGTTCATTTTTAAGAGTGTAGGGTAGGCTACTCCCGTTCTCCAAATTGGAAGAAGAAAGAAAAGAGAACACACAACAAAAAACAAAAAGAAACGAAGGACACGAGGACCCCAGGAATCACATTCATGGTCAGAGTAGATCCACTTAGAGTCACTAAATAAGCTACGATTCAGAGTATCGACACAGAGTTCCAAGAGCGAGCATGCGCCATCTTGTTTCCGCGTGCCGCTACCCACGCGCACTGCGCACTTTAGCGCACGATGCCATCTATCGTGCGCGGGTGAAATGTTCCTTTCGTTTACAAGCAGCAGTTGACGGGCTTGAGCTCACCTCGACATCTTCGGGACGGTCTGGTGGACAATACATGGATTATCGCCGAACAATCACACACACGCTTCTCTATCCCACACCCAGCATTACGTTTGCCGTTTTTGATCCTAAACTGGGGTTGGTACCGGTGTGGTGTGGAAACAAGATGGCGCTCCTGCTCTCCCTTGGACCTCAGTGTCGATACTCTGCAGCGAACCTTATTTAGTGACTCTAGATCCACCAACTTGATGTCTATATACAGGGTGTCCCAGAAAACGTGTCATTGAATTATAATTAAAAACCTACGCCACCAAGAGTCATGCTGTCAACGGGATTTGTTCCTACCATGTTTTTGCCTTTTTCTGATGTGAAAATCACGCAACACATGTTTAATTATGTAAATTTTTGCGAACTGAACTCGAGAATTTGCCAAATAAAGGTTACTTTTTTACCCCACCAATATGAAGAGCGTGTCGAATTTACCCAAACTGATGATAATTGACAGTGATATTCGGAAGCTATCCTATCGGAAAAAATAGCCGAACATCATGCTTTTCGGAGCACCCGAACATAACGCGCCACGACTTTTTGAGCGCAATCGCTGTCAGACCGACGAAAGGAGGTTGCAAACCCAGCCCACAGCGTGATAGTAGAAAAAATATCCGTTCCTGAAATTGGGAGAGGGAAGGGCATGATGTCAGCGGAAGCCGGACGCGATAAGCCATGCCTGTGTTATCTCTTTCTACGATGCCCGTGTGGTTTCTAAACTCATTTCGTCGGACTGACAACGATTGCTCTGAAAAATTTGTCGCGCGCTATCCTCTGGGAACTCCGCTGAGCATGATGTTCAGTATGATGTTATAAGAAAATAAAAGAAAAGGCAGAAAGACGCACAAAAGCTTACAGATGTTTGATCGCAGGCCGAAGACCATGAGCCTTCGTGACGTCAAGGCTGCCTATAGGGTGTTGTTGTCGATGCTTATAACACAAGATCAGTTCTGTGTCCTCAACACATCCACAGATTTGGCCAGTTAGGGGAATATCCGCCCTCCTAAGTGTACATATCAACCCTCTGCTGCAACGCACATTTAGGTGCCTAGTCAGGGGAACATCTGTGGTGAACGGCCTATCAGACGGATGGCCGGTAAGGAAAGGGTCAACTCTGGGTCAACATTTATTAATATTTCAGGAATACTATAAACCAGTTCCTTTCATTGCTTGCATCGGCGTATAGAAAGCAAGACTAGTAGGAGTACCAATAAAGCTCCCGGGCTCTATCACGACGAAGTGTATTCTTTTTTAGACCCGCGTATGGCGTCACGGCTACTCAATGACCGCGTATCCGCGGGGCACTGGAAGACGCCCATCTGTGCATTACCTCCTGTCGCGTCGCACGAGCCGGCACAAGCAAACGCACGCGTACCAGATTAAGTCGCTGACGGTGCAGCCGAACGTAACCAAGTTGAAGGCGAGCCGTGTGTCACAAAACCACGGAACTCTCCTCCGTTATAGGCTTGGCAGTGATCGAGAGGACGCATTTCGTTCAAGTGCATCCGAGAATGATAACCCGGAATTTTAATGCGCTTCAAAGTATAGCAGAGATGCGGAGGGGGGTGTCACCTCCCCCCCATCTTCCAGTTCAGCTTTTCGTCTCTTCCACCCCCTCCTACACAGGGCACGCAACTTTCCGGACGTCTTTGAGATCCTAAGCTCGCGGAGTCCCCCTCCTGGTGATTTGTTTTCGGGAGCCTTTGAGTCTGGACATTGTGGCGTTGATTGCGCGCCTAATACGGCTCTGTGTGCGTCTGTATGTATGCGGTAGACATTTTGGTTGATATATAAGCCTCCTCGCTGATGCCTCTAATCCAAAGCGCAAATAATCTTTTGCGGTCTGCGGTCCGGTTAGTCTGCGGTTTTTGGTTCGTGAGTGGGAGGAAGATACGGCAGGCGTTTAGAAATTCGTGGAAGTAGATGGATCTACAAGCAGATTATCTAGTTAGTAAAACTGTATTAGGTAATTGAGGGACGAGACTGGGCCTGTTGGTATTCAGACATGGCACTAAAAGCGCTAAGAAACGCACGCTCCAAAGAGGACACATGCACACACAAACACAAACAAACAAAGCGTATAGTGCCAAAATCAACATTCGCAATAGTGCACAAATTTGAGCCTACCGTCACGGCCTGCTGACCTTTCCCCTCTTATCTTTCCTTTTTTCTTTTCCAGCGAATAAATCCCCCCCCCCCCACATCGTCATGAACAAAGTTGGGGAAATTACTTGAACTTTGTAATTTATTACTATAACTCAGAACAATTTTACAATGTTTCAGTGCATGACATTACTATGATAACAAATAATATTATATATATCATAAGAAAATAAAGCACGTGAATGAAATGTTGAAATCACTTATTCTTTTTGTTTGTTTTGTCACCTCGAGTTGACATGTATCTTGTGTTGACAACTTGAGCTCATTTGGACAGCTAAGAATTTTAATCAACAGCTATCAACATGTAGCCTGGAAATAACGCTTCATATTCCTACCGCTTACAGTTTACTTCAAATTGCCCCATGTATATAGGTATGCGGATGACAAGCCGAAGGTTTATTAGATTTATTTAGATTGTAAAAACAAAACTTTGCAGGTGCTATAGACAGACGCAGTAAGGACTGGTTATTCCAGGGTGTTCCATTTGTTCCGTTTCAGTTCTTAAATTCCATAAGTTAATCTCATATCAACTCGGGTGTGTAGTCAAAACAAATATTCCGTTCGGAGCATCCTGGGTGTATGTACCGGAGGCACATGGAGAATCATTACTAGAGAGTGAATTTTTAGGCACTAACCGGAAGCGCTATTCATCGCGTTCTCACCGTAGGTTCCTTGGTTTTACTGTTAATGCTCTCTTGGCGGAAGCATATTGCAAGCTCTGAGATCAAGATCCACCGTTGGATTGCGGTGATCCGGCGCTTGACAGGCATGAGGTGTGGCAGTGACACGAGCTCTGTGTTGACTGTCCACAGGGCTTTGGTGCGAGGGTCGCTCGCGTATAGTTTGCCGGTGCTTAATGGCCTCCCGACATCTTCAGATCATAGGTTGCAGTGCCTCCTGGCGCGAAGCCTTCGTGTATGCCTTTGCGTTCCCCGAGCAGCAGTGACCCGAGCAGTTATTGCTGAAGCGAAGGAGACCCCGCTGGACGTTGTTCGCTACGGTGAGGCCAGTCGACTTTTCCTCCGCCTTTTATCCCACCTTCGGCAGCACCCGCTCGTATCGAAAATTTTGAGACGCAAGCACTGCAGGGTCCGCCCGGTGATTGCTCAGCTGAAGCCTAGCGTTCCGCGTTTCGTGGTGAAGACAGTAGCTCCCAGTACCCCTCCATGGTTTCTGCCAAGCCCAGTCATCCACCTAACTGTTCCTGGCCTGCACGGAAGGAAGAGGAATACAGCCCCGTGTTTCGCCAAGCAGCTTACCCTGGGAATGATGAATGACAGGTACATGACGTCAACGTCGGTTTTCGCTGACGGGTCATCTACACGGGATGGCTCGTCCTCGGCATTTGTCATTCCATCACAGTCAGCCTCATGTGGTTACCATCTTTCGCACAGAACATCACCTACGTGTGCCGAGCTCTACGCCATTTTCTTTGCTGTGCAAAAAAATATCATCCAGCCCTGCTAAGTCCTGGGTCGTGTTTTAAACAGCTTAGGGATACACGGATCCCTCAGTCCTGTTGTCTTTGACGTCCTGCAAGTTTATAAGAACGCGGCCGTCGCAGGGCACACCAGTGCACGTCGAAGGGTACACTGTCGCATTGCATTGGATCCGCAGACATGTCAGCATCAGCGGTAATGAAGAAGCAGACAGAGCCGCCTTGAGCGCCCATCAGCACGCAGCTCTTTCCCGGATAATGACGTCTACGGGCGCCCGTAGACACCTCCTTTCGACACTCACCGGCCCCACGATGAAGGTTCAATGGCAACACGACATAGCCCACTCCTTTATCTCGGCTGTAGACCCTACACCTTCACTCCAAATTCTTCCACGACTACCACGCCCCTTTACTGCACTCTTCCACCGCATGAGGCTCCCGGGCCGGGTCGGGCCCGGAAAAGTCGGCCCGTACGGGGCTCTAATGGCTATTATTGAAGAGCAGATGCGAAGATGAAGAAGCTCCTGGACAATCTACACTGGAGACACCCCAGGCTTGTCGCTCTCGATAGTCCATATAAGCGCACAGGCTGCAGATACATGAGCCGAACAGATGCAGCACTCATTCATTGATTCCGACTTGCTACTGCTTTCACAAGAGCTTA
The DNA here is from genome assembly GCF_037126465.1 of Ornithodoros turicata. Taxonomy (NCBI): domain Eukaryota; kingdom Metazoa; phylum Arthropoda; class Arachnida; order Ixodida; family Argasidae; genus Ornithodoros; species Ornithodoros turicata. Next base: position 25,634,248 of record NC_088205.1, read on the forward strand.
CACGTATAAGCTTAACATGACCGACAACCCTACATGTAGGCAATGCCACACAAGCGAAGACGACATCCATCTACTACTGCACTGCACGAAATGTGAGCACGAGAAAAAGATCCTCGAAAAGCGTCTCTCCACACTGGACAGCCGGTCACTTACAATTGCAAAGATTCTGGGTCCATGGTCTCTAGACGACAAGTGCCGCAAGGCGGCAGGCTACCTGCTACAGTTCCTCACGGCCGCAAACCTGTGGGGCCTGTGACACGTGTGCTTCCGCGCATCTTCATTTCTCTGTGTTTGTGATTTTTTTTGTGTGTGTGATTTTTTTAAGAGTAGCAAGCCAAATGTTGGCTGACCTCTCATAACACTTAAAAAGAAGAAGAAGGCAACTGCAACGACATGAAAGGTTTTTCCCTTTTCCTTCCTTTCTTTTTTCTGATGACGCTATTTGCTGCAGCACACTCACCGAAGACCCCTCGACAGCATGGGAAACGCAACCTGGGATCTCCAGGACACTTCCTTCCCTATTCGCCGCGAGATCGACCTATAGGGGGCAAAACTGTCGCCCTTCTAGTGTGGATAACACGTGGGCCGATGTTCGGAATTGGTAGTTCTTTTTCCGTAATTCTAGTATATGTTCACCGGAAGATCACTGGTACGATACTGTCCGGTTCTCCAATGCTCCACTTACTGCAGTAAACGCTGAATAAACGTATAAAAGCAGACGACGTGTCCACACAATGGTAGTTCATCGTTTCTCCACAGCGTGCCGACACTGCTCGATCTCGGAGCGAATAGCTCGTCTCAGCCAACATCATTCTGGCGCCAAGACAGAAGAAATCTACATAAGACTCTACGACCTAGCAAGAGTGCGCTTGCCAACGACCTTTTCATTTGACCTTGGGGTAGCCGTACGGTTTCCACGACGTCAAGAAGTTGTGTCCGTCTGTGAGAGCGACGCTGGGGAGCCCATGTAGAGTTGCCGCAAACAGAATTTAAGTAAAGCAGTACACAGGATCCGGACACTCATCCAAAGATTTCCAATAAATAAAATATACGATTATTTCATCGAATTTAAAAGAACTTGTGTACACGTGTTAGATGCAGCGCTTGGACAAAAACTATACAGGACTCTTTTCAATTGCAGCTTCATAAGAGCAGTTTTCATTACCGAAAACGAAACGAACAACACCAACTTTATTTCAAGATGATGAATGGCAAATTTCATCAACCAAACTGAAAGACTGGTATCAGAAACGGAAACATAAATAGCGCCGAAAATTGAAACAGTAACGAAAATAATACACGTTAACTTATTTCCCTGGTAAGATGCAACAAAGTGTGCAGTGAAGAAGATCTGAACAGCAACAACCACAACTTTATTTTGATGATGATGGTTGGAGTGTTTCTTCGACACACCCAACCACTCGCGATAATTTGGCAAAAGCATAACGAAGAGTCTCACAGAGATGACCGAAGTATTACACGAAGGTTAAAGGGACACTCGAAACTAGGAGCATACCACAGAAACACTGAAGTAAGCAGGTTCGTGGCCGGAAAAACATTTCGGGTTGGGGGGGGGGGCAACTTTACATGGGGGCGGAGGATTTCCCTCCCGTTTTTCTCTCACAAATGCTCTACCAAACGTGCGATTTCGGGAGGTTGAAACCCCCAAAGTCCCCTCGGCTACGTCCCTGAATGTAGGAGTATAATGTAAATAAGTTATCGGCTTTCAGAGGCGGATCACTCAAGCAACCGCCGTGCCAAACTTAATATTCCCTACGTCACGCGCAACACTTATTTTTGAGACCATTTTCGTTATACACTTTCCTTCACCATTACCATAAAAGGAGAGAATAATAATGATAATACCTGCACTCTTAAAAATGGATCTTCTATCGTGTCTTCTACAGAAACCCGAAAAACGGTAATTTTGGGGTTTCTACGTAGAGACCACGCGAAAGCGCGGGGAATGACGTCGCATCACGTGGTTTCCCTCGTAGAAGCCACAAAAGTGGCGTCTGTTTTATGCTTCACAGTTTCCTCCTTTCCCGGTCATTTCCCCCTCCCCGCGTGCTACTGCTTCCCCTCCCCCCGGCGCAGGCTTGGCAGGCATGCTTGCAGTCAACAGAATTTGTTTCAAAGGGGATTGAAGACTTTATTTCGGCAAAGTTGTGAAATTGTGGCAGTGACTCTACATCTCTTTGTGGGGACGGTTGATATGGCAGTTGTCACCCGTTGTGCAGCGTTTCCTCCATGCTTCCCATCCTAGCCTCGAATCGGAATTCTGCTTCCAGGCGTAACTGTGACAAAGTAAACGACGACAAAGACGCATTACAAAGTGGATACGAACAACATTAAGTGTAATAAAAGTCACTATCGACAACAGTGAAAGGGTACGAACTATAGCTTATACTAAAACGATGATAGGTAGGCAGCGAGGAGAGAAAAATGGTACATTGGTACCATGGCAGTTCCAAGTATGTAGGAGGAGAGATCAAAGAGATACCTTACTGAATGCGGTCATGGTCGACAGGTGATTGTTAGCATTGGACGCATGTTCCGGGTAACACTTGTGCCGTGTTCCGGCTAATATCTGTCAGTCGGTCCATGTCTAGTTTAGGTCCGCCACTCGATTTGAACCTTGAAATCTACATACCTGGATGTAATTATGCAAGGTGCATCGTAATCTGTAATTAATATGCGGCGCTCGGTTCCACAAATTCCTCTAGAGACCCGTGATTCACGGAAAGTTTCGGCAGCGGCGACCATGTCATCTCCATGCGCCCATTGTTTACCTATGACAGCTTACGCACACCTCGCACTCTTCCCAGCATGCCTTTCGCCTGTTCGTTGCTAAGACGCACAGCGACTCCGCTAGCGGACGACAGTCGGCCTCCTCCTCACGCAATTGCTCCGCGCTAAAATTGGCACTGTCTTCTGCCAGCACAGTCACGAACAACTGCGGGGGGGGGGGGGGGGGGGGGCTACCGCCCCCCCGGACCCCCCCCCCCGCGTGTAATATGTACTGACCTGGCCTGACCTAACCTCACTACACTTCGTATAGTGAGGAAAGCCAAGCTCTATGGCTGATGCGTAGGAGTACCACAAATGATACCCGTCGAGATCTAGTGCTTTCATTGTGTATTCTTGGCAACGAGCGAGAGGGAACAGGCGAAAGGCATGCTGGGAAGAGTGCGAGGTGTGCGTAAGCTGTCATAGGTAAACAATGGGCGCATGGAGATGACATGATCGCCGCTGCCGAAACTTTCCCGGGGAATCTGATCTCTGGAGGAATTTGTGGAACCGAGCGCCGCATATTAATTACAGATTACGATGCACCTTGCATAATTACATCCAGGTATGTAGATTTCAAGGTTCAAATCGAGTGGCGGACCTAAACTAGACATGGACCGACGTCCATACCCACTGCGGCCAGCTGAGACAGAGAATGGTTACTCAAACCACGGCCGGAACGAGCCCCCGAATGACAAAAACATCCTGCGCCATACACAAGCGTTAGCGCTCGTGAAGTACACGTTTAGAGGCAATTCTAACAGAGCTACAAACCGGATACAGCTGATAACACATTAGCGTCTCTCGAATACCTTTACAACTCAACTTCTCAAGCATCACCAGATAACTTTCGTTGACATTCTGTCACGACCGCCATGACACTTCCATTCGCACCTGCACCTTCCAAATGCTCGTTGGAAGCGTGGGGAAATAACAGGTAGCCACTACAATAGTAGCGCTGCTAGCATAGTTATCGCAATAAAATTTATTAAACGGAGGTGTTTTACCTGTAATAGAATCCCAGAATCAGCAAAGCAAGGAAACGCTGGCGGCAAGGCACCGAAGAAGAGGTGTGACCAGTGCCGCGCCACCAGCATGTCTGGCCCCGTCGCATAGTTCACGTGATTCCGGTCCTCGAAGCCGGTCAGGTGATCACTCCGAGCCCATAGAAACCACGGCAAAAATTTAGACAACACGAAATATGCTTCACGACGTCCGATTCCTGGTCACGTGATAAGCGTGTCTTCTACACGGCGTACGCGCCAAAAAAAGCAAGACAATTTTTTATGGTATTTTCTTTTCTCCCGGGTCACGTGGGCATCTGCCGTCTAAAACTTCGGCCTTGAGCGTGAATCTAGAAGACACGGCAGCTCTTGACGGCACGATAGAAGACCTATTTCTAAGAGTGTGGGAGTAGATTGACACGTAAGGTGAGTCCTCCCACATTTGTATGTCTACATGCTGCACGTGCCGCAGGGCAGGATAAAGGGAGAGAAAGATAGATACTCAGCAATCCTTCAGTGGAAGCGGACATTTAGCACGGAATAAGATATTGAAATGGGAGCACTCACAATGAGGATGCGACGTTTACAGTCATCTAGTAATTTGAAACGTGTTCAACTAGACGATGTTACGTAAAACAGCCACGTAACATGAATCATTTCGACAAATTAACAGGGATGAGGAAGTTACTCGACGAAAGGAACTCGTTACCAGTTAAGCTCCTTGCAAGAAATATAACAAAGTTACTGACGAAGTTTCAGGTAATGACAATGAACTTGAAGTTACTAAGGTACTTTGTAAAAGTAACGAGTTACTTTGAAGTTACTTCTTACCTCATACACCTTTTAGTTCTTTCTATATCAATTCAGATCTTGCTCCCACAATGGGGGTGCAAGGCGTTTGATAATGGTTTTGATATGACGAAAGAAGCGTGCCTTTATGTACTTCTTTAGGGAGGCATTCGATGATTCTGATCGCGTAAAAAGGTTATTCAACGGCGCACAAAGCAGGCATTGAAAGTTTAGGTTCCACGTGTTTTTCTCTAGACGCACATTTTATAGAACTCCACCAAGTTTTAATTTTGCTACACAATGCCATCTGTCATTATAAATACATTGCTCGTTGCTATGATGAACGTCACCTGAGTCTCCTAATGAACGCGCAACAACAAGGGAGCGGAGTCAGACCAACACAACCTACAGACAAGACAAGGCCACTTCACATCCTCCTCGTCCGTCGTAGTTTGGTGACTTCACGCCAATTACACTGCGTAATTGGGAGAGACGCGTTTTCAGGTTACACCACACCTTGTCTTATGTAGGTAGTGTCGGTCAGATGCGCCGTACACGTGTGACCGGCGTGCACGTGCTGTCGTCTCATTGTAGAAAGGGAGGATGCAGCTTGCGATGCTTGTAGACCAGAATCGAACAAAAGGAACATGGAACTTACCCCAAATTACTTTGAAAAAGTTTGATAAAGAAAGGAACAATTTCCTCGAGAAATTACTGGAGTACAAGAGCAATGAGTTAAGTTAAAAGTTACGGGAAAAAAAAGTAGCTTACTTACAGAAACAGGTTACCCCCAACTCTGCAAGTTAATTACAAGGGTCGTTCAAGGTTGACCGAGACTTTTGCTCGAGAAAAATTAGTGAGTAAATGTAAGTGAATAAAACTTTTCAGAGAACGAAAATCCAAAAGGGCTGCCAGGTACACGTACACAGAGAGAAAAAAAGGGGGAACTGGTGTACCGAAAAGGGGAGCAAAGAAAAGGGGCGGTGGGGGGACGTTTCGAGCGAAGGCTCTTCTTCCCTTTCAGAGGACGAACTGCAATCCTTCACGTGTCAGCGTGCAGCAGCGGAAGCTATCATGGCGGCGAGCAGTGTGTCTTTAGCTGTGGAACAGTGATGCATAATCAAATTCCAACTCAAATAATCAAATTCCAAATCAAATAATCAAATTCCTTGCGAAGGAAAGGGTCAAACCAGCTGAGGTTTTGCAAGATTACAGGCACAGTATGGGGAACAAATGATGTCAAGGAATAGTGCAGACAGTTTGGCGATGGACGGAATACGGTGACGAATGAACCACACGGACGCGTTCGTCCGACAGCAGTCACGCCAGTGAACATCGCAGGCGTTGAGGAAGTCATCCTCCAGAACAGGCGAGTAACATTTCGGGACATTGCAGCCCAGCGTACTATTAGTGTCGGCAGTGTCGAGACAATCATTCACGAGCACTTACGATTATGCAACGTCTCTGCAAGACAGGTTCCCCGACACCTCACTAGCGACCAGAAGGGAGCGCGCATGGCAGTCTTTGAGCAGCTGCTGAACCGGTTTCAATCCGAGGGGGACGAGTTTTTGCAATCAATCATCACACGTGGTGAAACCTGGATGCATCATTTCACCCCAGAAACAAAAAGCAGCAGCATGGAATTGCGACATAAGGCTTCCCCGCCGCCAAAGAAAAGCAAGGTGCAGTCGTCTGCTGGGAAGCTCATGGGAACTGTCTTCTGGAACATGCGGGGTGTCATCCATGTGGACTTATTGGAAAAAGGGTCACGATTAATGTCCAGTACTAATCGACGTTGATAAAGGGCGCCGTGCAAAACGCAATTCGCAAGAAAAGGCACGGTATGTTGACCGGAAGAGTCATTCTCCTTCATGACAATGCCCGGATTCACAGGGCGAATTTGAGGGTAGCAACTCTTGCCGAAACGAGCTGGGAGATTTTGCCCCCCTGCCACTTACAGCCCAGATTTAGCCCCAGGCAATTACCATTTGTCTGGACGTCTTAAAGAGCATCACGGAGGAAGGACGTTCCACACATATGAAACCACCAGAAAGATGTCCTGCAGTGGCTACGACAGCAGCCCACTTCTTTCTACACCAAAGGCATCAAAGAGTTGCCACAGCGACGGCAGCGATGTAGTTACTACCGATGTAGTGTGGTGCTTCCCGAATTTTCCATTGTATTTAAAGAAATATAATCCTCGGACGACCTTGAACGACTCTTGTAGCATGCATGGGACGTTATAACAAAGTGCTTTGGTTGCGATATGAGACGGTTTTCTTATCCTCGAGACACGGTAAATGAATGGTTGGACGTATTTCGATGGTATAGTCATTTGGGACCGTCCGCGATTGTGAAACAGTTTTAAACATACACGTGCATGGCTCCCTCACTATTTCGTATATGCTCGCACCGTTGCACATCTGTCGCTCATTTGCGGTCTCTAATTGGGTGTGGGTGTCTTCGCCACAATCACCACCACCAGCCACCATCAGACGCTCTACAGGAAAGTTTCGGCACAATTTTCTCTGCAGCGGGAACAGAATGCACGATGTACCACACTGCAGCATGCCGCCAAATCAGACATGCAGACAGGAAACAGCGAAGAAAACTGTCTGAAGGAAACTGTCTCGTCATCTTCTTCGCTCCTTCCTCGTTCAAAGCTCCTAAAACTAAACTTCTCACTTGTTCTCACAACTTGTTCTAAACTCCTCAAACTTAAGGAGATGTTACCGTCGTCGCAATTACAGCTAGCTTGCAAGGTGTTACCGTGCTCTATAGAGCATACTTGTTTTAAGGATCCCGCGGTGGTCCTGCTGCGACACCTCGAGGGACACCTGACACCTGAGGTTCTGAAACCTCGCTAACCTCGCTAAACTTTATTCAAATCTTATAAAACAGCTTGCCCCATCCTACAGTTGTTAACACAATAGCCTTCAATAGTGAAACTTCGACGTGAGCTTTGAAATCCCCGAGTTAAATATGCGCTGAAATATGTAAATATGTAAATATCCGTGCACGGACCTCTGCCAGACATCTATGCAAGAGTAGCATCTCGTTGTCCACCTCACGGTCCAGATAAAAGGACATCTGGGTTCGGAGACGGCACCATTTCTGTGCGTTGGTTACGTACTCCCACGTTACAATACGAGTGCAGTGAGTACCATACCACCATGTGCCAACATTCGAATTTTTCGAATACCGAAGCAAGTAATTCTACATTCGATTTTATTTCCGAATCTAATACGGAGTTCCATAGTCAAATTTCGAATCGATTCGATGTTTCTGCCAAACCGAATATGATATTCTTATACGTAATGATATATCGCGTATACATGCTGTGTATGCTTATACATGCCTATATCCGTATATACATGTGATTCTGGTACGGTTATACAGCTATTCGCTTAGTGTGCGTTTCGGTTTCAAAGTAATTATTCGCACATGTCTGCATGTCTGCTGATCTTTCAGCTTTGTTCACAATGAAACTCACACTCGCGACGCAATTTAGAAAAGTGTACACCACGCGATCATTTCCCGGCGACGTATATGTATATCCAGTTATCATGTTTCATTCGTTGTGCACTCAATTAAACTGCAATCCGCTCAATTACGCTCAATTAGCTACACACAATTGCACCGCAATCTGCTTTATAAGCTGCATGGTTGTACAGTGCTGGACAAAAGTTTACGAAACACGCTCCGGCGCATTCGCGGAGGGGGGGGGGGGGAATTGCAGGATCGGCTCGTCATTGTTGGCCACACAGAAGTGGGCGTCGTCACAACTATAGCGCACGGGCCGTTCCGTTCGCTGCTAGCGTGCCACTCTGAGGAAGCAATGCGCCGGAGCGTGTTCCGTAAAGTTGCGTCCAGCACTGTACCTTGCACGGCGTGCACGTCATTTCCTGCAGAGGGCACAATATCGTTTTGTCCCTAACGTAACATAACATGTGTCTACACGTAACGTCAACACATTTGTGCCTTATATCGGTATACACAATCAAGACAAGCATGTACACGTTAGGGTAAACCCGGTCACGTTTTCCACTGAAACCGGGATCTCCTCGCGGAGTTTCGTGGAGCTACTACGCATTTATTTATTGTCCACCACAGTTGAGTTCCAGAAGGGAATCTACCGGCAAAAGAAGGGTGTGTGCATCGGGTCCAGGATAGCTCCGGCCCTAAGCAACATATACTTGGCGGCGTTCGATAGGCAACTTCAGGGAAGACTGCAAAGGACTGCACCCAACATGCTACGAATTTGTAGGTACGTGGACGATTACCTTCTGGTTTCGGTGGGGGAAGTGGACTGGGTCCCTGTGTTGCGGCTGTTCCAGACCAACGAGTTTGGGTTAAAATTTACCCTGGAGGAACCCGCGAGGGACACATTGCAGTTCTTGGACTTGAGGCTAATTAGAGAAGCCCGACACCTGTGCTGGATGTACGGTCAGAGGACGGAAAAACCGTTAGTCCCTTTCAATTCGAACCACACGAAGATGGTGAAGATGGGCATCGTAAGCAGCTTGGTGAGGGCATGTATTGTCAAGAGTTGTCAACATCGAGTGGAGGCAAGCCTGAGGGAGCAGCTGCTAAAACTTTCGCGAGCAGGGTACCCGATCGATTTTACCAGAGGAGTGGTCAGGCGTCTTCTGAAGGGCTCAAGGGGCTCCGGTACAGGTCGGGAGGAGCGGCCCGAGAAGACGGTGGTGATCCCGTATGTGCATGGAGCGACGCACCGACTGGTAAAAGTGGCTCAAAAACAAGGGATCAAGGTTGTGCCCAGTGTTAGGAGCAAGCTGAGTTCATTGCCGGGATTGGTCGCGGCAGAGGATGCAAGTCCGACTTGCGGGGCAAAACACAGGAACAGATTCGTGGAGTGTTGCGCGGGTGTAGTGTACTCCATACCAACGTCCTGCGGTCAAGAGTATGTAGGAGAAACCTCTAGGTGTTTGAATGACCGGATCCGAGAGCATCGAAACAAGGTGGACAAAAAAGTTGAAGAGGGATCTCGGCTTGCAGGCCACGTCATTTATTGCCGGTGCCAACCCCAGTACAGTCAGACAAAAGTCTTATACAGATCTAAAGACGTTCATGTGCGGCATGTGTTAGAGACAAAAACGATAATGCAACTTAAAGTGCGTCAGTGCTGCGACGGCGACCCTGACAGAGAAACAACAACATCTTATCAACTCCGGACGGGTGTTGTGAAGGGCGTTATCTTTCATGATTGGCGGTATCGTCTTTGTTTGGCGGTTGAAGCAGTATGCGGCGCTCAGGTTTGGAAGAAGAGGGGGGGGGGGGGGTATGGATGAGAGGCTTGTATTTTGGTCTAGTAAAAGCGGTTGAAAGTTGCGACCTGGTCTTTCCTATTCTGTGCCTAACCGAGTGTCCCTATTTCTCGTCGCTAAAAAATGGAGTTGTACCAACCGGCCCTACTCTTTCTGCTGGTGTTTTTATTGTTGCATGTTCTAACTTCAAACACGTTCAAAGTAATCTCCCTTTTATGCAATGCACCTGTCGAGACGTTTTTTCCACTGCTCAAAACAGTTTTGGAACTCGTCGACGTTGATGCTTTTTAGTGCTTGTGCCGTTTTCTGTTTCACTTCTTTGACATCGGCAAAACGTTTCACTTTGAGGACCTTCTTCATCAGGGGGAACAGAAAATAAGTCACAGGGGGCGAGATCAGGTGAGTAGGCAGGGTGGGGCACAGGGGTCATGCCATTTGTGGTCAGAAACTGCTGAACAGTCATCTCAGTGTGGCCAGGTGCGTTGTCATGGTGGAAGAACCAGTCACCTGACTGCCACAACCCTGGGCGTTTCTTCCGCAGATCGTGGCGCAACCTTCTTAAAACTTCAAAATAAAAGCTTTGGTTCGCCGTTTGGCGGGGCGGAACAAATTCCGAGTGCAGAAGCCCCCTCACACAAAAGAAACAGATCACCATTGTCTTGACGTACGGCCTCAGTTATCGCGCTTTCTTGGGTCGTGGGGAACTGTCTGTTTTCCATTGGCTAGACTGCTATTTCGTTTCGGGGTCGTAACCGTAGCACCAAAATTCGTCTCCGGCTATGATTTTAGAAAGAAAGTCGGGGTCCGTCTCCAACGGGTCCTTCAACGGACAGCCGCGGCCATGCGATTCTCTCTTTGTTCGGGCGTGAGCAGTCGATGCACAAATTTTGCTGCAACTCGTTTCATGTGCAATCGTTCGATAAAATTCGCTGACACGAGCTCCACGATCAACTCCACAAGCTCATCAATGGTCCGACGGCGGTCTTGCAAGACGCCTTGACGAATTCTGTCGGCATTTTCTTCAGTGCGGCTGGTTGAAGGCCGTCCGGAACGAGGTTGATCGTCAATCGACATTTCGCCTCGTTTAAATCGAGAAACCGATTCGTACACTTGTGTTTCGCTCAAAGCAGCCTCCTTGTAAGCCGTCTGTAGCATAACTGCCGTTTCTGATACGTTTTTGCCCAACAGTAAACAAAATTTCACAGCCGCAGGTTGTTCGTGCAAATCAGCCATCACGAAATAGGCATACGCGTTGAGAGGTTCTAAAAATAGAATTCACTGAAGCCGAACGCAGCGTTGCAACCAAACGCCATCTGGTGTACTGATGCAAAACAGTTAGTAAAACTCTCAGCTAGTGGTGGAAGCCTGTATTACAAGGAATCCGCCCTCCCATGACAATTCCGGTTTCTTTTGGGTCCCCCCTCGTATGTCTTCATTTTCGTATGTCAATTTTGAACGTTCAGAGCTAAACCTTAACAACACCAACCTTCAAATCTGTCGCAGCTTGGTCAGCCTTAGCGTGACATGAAGCTATTTTTTATTACTTTCACAAACAAGCATGAGCATAACATAGCGTGGCATAGAGTATGTCGACTTTTTAGATAGCTGCAGGACATTTATTCGACTCAACTCACAGAAAGATGACTGCAAAAACTTTTTTTTTTTTAATGAAGGCTCGGTGTATCAGTCTTGTCACAACGTTGAATACAGCACGTGCTTTCATAATTGCACGGACGGTGATCTTGATGGCGAACGCTAAACAGGCTCCTGCGACGGCCATGGGTATCGACAGCATCTTATATGGACAGAAGTATGGTGGGCTAGAAAGACTGGTGTGCTTACCGCCATATTCAATACATGGAATGCGCGATGCCCCTGTTTTGAAGCCAAGCTCCTGAGCTCCGGCGCTATGCGCTCGCTGCGAACCAAGCGTATTCTCGTTGAACTAGTCCAACATGTGCTGTGTGTGACGGTGTATGTGTGCTTGACTATTTTTATAGCGAATATATTTGGACCAGCACTACGTTGGTTTGCCGCACTGACTGTTTACTAGCATCCGCATATCTTTGTAACTAAACCACGTGACATTTGCTACCGTCACGCCTGCCTAGCCGACGATCCCTGCAAGCGAAAGATATCGGAATGTTGCGAAGCACGTGACCGCATGTCTTATCTTCGTTGGATGATGACAGCCGGGTCGAAAAACAAAATAAAGGGCGGCTACTGCGTCCGAGAGCTCGCCTCCTTGATGGTTTCTTTCTCTTCACTCTTTCTTTTCAGCCTAGATTATCGAGTTGCTGTGTACAGGAAGCTGGGAACACTTTGTCACGGAACATAGGCCGATGGTAGATTGTTCAACTAAATTGTCATTTAGCTAAACTATGGCGCTTTCTATACAGTGTACCTCGCCGCACATCTTAGTTGTTATGTAATTCTTTTGCTCCCTATGTAACTATAAAGGAACATGGTATCGGCCATAAAAAACGAAATTGTAGCACCGCAGTAGTATTCTCTCTGCACGCACGGTTTTACTGTTGACCAGTAGAACGACCGAGTCATATATATATAGCGCGAAAGATATATTCCTTATTTCCTTGCTCCTTCTTGCTTGCTCCTTATTTTGTATATATATATAGAGAGAGAGAGAGAGAAAAGAAAAGAATGCACACTTGGTATTATTAACCGAAAATGCTTGAATGGAATTGATGTTATACAAAGGGTTCCTAGAACATCATGTTAAACTCATTTTATCCACTGATTGAGCGGCCTAAGAGCGCTGCTAGCGTGACATTATGCAATAACAACGAATACACTGATGATGATAAATGGGGAAATTCGCCACCTGGGTTTGTGGTCCACAACCGACAGTCATTATAGATTATAAAGATTCAAGTTGAAAAGCGTAATATACATGTGCCCTATGACTTGCGAAGTGCCCGCTTGGTGTGCCCCCCCCCCCCCTGTCGCCATATTACTTGTGTCGTACTACCCTCACTCGTTCTCAGACCTTTGTCCTACATTTTGCAATTGATCCGTTCACCGTATGTGCATCTGTTTGCATTTTCGTCGCTTGTAGACGTCCTGTGGTGGCCCCGACTCTGTCGCGACTCATATCCCCATCTTTTTCTGTTACCTCATCACCGCCATCATCAGGTTATATTAAAAAGGGTGTAACATAGTTACAAATGAAACCTATTGACATTGAATACGGTTAAGGATATAATGTCATGATTGTTCAGTATATGGTCCCATGTTGAAGTGTAAATTAGGAAACCCCAACCGGAGTTTGAGACTTCATAAATGAAAATGCACTACTTGATATTGCCTTTTGCTATGAGGTACACTAGAAGTCAGGAGTCTTCTGCTTCAATACGTGATCTGTTCCTGGTGCCTGTTGGAGCTGTTTCTTGTCTATATGCACGATATGTTAAGTAACATTAATTGTAAAGCATGTTTATTCGCTGATGACTGCGTAACATATCGCGCGATATATTCCGAAAAACATAGGGATGTCTGAACGTGCGTCCTCAATATGCCGATCGTTCTCTCTCTCTTTTTCTTTCTTTTTTTCCGTGTGCTTTGCTTATGGCTCACCTTGCTCGCCTTATATTACGCACCTTTGCAAGGCAGTTTAGAACACATCAACGAGTGGTGTTACAAATTGCAAATCAATTTGAACACCGACAAAACTGTGTCTATGCTGTTATATGTAGAACGAAGGCTTTGCCAACATCATAGTATACTTGCAAGGGAGTTTAGTACAAATATCTTGGGGTCGCTGTCCCGTCCGATTTTAGATGGAATTTTCACGTGCGCTTAATAGGCATCACAGTCGAGAGAAAGCCTCTTCTATCTCAGAAGAACACTTCATTATGCTACTGCTTAGGTCAGACTACCGGTATATAGAACACTCGTGCTACCGATCGTCACGTTCGCGAAGGTAACTTGGGGCCCCTTTGCTGCGTCTCTTTTGCGGGTTTCTTTCGAATTGTCGCCACTATACGAGTGTATTATGTGTATATATTATATAATTAACGTACGTTCCCTACTCCTTCCCAGGTTCCTTCTGGGACCAGTATTCTGAAATAAATGTATAAATCGTTATATTTTCGTGTCGTCCCCTTTGTCTTCCGGATTCCTTCCCTCTGCTGACTGCTCATATGCAGACTGTAATCAGCAATTCTATCGCTTCCGTTGGTTAGCTGCAGTTAACGTATATCTCACGCTTTTTCTTTCACAATCCCCCGTCACCGGACCTCGCAACCTGGAAGGTAAAGGTCGCTCAGATGAAGGGAACGATGAGCACATATCACGAATATCACTACCCAAAGGCAGAACCGGCTGCTCGAACACGTCTTTATCGTTATCAAAGTACACGTGTCCCAGACCCGAGGGTTGATAGGGACGCGCCGACGAATGTCAGCACTGATATCTGGGTGTGCCATTCGTTTGCTCCTGCAGGTGACACTCAAGGGGCATTTTGCATGCAGAGCAAAGAAAAGGCACGCTCATGGGTTAACGGCAGGTGTGTAATCACGTGACGAGTAGCACTGAAATTAGCCGCGAGAGGCGATTAGATCGCATAGCGCCGAGATACGCTTGGCGCCATCTCTCGGCAGGAACATCGGCGGGTACATATGAAAACCGCCGAATGGCTCACCAGTCCTTCTAGCCCACCATAACAGAAGGGAGCGCATAATTTCACGGCCGGAAGAACCCCTTCTTTCCGGATCCGGGCTGTGGGAAATTGGCCATCCGTCAAATCAGACACAGGGCTGGAGTTAAGGCGTCGCCCGCATGTCTTTCTTGTCCCAGGCGATGGTACGGATGATACGTCGATGCTTTGTTTGCTAAAGGTACACGAATTATGGATAAATGCTACTGCACACACGCGTAAGCACGGTACAAACGTTGCATGTCAGTAGTGAGCAAGCAAAAACGAACAAATCAACTTGACAGCTCCGGACCTATTTTCTGGGTGGGATAGTTATAAAGGAGCTAGTGGTGTATCCTATATAGTGCGTAACGCAGCCTGGTATACCACACAGAAAGGTCAGCCTCCTATTGTCCGTTCCCGTCACGTACTAAGACAAATAGTATAACAAAGCCTACAAACGATAAGTTCAAATCTGTATCTGAACAGTGAACATCGTCATTCTATCATAGCCGAAAAGTCACCCGTTTGCAGGCCTGACTAATAAACCTTTGCTGGCCTGCGCACCACGAAGTATCTACAACGCACGTACACAATCATGCAGTTTTTGAAATAAACTAATCTTATTGATATCATTTTATGTTTTCTGCAAGAGACCGTAAGCCGTCGTCATTAGTGAGTTTTAGTAGATCAGAAGGTGATCACGATAAAGGTTCCAGAAAGTGATAAGCCAATATCGCGATTCCTCCGAAGTGATTTTGAGCTAGCCATTTGTTTATGCTTTGGTCTAGTTTTATCCGCTTGGTTTTCACACACAAAAGGGGAGATATGTAAAGCTAACATACGAGTAGAGGTTTGTCGCAGTCATGAGGAGTTGCTACCTCGCATTAATTTGCTGTGGCTTTAAGCAGCACCCACTAAAAAACATGCGTCACTGCATCAGAGGACAGAGGTGGGACAGAGGTTCCCGCTTAGAGGTATTAGAATCGCCAGTCCTAACCGAGACTAACAAATCCGTATTTGTCTTTTTCATCTAAACTAAACTAAACTAAACTACGTGTATCTCTCTTCCCGAAGAAGTGTGCTTTCTAACTGCTGCCTGTACTCCATAAGAGCACATTCAAATTCCAATAGCGGATAATCAGTGTATAGTCTATGCAATCTCGTCAACGGCAGCGGAGTTACGCGCAATGCTCCTCGCTGTGGAAGTGCCGACGCGCCCTCAGACCAAGCGTATAATATGTAGCGACTCCGAAGTTGCTTTACAGTTTCGTACATCCATGAGACCTTCCAGTGCACGCCCCCTGCCGTAAAAGACTTCGTCGATTGATATAGTAGCGCTGTGAATGATGTACATGACATAGACCTCCAGAGGATACCGTGCCACTGCGGCATACTTGGGCATGATGGAACCGATGCTGTGACGCACTGGGCACATCAGAAAATTTCTGCTCGACAAGTATACCACGGCAAATAGGACGCAAGGTGCATGCTGACTATCCTGTGTCGTCAACTGGCCGATGAACGATTGCTCTACGGCGAGGTTCCGTCTTCCCTTCTCCATCGGGTTGACCCAGAAATCACGCTTACCCTACCGCCATCTCTTCCGAACTGCCCCGAATGTTGGGGGGGGGGGGGGGGGGTAGAAGACACAGCGGACATTGCTGGGTAGTAGGGGGGACACAGAACACATCGTAGAATCCTGTAGACGATATCATCAGCATCGTCATACCTCAGGTAAGCCTAGCCCGACTGCTTGACGCGACGAAGGTGCTGCCCCTCTCTCCCAGCTAAACACTTCCAAGCCCTGCAGGCGTTTGTGCAGTTTTCTACAGACAACAAGCTGCTGGATGTGCTGTGACTTTACAGTGACCAACCATGTGACACATGCACACATGACCGTCTGTGGTTTCTTTTTCGTTCCTCTGCTCATTAATTACCACTTTACTTATGTTATTTCATCTATAATTGAACTGAAGTTGATGGCGCTCTTCACGAGCGATACCATCTCCATTTTAATTTTTCCATGCACAACAACACCAATCGAGGTGGCGGGGTTCCTGCTACACACAAACTATAGTGCTCTGAACATATCCATTACTCCATTACATACATATTGAACATATTATCCATTACATACATATGAACATATCCATTACATATCCAGGCACTCATGGGAATTACAATGTGGTTGTAATCAGGCTGTTTTCCCTGAGCGCGATTATTGTGTGATTACGCTCATCACCGCGATCATGTTGTTCTGCAAAAGCAGGCAAGCGCGCACTTTCTGGGCGCGTTCGCAACGCCGCGTGTTCAGTCCCCTTCTGGCTAGTTTTATACTATGGTTGATGCTCTTGCTTCACGGCTGTCTACCCTTAACATCCCCTGCCCATAAAATTCAAATATAAGAGGCGATATTTGCATAACGCTCGTCTTTGGATGCTTTCTCAACTGTTGCTATCATCCTCCGACGTCTCTAATTTTTGATATCTCGTCTTCGCCGGTCACTGTGTTGTTGTGAACCTGTTGCCAGATGCCAAATGTCTGTTGTCACGATGCTAGAATGTCGCCATGTGGTGATGGTGTGTGTCGTTTTCTGCTTGCCGCAGTTGGCTTCGCGGCGCCAGCATGTAGACATAGTGGCGACGAGATGGCCAATGGCGTCGTCAGTTAGGAAATCTGTCATAATTGGGAGCTTACATTGTGCTTCTAACACCAATTATTTATTCCGCGCGCAGAAATGCATGAAGGAACAAACATCCTAACATTGACATTGAGAAATACGTGTAGCTAACTGAACTTTTAATTGCTACGACGTGGAGTTTCTCCGGCTTCCTGCACATTTTGACCCCTTCACGCTTACAGCCACGAGGATGAGTTTTTCCATTGTAGTCGGGAGAAGTGAGGACCGTCGCGCACTTGGTATTGCACCGGCCACAGAAAAAAGGCGTTCGACGCCACCGGAAGCGGCCCGTATGCCAAAGCAGACGTCCGCTAGACGACCGAGCTTATGATATCGACTGGTGTTATGTTTCCAAAAGGTGCAGATATCTTGCTTGTCATAGTCTTCCGCAAGAAACTCGTCACGCTCAGACGTCTGCCGAACTTCAGGCACCGGGAACACCGTATCAAGGACACGTAGATGCAGAATGCTCTGGAAAGACTCACAGCGTGCTCTGACCGTGCTCGAAATTTCCCACTATTCTCCCCTTTCCAATCTTTCGCGTGTTACAGTGAAGACACAGCATAAATATTTGTGCTCATGGTGTGCGGCTCATCAACGCGATCAGACATGGTTCTTCGCTGCTGCAGCAGCAGCGCTACACCTGTCGCCTGCACAAGCACTGCCCAAAAGACCCCACACCCGGGCTCGAACGACTTTTTATTGCCATTGCGACCTTTGATTTGCCTATTTTTGGCACGAAGCACAATTACAAAAGGAAATTCATGCCCTCACTGCCTTTGCTGTGTGCAACGTGCCATGTGCCAACAGCGCAAATACATGGTGATCGCGTGAGGGCGATAATGCCTAGATATCACACGAACGGCTATTGCCTGATATCGTGACCGCACTCGTGCAGTCACCCTCATGGTGATCGCAGCATGCGCGATCAACTCATTCGTTCGACGATGTGATTGCAATGAACAGAGGCACGAGGATGAGTGCGATCCAGTATCGCGCTCATGGTGCACAGCGATCAGGCGCCATATCAGCCTGAGCGTGAGCGTGGGTCGGCTTCAGCCTCAAGCTCACCATATCAGATGATTGTGATCGTGAGTTTTTTCGGGCCGAAATGCCGAGCTCTGCTGCTATGTTATGTTATGTGCCTTACGCTCTAAAATACCACTTCAATAAATCACGTGATCCTAGTCTGCAATCATTCCGAACTACTCGTTTCTCCTAATGTTTGCTTTCTCAACAGGCACGTGATCACGGATCACGTGATACGCTTTTTTCGAACACTACGTATTTATGTATCATTTCTAGCCGTGGAGGTCTAGTGTGTTGTGTGGTGAAGTTATGTTTCTGTAGTGTATATAGTGAGCTCGAATTTCAACATCAGCCGGTGAAATGCATGAAATATAAGTAATCGCAGAGTGAAACAGAAAAAGATACACTGCACCATACACAAAACAAATAAAATAAGGGGGAGCCCTTGCTGGCATCACACATGCGAGGACGACTTGACGCAGCGCCCCAGCGACCACTCGTGACGAGGCAGCAGAAGCCAAATTAAATGTCACTGCCACACACGGACCCTCGTTCTCACGTACACAGAGTTGCCAAACAAACCTCCCCACGAACAGCCAAAAACAGCGCAAAGTCATCGCCAGCGAGCGAGCGAGCGGTGGCAGCCATTTGCACGCGACAGCGACGGCACCGCGCGTCACTTTTCCGTGCCACTGATTCGCAAGATTAATTTTGTTGCCAGCCAATGAAGACGCGCTTCTCCGCACCGGCACGTGGAGCGCCCCCTTACGTGATACGAAATGCCGCCATGTTTGTGCCCCTCAACAAACTTTCTCGACATCTTTTAACCTCAACAATTCTTCGGAGCTCCCGTTTTTTGAGGGGAAATTAATTGCAGACGACAGCGGCAAGGGTGGCCAGAACATTTTTCTTTAAGTATCTTTTTTTAGCTTTTGCTGTTTCTTCATTGCAAAAAATGTGATAATCACGTCGGATGTGCTCAAAAGAGGGTCAGAAAAAGAAAAGGAAATGCAACTGCGACAAGCAAGTTGCAGTTTCATCCGCGTCGGCTGTTACATGCGCTAGGGTGAACGTGAATCGTACAATTAAAAAAATGTAAAAGCAAAAAGACGTAAGGGGGAACGAATGGTGTAAGAAGTTGCGCTGCACAAAAGCGAATCATAACGCTCCAAATCCGACGAGTTTCGGTGGAAATGTTTTTGTACAAAAGGAACGCATATTAGGAGGCCGGTGGAATTGGGCGACTGCTGGAGTCACACGGCGCAGCGAACCGTGGGCTCCAGGCTCGAGCGCTACATTTTTCGGATGGGAAGTTTCGTGTGTAATTGCGTTCGATTCGAAGCAAATTCGCAGTCTGTTCTGCAACACTGGAATTTCACAAAAGTACGAATCTAGTTAGGTTGAATATGGGAGTTTTCGGAGTTGGCTGTCCTTTCTGTGAGAAGACCATTTGAACGTAGTTAATAATATAAAGGAAGGCGTAAAAAAAGACTATCCTGCAGCGCGAATTCGCTTATTTGTTCTATTTTATGTGTTATCCTGTACACAATCAACATTAATAATTATAACATCTTACGTCTGTGCTCCCCAACCAAGTCTCGCTGACATCCTTGTTCATCCTATACTTTTCGAGAACCGGCCCACAACACATAGAACCTTGAAACCTTATCCTTTTCACTGACGTATTCATTTCTCGGATATTGATTTCCCAATTATTGGTATAAAGTCAAGCAGCGTGTGAAATCCGTGCAATTGATTAAGTAATCCAACGTAACATAGGGGGTGTGGAAATATTCGGATTGCTCGAATACCGATGAGCGAATAAAATCGTGTATTGAATTCGAATATCGAATAAATTCGATCAAATCGGATATCACAATTGCATTGGAATTTAGAATCGTGTCCAATATATCTCGCGTGAATGCATCGGAATATATTCGAATAGTTCCTGGTGAGTCACTCGTGAGCCCCGAAAATGTCAGAAAGCAAAGTTTGAGTATCCCTTCGGCGCAGCAGTGTTCTTAAACTACACCTGAAGTGTAATATCAGGGGATATTCGTCTTCACTTCACTTTCGCTGCTCCTGTACACATATTTAGTTCGGTTATATAACTATTCGCTTCAGCTCCATAACTATTCCGTCGGTAATCGCTTCGGCTCCATAACAATTTGGTTCGTATTCGCTTCAGCTCCATAACTATCAACATAACGAACATCATCGCGAATGGTAAAGGCTGCTAAAAGATGAACTTGTCGACCCTCAAAGCAAAAAAGTATGCGGCACAAGGTCTTGTGTGATGCACCTTACTCCTAGAACCGAATTCCAGGTTTTCTGTATTGCATTCACCATATGAACTTTCCTCCACATCACGGCAAAAGAGATATACTGTCATAGCAAAAATACACATAAAGAATGGCACATTGAGTGGGAGACATGTTCCACTACAACAGGCCCGTAGAAACCACCGGAAAGCGGCTTGCTCGAACAGTCAAAGCAGGCCAGACACATTAGCATATACCAAGCGAAGGCCCAGCTGACACACTCACCCCCTCTCCCGTTCGGAGGAGAAAACGCCCTTCAGGTAGAGAGGGGAGAGCAAATTAATTATTCGCCCGAGAGTTAATTAGCCCGTGGGCAAACAAACGGACGTCAGCATCAGCACTGGCAAACAGACCACCGCTGCCGAGTAAACAGCCCAGACCTCACTCGCTCTTCCAGAGAGACACAAGAGAGTGTCCACACCCCGCTCACAAGGTGCATTCTGGCTTATCGAGGACTGTCCTCGATGTATTCCTATACTGGACGTTATTGAATAAAGTGCCTGATGAACGTGAAACATTGTTGAAGCTTAGCATGGGGTAGCGTTCCACTCCCAGGGTGGAAAGCCTCCCCATTTCATCGTCAAAATATAATTGTTGTTGAAGCTTATCAGTTTTTGTTTCGTCTAGCCGGTCTTCATTCTTGAGAGGTGATAGATTTGCTGTTTCAGGAGTAGACCTTTTGGATGACCCTCACCTCACGTTTCCAAATAAGGTGGACGTGGGTTTTATTTCTGCCAGAAGGTGTATATAAGCGATTTGAAGGCTGTCATTTTAATTGGTGTTATTGAAATAACGTTCATAAATGATTATGCTTGCTGTACATCGGTAAGCTGTGTTCCCCTCTGTAATTTCCTTCCTTAGAACTCTCGTGGAGCAAATAGCGTTTTAGAAATCTGATAGCGACACCTCGCTGCCTAAGCGTACTGTAGTAGCCGTCCTAAGGTAGAGTTTAGCTGATCTCTCCATATTCTTCTTCGTATTTTACTGCAATTAATTACTTTCAAAGCAATTAATTACGGCACCTATATACGTTCAAAAAGTGGTAACTATAATTTGATTAGACACTATACGCAACTTGTACTCAAAGGACAATTATTTTCCGCGGCAGTCCGAACGATTACTTTGTAACAATCTGTCTGCAGAACTTCCGTCTTCTTCCAAATGCGAGGCTTTTGTGTTGCAGTCAGATTTCCCATTTTTGTTATAGCTACTGGTCTCGAACATGTTTTAGCATTCATTGCAGACATATTGTCAAGGAGGCTTTAACTGTTCGTGTGGACACTCATTACACCCAACCACGATGTTGATTCTTATTAATAATTCGAAGCAGATGATATCGATTTTTCACCTCGGTTGTCACGAATTGTCATACACTGACAAATTTAACATGGATTTTAGGCCTGAATAAAATAGCATACACGCATGCAAACTGGTGGAACAGATTGTTGACAGCGTTGCCTGAGCTTGGGCACAACAACAGCAAAAAAAGGGGGGGGGGGTAATGCCATGATCGACTCGCCGTTGTTGGCAACGCAGAAATGGGCGTCGTAACGACTATAGCCAAAAAAAGACGGATGGAGGGTGGACGCAGCGCTTGGGCACAACAACAGCAGGACGTAATGTAACAAAACTCAAACAAGGTTTGAGCTCGTGTTATGTTACGTTACGTCCTGTTGTTGTTGTTGTGCCCAAGCTCAGGCTTTGTCGTCAACGGTGTTCGGTCTGCTTTCTTGCGTTTGTGCACCTGTTCTGTTCTCTGCATACATTTGTTACCTATTTCGCTATGTAAATTATGAACTTCTTGCACGAACGACATTATTTTTAAATACGTTGCGGGGACGTTGTAATATCTGGCCACTGTAAATGGGCACCGCCTGAACTAAGTGAAGAGTAATTCAGTTACATTTCACGAGTAATTGTAATTGAATTACATTTTACTCTCGGTAACTTCTCCTGCAGCTAAAGCACTTTCTGAGACATGTAACTGCAACTTAATTACCCCTTCTCAGTAGTTTACACAGCCTCCTTAATGCAATCAATATGAATGTGCCATTTTTTGTTGCACGGTCCTCCGCACTTTTCTTGTCTTCTATAAAATATATAGCCTAATGTAATAATGATTACATGAGAGTAGATGTCATGTCCAGGCCATGTCACGAAAATTGGATGTAAACTCAATGCCCACTTCGAAACGTACTATACCCCATCTACATTCTACTACAACAACAAAGACAACAACAACAAATAAATTCATGATGATGAATGGGGAAATTTGTCACATGAGGTGGGGCCCACTACCCCAAGGCACAATGGACGGAATGAGATGTGACCTGATGATGAGATGATGAACGACGAGTGGTCGACAGTCAGCGGAGGCGGTAGGTCAGTATTAGAGGCGGCGAAAACATCAACAGAACACAGGCCACACAGGGGTACGCAGGCACATCATATGATAGAGAGGAGACCGGGGTCACGGAGAAAGAGCAGGAAATACTGCAGAGCACGGTGATGTTCGATCATGTTAAACCAAGTGCAGAGGATGGTTGCCAATGTAAATGCAGCGATCGACTACAGGCGACATTGAAATGCTGCTCTTTGGGAGTTGTAAAAATGGCAGTGGAGTAGCACATGCTTGATATCTGCCAAAACACTATAACGAGAGCAGAGCATGGTGTCGGAACGGCCGAGAAGATGTTTGAAATAGGGAGTAAACGTAATCTCAAGACGGAGTCTATGCATCAGGGATGCAAAATAGCGAGGCGCTCGGGAGGTCATGGTGAAACATAGTTCATGATCCCATTTCTCGCATCAGAGTAAGACACACACAGGAGAGAATCCTTGATGGTACGTCACGAGGCCATTGTACATGCGCCAGAGGCCTCACCATATCCAGGGATTCTCTCAGCACTCCCCACAACCCCTAATACCCCCAAGCATCTTGCAACACCCAACCAAAACACCTGCCAGAGATGCCAAAACAGCCCCCAAAACAGCAGATATGGATGTTACACCCCCCCCCCTTCCCTGCGAGACCTCCCCACACCCAAGATGAATTGGCAACATCCCTGACCATATCACTAAGGAAGGTTCGCCTTAGGGTTCTGGGGATTGCAATCCGCATGCTTGATAGGGAATGGTACGCAGCTGCCGCAGCCCCGTCACGTCAGCCTTTACATTGTACAACTATGTTAGCGATATAATAATAATAATAATAATAACAATAATGATAATAATGATGATGATGATGATGATAAGAATAGTAATAATAATAATTTATTTAAAATGGTGCCTACAAACAGCGGACGCCTGCACAGCAGTGCACCTTCGTACATTACACCAAGCTGAGGTTTTGGAGCACCTCCTGTCTAAAGTGACTATAACAGGAATGAAAGAAATCAATGTCATTGGTTAAAACATTAAAAGATGTTTGTATTCGTCGTGACGGTGACTGTCAAGCAGCCATATCCTTAACATAGAACAAAGAAGTGTGTCGGACAGTACGGGGTTGTGCATGAAACAGTAAAAGGTGACTCTGCATGTATAATATTGTGAACACATTTGTATAGAAAAATGAAATCACGACTTATTCTTCCGTTAAACAGAAAGGATACAGGTTCGTGTTGCATATCACCAAGTGGGAATCTTCGAGAACCAGAATTTCAAATAACGCTTAAAAACTGCATTTAGATAGAAGAGAGAAACTGATGTTCTGAGGCTGGAACAACATAAAAGGGACAGATACAAACAAAGCCTCAAATTGCCTAAGAAATCAACGATGATAGATGAAAGTCACTGAAAAGGTTAGCCAACTGTTGGGATCGAACCCACATCTTCTGGATTACCGGTACAGGGCTCTACCAATTGAGCTAAGCTAATACGCCTCTCCAGCGACTTTCGGGGTGCGTCATCTGAAGGGACGACAAACCAGCCACTCACACTCACTCACCCTCCTTTCACTCTTACATTTTTTGCTCACTCATACACACATTCTTACGGTAGAGCCCTCACAGCCTTCACATTGAGAGCCTTCACATTGGTAGAGCCCTGGACCGGTGATCCAGAAGATGTGGGTTCGATCCCTACAGCTGGCTAACCTTTTCAGTGACTTTCATCTTTCATCGTTGATTTCTTAGGCAATTTGAGGCTCTGTTTGTATCTGTCCCTTCTATGTTGTTCCAGCCTCAGAACATCAGTTTCTCTCTTGTTCAACAGGTGCCGCTTGCGTCGATTTCCGTCGTATGAATGTGTGTATGAGTGAGCAAAAAATGTAAGAGTGAAAGCAGGGTGAGTGAGAGTGAGTGGCTGGTTTGTCGTCCCTTAAGACGACGCACCCCGAAAGTCGCTGGAGAGGCGTGTTAGCTTAGTTGAATTGGTAGAGCCCTGGACCGGTAATCCAGAAGATGTGGGTTCGATCCCTACAGCTGGCTAACCTTTTCAGTGACTTTCATCTTCATCGTGCATTTAGATGTGTAACATTAGTTTGTTCAATGATATTCCATGCAACTGACCTAAATTCTAAGACAGGTATAAAAGAAGAGATACAAAAAGAGTCTGCAAACCATCTGGTCCGCTCAAGTCACGAGTCATTCTAGAGATAAGACCAAGAATTCTGTAGGCTTTTTTTACAACGTGTTCCACGTGGATATTAAATGAGAGACGATGATCCAACCAGATCCCAAGGTCTCTGATAGCGAACACTCTATATAGCATGAGAGAACTGATGTTCTGTGGCTGGAACAACATAGAAGGAACAATTGGAACAAAAAGGAACAACGAAAGGATAATGAGCAGTACTTTCAGTTTAGTGGTTATCACCTGAAATGCTCTAATCGTGTGTTGGGGCTCCACGGCGGCGTTGCGCTACTTATTGATGACTCCTTGACTTATCATTTGAGAGATGACATAAACCTAGGCTGTGATTTATGTGAAACTTTGTTCATCGAAGTTCCCTCTGTGCGCTTCAGGAAAGAGTCATTGCTTTTCAGAGATAAGAACCTCATAATAGGTGTGATATATCGGTCTCCCCAGAGCAACATGAGTCACTTCCTGGAAAGACTAGATGCTACTCTTGATAGGCTTTTTCGGAACCAGTACAATATCTTAATTATGGGTGACATAAATATCAATTTATTAGATAAAGGTCAGTCAACTTCATATCTAAATATATTACTCGCCAATAGCACTGACCAATGGATTCAATGCCCTACTCGTACCCAAGTTGGACATACTGGTACCCTCATAGATCATATCCTGACTAACATTCATTCGGACTCCTTCACTGCCGGAGTGTTGCCCTGCGATATGTCCGACCATGACATCATCTTTGCGATTGAGAAAAAAACGTTGTGTGACAAATAGTTCTCATGCTCTTGTACGTTTCTGTGACTTCTCATTAGCTAGGTCATATATCGAGAGCGTCAACTGGTCTTTCGTGGATGCAGACACATGTGCTACACGTAAATTTAGTACATTTCATAAAGTACTTATTCAGTGTATCGAGGCATCGTCAAAGCTGAAAAGATTTTCTAAAAGACAGACCAAAAGGAAACCGTGGCTAACTACCGGGCTCTTACAATGTGTAAAGCGTAGGTCAAATTTGTATAACAAACATCGTCTGAACCCTGATAACACAGGGTTGAGAGAGAAATACGTTAAATACCGTAACATGACTAGCAAACTCCTACGCATAGCTAAGTGAAACTACTTCTACCAAAAATTTAATGAAGCTTTTGGAGATTCACGCAAGTCTTGGAACTTAGTAAATTGCGCTCTTGGGAAAAGCAGGCAGTCAAACGCCATTTCAAGCCTTGCTGATGATTCAGGGAACATTCTTGACAATCAAGTAGCTGTATGCAATCTATTAAATAATTACTTCTTAAATGCCGCTGCGTTCGTACCTTCAGACAACGCTAGTTCTGAGCTAGGTCACATCTTGCCTTCTCGTAACCCCCATACATGTTTCTTCTCCCCTTGTTGTCCAGAAGAAGTCCAGTCGGTCATTTACAATTTGAAAAACACGGCGGCTTCAGGATATGACCACATATCTGTGGAGTTTCTTAAAAATGTGGCTACACTGATTTCAACGCCTTTGTCCGCCATCATCAATTCATTATTTCATGAAGGATCGTACCCTGATGAGTTAAAGGTCTCGAAAATCTGCCCATTTTTTAAGAGCGGTAGTCGTCTATCTCCCGGGAACTACAGACCCATCGCGATTCTACCCACTATCAGTAAGATATTAGAACGCCTAATACTATCCAGATTAGATGATTTTTTCCAGAGGCATTCCTTGATATCGGATAACCAGTTTGGTTTCCGCCGGAACAGGTCGACTGAAATAGCAGCCCTCTCAGTCTGCGAGTTGATTAAGTCTAATATTGAGTCGAAGCTCCTAACCATGGGCGTGTTCGTTGACCTTCGGAAAGCGTTTGACACGATTGCCCATTCATTACTTTGTTCGAAATTAGAACGATATGGAATTCGAGGCGTAACTCTCAAACTTATATCCAGCTACCTGTCTAATGGAAAGCAATTTGTTCAACTTGGTGATGCCTCTTCATCTGTTGGCAACGTTTCGGCAGGTGTCCCCCAGGGTTCCATTCTTGGGCCATTTCTCTTTTTGGCGTACATAAATGACCTGGTATCTTATCTGAACGAGCCAACAATTCTATACGCGGACGATACTTCCATATTTCTGCAGAGTTTCGATATAAACGATTTATTCTCACGCGCAAATAACACACTATCAAGGCTTCATTTTTGGCTGACTTTTAATAAGTTGGAGATTAGCCCGTCCAAGTGTTCATATGTCATCTTCAGGTCCCCCCAATTATTCACGGGTAGTTGTAATAGTGACTTGGTGTTTGGTCCTCATACTATTGCCAAACGCTCCTCAACGAAATTCCTGGGCATAACACTTGATGAGCACTTGTTATGGCACGACCATGTGTCACACGTATGCAACAAAGTTTATTCGGGTACTTATGCAGTAAATAAGTTGAGGTTCCTCGTGCCGTTACGAGTTCTTAGAAGCGTTTACATGTCTCTTGTTCAAAGCCATATTTCCTATGGTATCGCATGCTATGCCCTAACATACGATTCCACAATTAAGCCTGTGCATGTTGCCCAGAAAAAGGCATTATGAGCGATGTTAGCTACGCCAAATAATGAAAGTATTACTTTTGCATTTAAATTGTTCAATATTCCTGAGGTAAAAGTTTTACTTCAGCGCAGGTTATGTACCATCGTTTACAAACTGAGAAACAACTTATGTTTTTTACCATTTATTACTCTGAAGAGTCGTGAATGTACCATGCCACTAAGAAACCACGGACCGTTTTCCCTAGGTTGACCTAAGATAAGGACCAACTACGGCTACTTTTCTTTTCAATATTACGCTGTCAAGTTATGGAATTCATTGCCAGTGCATATACAAAGCAGCACATCAATACATGTCCTTAAGACACAACTTCATAATTACTTTATGCTTCAAGCTACAGATTAGCTGTTATCTTGGATTGACATTAACTGAATATTCTCATGTTACGGAATAGATCACGTTGTACTTACAAATTCATGTGTTTTCTCGTTTGTGTCTTGCATATATATTAGTTCTATTTATTTCTGCGCATGATTTGTTGGGTTGCAGCTTGTACTTCATGAGTTCATTGATGTGTAATTCTCAGTTACTGTTTGCCGCATATTTCAGCTATTAATTTGAGTACGGATCAGTTACACGCGAATAGCGTCTGATCCTTCAAGGTCATTCCTTATGTAAATAATGATGTTCATTTGTTGACGAAGAGTCGGAATTCCGTGTGTAATGCCAATAAAAGAGCTTCTCTCTCTCTCTCAATTACATACAAAGCATCAAATACAGAGCCCTGGACCGGTAATCCAGAAGATGTGGGTTCGAGTCCTACAGCTGGCTAAACTTTTCAGTGACTTTCATCTTTCATCGTTAAACTCTATATAGCTCTGTGTCATCTTAGCCGCGCTTACATGAACTCGACAGAGCGGATCGAGTTGACTGTCGAGTCGAGTTGAACTCGACACGACGCTGTTTACATGAACTCGCTCCAACGGGAGACGATCGCAGCGATGCCCCGCGTCGAGTCGAGCTGCCAGCGCAGTGAGAGCGTCTGCCGGTTCCTGTTACTGCTCACGCCTGCCGCCGCCTGCGTAGAGCGATGGCTGTACTCGATCCCACAGTTCCTCGTGTCCCGCAAACTCGACCCGACAGCGTTTACATGCACTTCGCCCGTCGAGTCGAGCGCGTCAACCCACCCCATGCTGTCGAGTTGACTCAACTCGACACGACGCAGAGTCAGCTCGACCCGACAGCGTTTACATGAGAGAGTTAACTCGACAGTTCAACTCAACCCGCTCCTGTCGAGTTCATGTAAACGCAGCTACAGTTGATAAAAAAAAAACTGTAGGGTGTAGTCCTGTGTTCAATACGAGCCCGTTGTGAAGGCACCAAGTAGCAATAGCGTCATCATCGGCTTGAAGCAATACACAATCCGCTATATCAGAGACCGCAAGAAAAATTTTCAGGTCATCGTCAAACTTGAGAAGTTTAGTCGAGCTTACTACGTGATCCACGTCATTAACGAAGACATTGAATAATAATAATGGCCCCAAAATCGAGCCTTGTGGTACACCTGACTTTGCAATGTAATTTGTAGGGAAGCTGTTTCATATACCAGGTTTCACTGGTTGTATGTACGTTCATGTGCTCAGAGTTGTCCACGTGGTATGGAGTAGCCGGCGTCCACGTTGGTGGTGCCAATTTCTCCATGTTTTTCTTCTTTTTACTCACTCACTGTTAGGATCCACATTCCAGCTCTGATGCGGCACGTGCACCATGTCGAGACAAACTTGCATGGTGATTATTATATAGGATGACTCGCCTTACGTGAAAATCTATTCCAACGTATTTACATATATTTTTTGACGTCCCTAACTTACTGCTTTGCGAGGATAATATCAGGGGATTATAACTAAATTTCCTCTATGTAGAGGTTCCAGACAAGAAAATATTGAATGAAGGAGGAGGTAACTGAAAACGTTACCAGCTGTAGGACTCGAACCCACATCACGCGAAGAAAATATTGATTGTGAGAGAACCCGATCGCGTTCGCAGTGTCCCCACATTGTGACTGGTTCTTGTTACCGCTGGTTCTAACACTCGCCACCATGTGACATTACCGGGAAGGGTAAAAGCTACCACGAACCAACGAATAACAGTACATACCTATGAGCCTATGCTTTTTTTTTTTCAATTAATACTTTACTGGCTTCGCACTGGGATTTCAGAGGTGAGTTTCTCACCCTGACGGGAGGACATCACGTTCCACGTGACCTTCCGACGCCACTCGCTCAAACGTCGCCCACCTACGCATTGCTGATGAAGGCCCAATAAGGCCGAAACAGCTGTCCAATGCTGGTGTGGCGACGTTTGGGACTTATAAACAGTACATACCGCAGTAGTTTATAGCCGCTGTGTAGTCTGGATAGAGTTGTCAATGCTTTGACTCTCTTCCCCCCTCATACGTTCCCCACAGAAGAAATTTCGCGCGTCACCGATCACGCGTTTTCAGTTTAGAATCGGTTCCGTATAGCGCACGTTCACCTATACCCCATCCGAGGCACAAGCGTACGATTGTTCATGATCTTTTCACATCATTAGACTCGAAACCAAAGAAAAGCGAACTGCACAGTCTCGCCTCAAAAACGGCACGCAATACATTATCCGCAGTACACTTTGTGGTGCTGTTCCCGGGAATATGTTTTCTAAAAATACAGTAAGTCTAGTTGCCACAGCAAGACCGACCGATTTCCCGGACCGCAACTATTACACTTACTGTGAGTGCCAATGCGGTCGGTCATTACACCGTTTTCACACCAATGCTCGAAAGTACACCCGGGACACGTACCATATTACACCCACTTCACACCCAACAGAACGTATATTTTTTTTTTCTTGTGGGTGTAATAGGAAAGTAAAGCAATTGATACGCGGGAAACACACCCCAATTACACATATATATATTTTTTTTTTCTAGTGATAGGAACGCGCTGGACGAGAGCGATGGGCATGAATACATTTTTTCCATGTGTAAAAATATGAATGTAAAATAATTCGCTTAAAAGGTATTTAAATAATGAGCATAAATACTTAAATGTATAATTTATATACAGAATATAAATGTTTCGTCTAGCCTGCGAAAGGTGAAATATGCACGAAAGAAAAATCTACACTCTTAAAAAATGAACTTTCGCAGGCTAGACGAAACATTTATATTCTGTATATAAATTATACATTTAAGTATTTATGCTCATTATTTAAATACATTTTAAGCGAATTATTTTACATTCATATTTTTACACATGAAAAAAATGTATACATGCCCATCGCTCTCGTCCAGCGCGTTGCTATCACTAAGTTCATTTCTAAGAGTGTACTAGCTGTATTTCATGGCTGACGATTCACAAGTCATCTCCATTACCACATTACAGTTTAACTGCCTCGTGTCTACAGAATTTTACCAAGTTTATGCCATTGCATTCCACGGGTCTCACATTGTATTTTCCCAAAATATTGCTTCCCTATGTGACGCGGAAGTTTCATAACATTAATTTCTACTTCAGAGAAGTGTGAAATCATGAGGTGAAAACAGCTTTTTTGGTCCGGGTGAACTTTTCCTTTTTCTCTTTTTGAAGAGTAGCAAGCCAAATATTGGCTGACCTCTCTCAACATTTAAAAAACAACAACAACGGTGGAAGAGCATTTGCAAAGCCTTACTGGCTTTTTGCTCTTTCTGCCACAGCTAAGGAAAAATGAATTGAAATAAGTTGAAATGGGGTGTCCAACGTACCAGCGCTTCTGCTAACATTGCCCCCCGAAGGTGGATTTGCAGTCATCACCTACAGACTCCCAACGTTCGGTAAAGAGCAGAGACGCCCACGCTGTTGCTAGGAGAGCTACGCCAATTCTGAATGACGTCATCTACTCATGGAGGATCCGGATCTCTGAAGTCTTGCGTAATGTTCATCGGCGGCATTTATATTTTGCGTCCTGATTCTTTGCGCGAGGAAGTCGGCCCAGGACGCATACTAACCCCCCCCCCCCTGCCTCCAATTGCTTCCTGCTGTTCTCTCTCCATCTGTCCACATTTGTACGCCGCTCATAGCCACAGTTGCCTCGCGTCACTAATACGTACGAAATAAAAAGAAATAAAACAAATTTGCGGGAAGCTGACTTATGTAACACGAAATAAAATAACTATAATTTCCAGTACCCGTAGTATTGCGGTTCGTACAAGCCACGCAGGCTCCGTTTCAGTCGGGTTAGCAGCCCAGCACCGTCATCTATCGTGTGCGCCAGTCTTTTCGATGCCATGACAAGGGAAAGCAACTGTTTCTTCGTTTATCTTCGATCATACAGAAAAATAACAGTTTTTTAGAGTTCTTCAGAGTGCAAGAAACATTCTCTGAACCTTTCCTCTCTTCGAGAACGAAAGAACGGCTGAAGGTCTCCTGGCGTCCTACTTTTGAAGAACCTTTAAAGGGTGAAAAATACGGACAAGCCAATGAACTTTAAAAAGTTATTTCTCGAACGGTTATTTTGCTGTGTGCATAGTGCAGCTGCCAGACTATACTACGTGCAACCTCTGGGGTGCTGCTGTTCCCCCGCGACGCCACGTATCGTGACTAAATGAAACGTTCGTCAAAAACATTTCCTTTTCTAATTTGTAGAAAGCATACGCTCGTTGGTGGTTCCTCCAAGGTCGTGCTGAAGACTGGGAGGTGGTGGGTTCGAATCCTACCACCGGCTATGCTGTCTGAGGTTTCCCGTGGGTTTTCCGGTAGACTTTCCAGACGAATGTCAGCACAGTTCCCCTTGAACTCGTCCCAGCAAACCCCTGACGTCTCCCACTCCTTCCTGCTGTCCTCTCTCCATCTGTCCACGTCTGTACGCCGCTCATAGCAGCAGTTGCTTCGCGGCGCTAACACGGAATCTAAAGAAATGTAGAAACGAACTAGGAAGCTCTCACAAACAGCGGCGGAATGTGGCGGACATGAAAACGAACTTCTGTGGAACGGGAGACCCAGCGCTAACTGATGACAGTATCGATGTGTTACCAGTTCAGTGGAGCGTGCCCCGCTGCGGCTAAATGATCCGCATAACCATCAGGCCAGTCGTTCGCATCGCGCGTCACCGACCTTCCTTCCACGACGTTTCAGCTGGGAGACATTTACCGGCGGTTCATCAGACATTTGGACAATTTACCGGATCGTCTACTTTCAGCTGCATGTTACCGCGTCATATGCCCTCGTGACTAATATACCAATAGTAACAGTACCGATAAGCCCAGCGTTAAATTATGCGGCGTGAGTGTAACCGTTGAAGGCCCCTCGAATGGGTCAACGGCGTTGACACATTTAACGCGGTTCGGCACACTACAGGCGTTCGATGATGGTGATGGTGTATATAATATTAATGCAGAAGAAACACAGAGTACTACATTGGTATGGTTAACAGCCACACATAAGAGGCGTTGAAGGTGGTTATAGTTGTGAGACCACATACTTTAAGCAACTAGAGGTCGCTCTTATTTTTTTGTTTTTTTGTTTTAGGAATCGAGGTATTATTGCACTTTTGTAGATAATTTTCTCAAAGTGTGATTATTGCTACTGATTATTCAGCAGCTCGAAATTGTTGTATCTTGACAACGGCATATACCTTGGAGGAAGACCCGCCTTCCAATACTATTACGCCTTTATGTGAAGGGCGCTATCTAACTACAGGAACGCGACGTGTGGCGTGCGTGCCAGCACGTTGTGTGGGTGGACTTCGTGAGCACCACGGTTCGGGAGCAGTCCTTCCCCTCGTGAATATCGCTCGCGCTGCTGGCCCTAGAGTGAAAGCTGGGAAAAATCGAATAGTCGCGATGAGGCACCACGAGGCACGGTCCACCTCGCAGACTATATGCTCCTGTGAAGCTCCCTTCGAAAAGTGCATCACAACTCGAAACTCATCCCACTTCCCTTGGGTATTAGTATGGACCTCTCCGTATTAGCAAAACATGTCTGTCGATCATGCTTACTACAGCTTTTTCCGGCGTTATTAATCCTCTTGTCGTACATTTTAATCCTTATGCCATGACATTTAATCCTTTTGCCATCGGAATTAATCCTCCTTTCATTATTTTTAATCCTCATTTCACATAATTTAATCCGTATCTCATGCAATTTAAACCAAGTGACAATGTGTGTGCTACATGACTTTTCTTGTGTCTATTTTGGGACAATTCCTATGTGTACGCATATTGCACATGCTTTTCACTAATATTGTGGGTTTCTGCACCATAATGGGATACTGTGGGACTGTCAATCTTAATTACGATATTCTGGGACAATTTCCATGTCTACGGGTATTACCCATGCTTTTCATTCAAATGCAGGTTCCTGGAGTATAACGGGACAGTGTGGGAATGTCTCTCTGGTTTAGGATATTGTGGAACTATTCGCATATGTGCGGTTATTACCCATGCTTTTTGTTAAATATGTGGGATTCTGCACTGTGATGGGATACTGTGGGACTATCCCCAGGTGTGCGGGTATTACCTATGCTTTTTGTTAAATATGTGGGATTCTTCACTGTATTGGGATACTGTGGGACTATTCCCATGTGTGCAGGTATTACCCATGATTTATGTTAAATATGTAAGATTCTGCTCTGTGATGGGATACTGTGGGACTATTCCCATGTGTGCGGGTATTACCCATGCTTTTTGTTAAATATGTGGGATTCTGCACTGTGATGGGATACTGTGGGACTATCACCAGGTGTGCGGGTATTACCTATGCTTTTTGTTAAATATGTGGGATTCTGCACTGTATTGGGATACTGTGGGACTATTCCCATGTGTGCGGGTATTACCCATGATTTCTGTTAAATATGTGGGATCCTGCTCTGTGATGGGATACTGTGGGACTATTCCCATGTGTGCGGGTATTACCCATGCTCTTTGTTAAATACGTGGGATTCTGCACTGTAATGGGATACTGTGGGACTATTCCCATGTATGCGGGTATTACCCATGCTTTTTGTTAAACATGTGGGATTCTGCACTGTAATGGGATACTGTGGGACTGTTCCCATGTGCGCGGGTGTTACCCATGCTTTTCATCAAATATGTGCGTTTCTACACCGTAATGGGATACTGTGGGACTGGCAATATTGATTACGATATCCTGGGACTATAACCATGTCTATGGGTATTCCCCTTGCTTTTAATTAAAATCGCAGGTTTTTGCACTTATGGGATACTGTGGGACTGTCAATCTAGGTAGCGGTATTGTGGGACCATTCCATGTCTACGGATTAAAAATGTGGGTTTCTGCACTGTAATGTGATTATCTGGGACTGTCAATCCTGATTACGATACTGTTGGGCTATTCCCACGTCTACGGGTATTCCCCGTGCTTTTAATTACAAACGCGGGTTTTTGCGCTGTGATAGGACTCTGTGGGTCTATCAATTTGGATCACAATATTGTGGGACTATTTCCATGTCTACGGTTATTACTCACGCTTTTAACTCAAAATGAGGGTTTCTGCACTGTAATGGGATACTATGGGACTGTCTAGCTGGATCACAGTATCCCATTACAGTCCAGAAATCCGCATAAATAATCAAAAGCGTGGGTAATACCCTCACACATGGGAGTAGTCTCACAATATCCTAAACCAGATAGACAGTCCCACAGTATCCCTTTATACTGCAGAAACCCGCATTTTGAATGAAAAGCATGGGTAATACCCATAGACGCTGAAATAGTCAACGATATCATAATCCAGATTGACAGACCCACAGTATCCCATTACAGTGCAAATAACCACGTTTTTAATTGAAAGCAGAGGGAATACCCATAGACATGCATATAGTCCCAGGATATCGTAATCAAGATCGACAGTCCCACAGTATCCCATTAAGGTGCAGAAACCCGCATATCTAATAAAAAGCATGGGTAATACCAGCACACATGTGAGCAGTCCCACAATATCGTAAGCAAGGTTGACGGTCCCACTGTAACCTATTACGGTACAGAAACCCGTATTTTTAATCAAAACCATGGGTCAAGTACGTAGACATGGGAATAGTCCCACGATACCGCAATCTAGGTGGACTGTCCCACAGTATCTCATTATGGTGAGGAAACCCGCATTATTAATGAAAAGCAAATACCAGTAGAGATGGGAGTTGTTTCAAAATACCGTAATTCAAGATTGACAGCCCCGCAGTATCCCATTAGTGCAAAAACCCGCGTTCTTATTCAAAAGCAGGGGAATACCCATAGACACGCTTATAGTTCCAGGATATCGTAATCAAGGTTGTCAGTCCCACAGCATCCCATTACTGTGCAGAATCCTACATATTTAACGAAAAGCATGGGTAATACCCGCACACATGTGAATAGTCTCCCAGTGTCCCATTGCAGTGCAGAATCCTACATATTTAACGAAAAGCATGGGTAATACCCGCACACATGTGAATAGTCTCCCAGTGTCCCATTGCAGTGCAGAATCCCACATATTTAACAAAAAGCATGGGTAATACCCGCACACATGTGAATAGCTCCACAGTATCCCATTACAGTGCAGAATCCCACATATTTAATAAAAAGCATGGGGAACACCCACACGCATGGGAATAGTCCCACAGTATCCCATTACAGTGCAGAATCCCACATATTTAACAGAAAGCATGGGTACTACCCCGCACACATGGGAATAGACCCACTGTATCCCATTGCAGTGCAGAATCCCACATATTTCACAAAAAGCATGGGTAATACCCAGACACATGGGAATAGTCCCACATCATCCCGTTACAGTGCAGAATCCCACATATTTAACAAAAAGCATGGGTAATACCCGCACACATGGGAACAGTCCCACAGTATCCCATTACAGTGCAGAATCCCACATATTTCACAAAAAGCCTGGGTAATACCCGCACACATGGGAATAGTCCCACAGTATCCCATCACAGTGCAGAAACCCACATATTTAACAAAAAGCATGGGTAATACCCGGTACTTGGGAATAGTCCCACAGTATCCCATTACAGTGCAGAATCCCACATATTTAACAGAAAGCATGATGGGTACTACCCGCACACATGGGAATAGACCCACTGTATCCCATTGCAGTGCAGAATCCCACATATTTCACAAAAAGCA
The DNA here is from genome assembly GCF_037126465.1 of Ornithodoros turicata. Lineage (NCBI taxonomy): Eukaryota > Metazoa > Arthropoda > Arachnida > Ixodida > Argasidae > Ornithodoros > Ornithodoros turicata. The sequence goes on from NC_088205.1 coordinate 25,671,059, forward strand.
TGGGTAATACCCAGGCACATGGGAATAGTCCCACATTATCCCATTGCAGTGCAGAATCCCACATATTTCACAAAAAGGATGGGTAATACCCAGGCACATGGGAATAGTCCCACATTATCCCATTACAGTGCAGAATCCCACATATTTCACAAAAAGCATGGGTAATACCCGCACACATGGGAATAGTCCCACAGTATCCCATTACAGTGCAGAATCCCACATATTTAACGAAAAGCGTGGGTAATACCCGCACACATGGGAATAGTCCCACAGTATCCAATGACAGTGCAGATACCCACATATTTAACGAAAAGCCTGGGTAATACCCGCACACATGGGAATAGTTCCACAATATCCTAAACCAGAGAGACATTCCCACACTGTCCCGTTATACTCCAGAACCTGCATTTGAATGAAAAGCATGGGTAATACCCATAGACATGGAAATTGTCCCACAATATCGTAATTAAGATTGACGGTCAAACAATATCCCATTACAGTGCAAAAAAACGCGTTTCTAATGGAAAGCACTGGGAATAACCGTAGACTTGCTTATACAGTCAACCCTCGATTTATGAACCTTCGATTTATGAATTCCCTCGTTTTATGAACACTAGCACGAGGAACCAAACTTTTTACATGCATTTTTCCCTCGTTTTATGAACCTCGATATTTGAATAATGAATGGAATTTCTGGGAACCAACTAGGAGTTAACCAGCGTTTTTGCCCTCAATTTATGAACGGGTCGTTCCGAGGCCAACAAAAACCTTCAAAGGGATTATTCGTGGTCTTATGAATGACGCCTGAACAGACAAAACGTTTTCCAGGTATTGCACCCTCGGTTCTCAACCCCTCGAAATCCGAACAACAAACGGGTTTTTGCTGAAGTGTTCCTGACCTCAATTCATGAATAAGGTGTCCGCTGTCACCCGGAGATTAATAAACTTAGGTTAAAAACCCCAGAGGAAATCCGAGACCAGTTGAGTGCGAATGTGCTGACATCTCCTCTTTCCAAGATTACAGGGGAAGGCATGGTCCAAAGCAAAATTAAACTATTTAGTATTGCATAATAAACAGAGTGTGAATGCGCTAGCATCTGTGCTTTGTGAGATTGATACAGCAGAAGGCATGGTCGAAAGCAAAATTACACAATATATTGCATTATAAACACAATACCAACTCGGAAATACTGTTCCATTTGCTCGATAGTACTCACTTAACGGAATTTTCGATTTATGAATCCCTCGATTTATGAACGATTTTTCGGGGAACCGAGGGTGTTCATAAATCGAGGGTTGACTGTAGTCCCAGGATATTGCAATGAAGAGCGACAGTCTCACATTTTCCCATTACAGTGCAGAAACCCGCATATCTAATGAAAAGCATGGGTAATATCCGTACACATGGAAATAGTCCCCCAATATCGTAATTCATATACAGAGTCGCAGAGTATCCCATTACAATGCACAAACCCACGTTTTTAATGAAAACGATGGGTAATACTCGTAGACATGGTTATAGTCCCACAACACCGTAATCCAGATTGACAGTCCCGCAGTATCCCATTATGGTGCAGAAACCCACAATATTAGTGAAAAGCATGTGCAATATGCGTACACATGGGAATTGTCCCAAAATACACAAAAAAAAGTAATGTAGCCCACACATAGTCACTTGGATTAAACTGCATGAGAAACGGATTAAATTATGTGAAATGGGGATTAAAAATAATGAAAGGAGGATTAATTCCGATGGCAAAAGGATTAAATGTCATGGCATAAGGATTAAAATGTACGACAAGAGGATTAATAACGCCGGAAAAAGCTGTAGATCTTCCTTCGTTGGTTTCGCTCAATAACAGAAAAATATGAAGACATTAGTATAACTCTAAGTTGGGCTAGCTACTCCAGATGCTCAGGGCGGCGAGATGTCGCAAGCTGATTTCTAGAGGGAAGAATGTTCTACGAGAGTCCTAAGGAACGAAATGACGGAGCCGTCGCCGTCTAATGTAGCTTGGGTACAGCACAATCTCCATGGCCACCCTCCTTGGTCCCGTCCCACAGCCTACCCAGTGGGCCGTCACCACGGCCCTGGCTCCGTTTCCTGCAAAATTCGGGTCTTGCGTCCGTCCTCTGACCTGGCGTTCTTGTGTTATGTCGTGCCTGTGCTGCTCTGTTTTCTTCTTTTTTTAAATGTCCGTTTTGAGGGGGGGGGGGCGGCATACAGAACACCATCTCCCACGGACGTCCGAAATAGATCCCAATAGTCATATCCGGAAATGAACCTCCGTGGGACTCCCCTGAGATGTTTATGGGGGATATCCGTAGCCGTATATCCGCAGGAAGTCACGTTGCGGCTGTTTCACGGATTGTCCGAATCAGCTCCGTGATGGGATGCTGTATGGATTACAAGAGGAGAGAAACGTCGGACGATGTAGCACTGCAGAAATTCGACTTTCCATGAACCACCTCACTTTCTCAAACCAAATGAGTAAGAAACAGAGACATCATGTCCACGGTGACTCAATACGCCAAGCAATTTCTCATTTCAGTGTTATTTGTGTACGCAATCGAATTAAACTTAGTCATCTCACCCTTCATTTCGACTCTCAGGCGAACAGGGCTCTCGAACACCAATGTATAGTGTCTGTTTTCTGTTTGGAAGTGAATGCCACTTCATGTCCAAAGCCGGCTGAGTGGCCCAATCTCTTGTTGCTGTTGTATTTTCTTTTCTTCTTTTTTTGAAACACCGCGCTGATTTTCCTTCATGGGAAACAAAGCTGAGCAAAGCAGCGGCGAATGTGGCGATGTGCGCCATGCGTGATGATTAGTGTGGCGGTGTTCCCCGGGCCTGTGTGGTGGCGGTGTTCGCTAGGCCGAACTGCCGAGACGCCGGCTCATGGTGCCGTGGCGTCGGCTCACGCGACTACCGAGACTGGTAGGCGAGCTCGAGGCTATAATGTCGCAGCCGGCAGGGGAAGAACGCCAGGGAAGGGTGGACGTCGCGGGGTTGGACCTCGATCGAGAGAAGTGGCGGGGTGACTCACTTTGCTTCAGCAGTTGGGAGGGATGCTGCCAGGGCTCTGTGCACCGACGATCTTGGCTGACGTGATGATCTCCGCATGACGGAACGGGAGGACGGTAACGAGAGGATATTGCCGGAGAGTTGGAACGCTGTCAACGGCGTCAGGTGGCGTATTCAGATCACGTCCGGGTCACCAAATGTAGAGGAGATGGTGTTTCCCCTACACTAGTCTTGGCCGGCGATGACGGAATGTCCCAGCGGGCAGATATTCGTGGCCTCACGCTAGGACGGTGCCGGTAGAACTGACTCTCTGGCACAGTGGCGCGCGGCAGCCGAGGCACGTCATCGTCGTCGTCTGTGGCAGCAGCAGATAGGCCGGCAGGCCGAGAGAGGAAAAACCTGTACAGCGATATCATATATACAGGGTGTTTCACCTAAAGTGATAAAAAACTGGTGACGTGCTCGCCGGAGGATTGTGGGACTTTCGTCAATTACCTTCGCGAAACTTTTGCCACCTTCGAGGAAGGCTTTGGCCAATTTTTAATTACGTGAAATTTCTTTCTTTCAATTGAACTTTGAAAATTGCAAAGCGAACCTCACTTTTTTTAACAGAAATATGAAGTCAGAAATATGAAGGTTAACTGCAGACGCAACAAAAACTATGCAGAGTATTGCAACAGAAAAATTCGAAAAAAATAGTAAAAATAGCGCTTTAGCCTCGTCTGCATGATTTTCGCAAAGAAGCGCGCCCGAAATGTGTGTCTAGAGAAGGAAGTGTCCCCGCCTTCATTTGTTTTGCCTTCTTTGTGATAAGACGGTTGTCCCCAGCATGAAGGTCAAGGCGGGGGAAAGAAAGGTAAAACAAGAGGCGGGAACACTTCCTCCTCTCCCCGCATCTTCAGTGCGCTCTTCTTTGCGACAATCGAGCAGGCTGAGCTAAAGCGTAATTTTTACTAATTGTTTCGGCTAGTTCCGTTGCGATACTGTGCATAGTTTTTGTTCGTTCTGTGGTTATCCTTGGAGGACTTCATATTTCTGTAAAAAAGTGAGGTTCCCTTGGCGATTTTCAAAGTTCAATTGAAAAAATAAATTTTCCGCAATTAAAAATTGTCCAAAGCCTTCCTCGATGGTGGTAAATGTTTCCAGAAGGTAACTGCCGAAAGTCCCACAATCCTCCGGCAAGTACGTCACCAGTCAGAATTTTTTATCACGTTAGATGAAACACCCTGTATACCTCCAGAAGAAAGGTCACGACCCAACCGGAGGATCGTTGCGGTCTATGATACGACGAGCTATTACAGAGAAGGTACCGAAGGGCCGGCGACCGAGCGACGAAGCGACGACCGAGTTACGACGAGCAGGTTGCGAATCGCCCGCGGACCCAAGTAGGTGTTCTTCTTGGAGGCACACTGGAACACGTTCCAGAAAAAGAAAGCATACCTGCATGACATCAAAGCATGCTCGATGGTTTCCTCCTTTGGGCAAAGCTGTAGTTCATGAAAGCCACGAAGAAGCCCCGCTCTCCCAGCCGAGCACGCACAAAACTCTTGCTAGTGTGCAGGTGAAAAAAGAATTCCTTCACTTAGGCTTCTACATGCATTTTCTACACTCGCAAAAGCACATCATCCCAAGGACCAGAGCCGAACTATTGCTCGGTAGAGAGGAGGGGAGCAAAGAGAGTGAACGGTAGCCCAATACCGGGACGACGCGATGTCTGAAAGGATAAAATCAAGCTAGGATATTCGCTTTTTGTCCGGGGATGCCGTCGTCCTTGTTGAAAAAAAAAGTAGTACGAAGAACGTTCGGCAAGGATGTGTATAGTTTCAGCAACTTCCTTGAAGAGGCCCCCCCATGTACAGTGTTGTGTCGTATACTGTGGATACCAGTATCCAACGTAGCTCGTCCTTTGAGTAGGTAGAAATGCAGTGTCTCAGGAATGGGTTGGTCTCATCGCGGAGAAAACAGGCGCGCCACACCAGCTGACGTGCATAGAAGTGGACCAAGTGGAGACACCTCTTCGAGAGACAAAGGTTCTCACGGTACAAAAGTGGCAAATACTTCGTGACTGTTGTTGACGGGGAACCTGTCGCAAGGCAACACTTGAAGAAAGTATCCAACGCGCGAAGCCAGCCTCACGTTCCATACGAATGCCCGAGCGAAGAAAGACAGGTCGAGCAGACTCCATGTCCTGACGCAGCTTGCCGGAACGCAACAGCCAGAAACTCGTTGAGGAGCGAACCAGGCCCAGAAGGACGCCAAGGTAAACAGAGAGGCCTAGAATCTGCCAAATAGGCTGGAAAGCTATGTATCATTCCCAGCCAAGAATCAGAGTTTTTGGACCAGCTGACACGCGCACCAGAAGCAACGCAGAAGTTGCGGACATGTTCTAACATGCGTGACCCTCCGCTTACACAAGAAAAGAAAAGGGTAGTGTCATCGGCATTTGTAAGCACGTTAAAAGGACTATGAAACGATTTTTCTTCTCGTTTTCATCAGAAAGAAAACATTTTTCAGAGCCTAGAACCGAAATTTTACCTTCGTCATGTGGGCAGTTTTCGCGTAGCGGCGTTTCTCGGCGGCGTTCTCGTAAACGGAGCGGCGAAGGGAGTACAGTCGGCGCCTCGCCGCGCCGATCGGAGAAAGAGTGAGCAGCTAGACGAAACCACAGCCAGGTACCGAGACACGTATCTGCGTTCATCGGGAGCGGAAATTTTGATGACGTCAGGTACCGCGTCGGGTCGCGTCGCCTGTTAATGCAAAGCAAAGCCATCAAATGCGTTTCTCTGTGGTGTCTGACTGTGGTTGAGCGTCCGATTTTTCCACGTTACTTTGGCATTATGGATTATAGTAATAATTCTTTCTCCATGTTTTACCAGTTTGGCCTTGGGTATAATATCGACTGCTGCTCGTTGGTGACGGACTGTCGGTCTGAGGCCCCAGTTCCTGTTGACTTGTACACAGATCATGAAGATGCATAGGTTCACTAAGCTTTCAGCGACCCTGGGTCGGGCAGTTCAATCAATTCGTTTGCGTGGTGCAGTGATTTCCTGGTTTGTATCATCGTTATACAGTGTGTCCCAGCTAACTGCGAAGAGATTTTCTAAATATATATATATATCACTTTTTTTAGATGAAATCAATTGCAATATAGCATATGCTGAAGGGCACCAGCAAACTCCTAAGGCAATGTCCTAATTAACTTTTAATAATTACTATTTTATTATAAAAGCTACGAAGTGTTCCGGTGAGAATCTGGTCTCTTCCGTCACCTGATACCGTAGCCGTTTTCAGAACAAAAACCGTTCCATAGATCGTCCGCTAAAAATTCGTGAAGAAACACAATTTTCCTTTATTTTGTTCATCCAGAGACGCGTCTTCCCTTCACTCCCAGTGTGAAAGGGTGAAGGAGCACAGTGCCACCTCATGCGTCGAATATGAGCTTTAACTTGCTGAAGCAAAACAAAAACAAATGTATCGGGTGACGCTGTCGGCACTGCACTTATCTTGGGTTGCATTTTCTGTTTTCTTTTAATCTTTTTCCAGGACGCAAGAGGCGATAGTGTGCTCTTTCACGCCCTCACATTGGAGGTGAAGGAAAGACACGTCTCCGAAGATGCGCAATGAACAAAATAAAGAAAACAATGGTGTTCCTTCAATTTTTTGCGGACGATCTATCGAACGGATTCTTGTTCTGAAAACGGTAGCGGCATCAGGGGACTGAAGGCACCTGATGTTCTCATTGGGGCAACCTCGTAGCTTTTATAATGAAAAAGTTAAATATTAAAAGTTAATTAGGACATTGCCTTAGGAGTTTGCTGGTGCCCTCCTATGGAGTGCTCTTCAGCATATGCTATATTGCAATTGATTTCATCTCGGGAAAAAGTGATATATATTTTTAAAGAATCTGTTGGCATTTATCTGGGACACCCTGTATTTGTGACCAACTGCATGTACATGCGGTTGTGCGCTTTTCGCCGATATGCCGAGACGACGCTGGATGGTTGGTTGCCCTAATTCACATCAGTATTCGCGGGGCATCCAATGTCATAGGCTTCCCAGTGACGAGACTGACAGCTTTTGATGGTACTGTTGCAAAAGGAGAAGGAAGAACTGACTAGGGCCCGTGATCACGGTTAATAAAATCACTTGTTGGTTTTTCGTTGGGCAAGAAGGCGAGCAGTCGTTGTCCTCGTTACTCCGTTTTGCTAATTCGGAACATTTTGGTGCCGAAACCCGGGACGACTGCACTCGACAATGCCCCGCGAGGGTCAACTTGATCGTCTCAAGAGGACTCGAGCTGGGATCCGCGGGATGGTCACCCGCACCATCGCTATCATCTTGAAGAGTGCCTCGCGCGCCCTGACATTCCAAAGGCAAGCGTCGAGGTAGACATGGACTACCTGGTTGCACGGAAGGCCGCGTTGTACAACCTCGATCAGCAGATTTTGGAACTCATCGACGACAATGCTGGGTTCGATGAGGAGAACAACGCTGTGTTGGAACAGGAAAAGCGGATCGAAGCAGCCATCAGTCAAGCGAAGCGGGCCCTCCGCGAACACTCTCACACGGCTGGGGATCCGCCGTCTCTAGCAAGTCGCACCTTATCTCTGCCAAAGCTGCAGATTCCGAAATTCGGAGGAAAATTGCAAGATTGACAAAGATTTTGGGAACACTACGACGCTACGATCCATAGAAATGCTTCCCTGGCCCACGTAGAGAAGTTTAAATATGTACTATCTTTTCTTACGGACGACGCCAAACGAGCAATCGTCTGCCATGGGATGAAGAGAAACTGCATTCGCTGGGTGACAACAAGGCCTTAGCAGTGCAGCGCCTCCAGGCCATCACAAAGAAGTTGTTGCGGGACGAGTCACTGCTACAGGAGTACGATCAGACTATACGGGAGTATTCTAATAATGGTCATGTAGAGCGCGTTACAGACCCTGAAGTCAATTCGGGACCGGTCTACTACATGCCACATCACGCGGTAATTAGAAGAGACCGGGAAACCACCAAAGTCCACATCGTCTTCGATGCTTCATCGAAGGCATCTGGTTGCGTTTCGCTTAATGAAGCTCTCCATTCTGGACCTAACTTGAACCCGGAGGATGCGCCTTTGGAGGTACTCAACTACAATTCATTTTCGAGGCTGCTGCGAGTCACGGCGTGGGTGCAGAGGTTCTTACACAACTCTCGTAATCAGCTAACCAAAAGAACGGAAGCTCTCACTACCACAGAAGTGGAAGCTGCAAGGAGATACTGGATAGTGGCGGCACAGCAGCAGTTTTTCGGCCATCAACCTACCGAGCATAAGTCTCTTCAGAATACGTCAGTCTTCCACGACGAGCATGGTATACTGCGCATGAAGGGCCGCCTGCAGTATGGAGGATACGCAGATTCACTTAAGCACCCCATAATCATCCTTACGGATCACCTAGTCACCGCCTTGCTAGTGATGAGCACGCATACAAGGCTTCTCCACACAGGTGTTCAAGAGACCCTAGCCGAACTCAGAGAAGAATATTGGGTCATTAGAGGTCGACAGGTCGTCAAGAGTCCTCCGTCAGTATCTTGTTTGTAAACGCGCCAAGGCTCGTGTCTGTACTGAGCCAATGGCCCCTTTGCCGCGCCACCACCACCACCACCATTTAAGGTAATTGGCACGGATTATGCAGGACCGCTTTATTACAAGTCATCCACTGGTGCACTCTAAGAAATTTCGTTGAAAAAGACATTTACATGAACCGTTGATGTAAAATTTTACAGAACCATTTGTAGAGCCGCTTTAACAGGGCTGCTCGGTCAATCCACACAAAAATGGTCGCTGAGGCGGTCTCCGCTGCGGAGAGTCGGAGTATGTTTTGCAACAGTCAAGTAGCCCCGCAGAAGAACCTAGATACAGAAGTTGGAAGCAGGACTCGCCCAACACGACAGTTCGCCCCCACCGTTATTGCTTTGAAGCAGGAACAGCGCACGAACGTTCAAAGTGTCGACGGACGCCGTGGCAACCGTCATTCGCCTTTCTCTTCGCCTGCGCTGCAGTTCTGTTGAAGCGTTGGTATGTACACTGCAGTTTCTGCTCTTGTAGTGCTGGAAGTCTGTTACAGCTAATACTCCGATAATGGAGTGATAGTTTGGGTTTCTTCGCATATATTGCTTAGAATACGGAAATCGTGTTTTCTACTTGTCACCCCGCAGGAGAAAAGCAGACGCTGTCGTGTTCGTAATGTCGGTTACTACAACCATTCAGTTGGTACGTCAGGCATGGCAGCAAAAGCAATGTTGCGTTCATACAGTTGGTATTGTGTTGTGCTCGTGATTCTTGTTATTTTTGTTGTTGTTGTGGGCGGAATATGATATTCACGCCTTTTAATTCTTCATAATTCTTCATGTCGGTAGGTGTAAGTTACACGTTCTTATTTTGTTCCTTTTTTCACAGATGACGAACAAATGTAAGCTGCAACATCGATGTCTTCACGTACGAGTTACTTTAGACATCAAAAGGCAACATCCTAATGTCAGAAAGTATACGTTTCCATGTTTTGCGTCTGAATGCAATGCGAAGCGTTTTCTTCACATTCCGTTTTCTCTTCCCAGTGCCTAAGAAATCCTGCTCGTAAAAAGCAACAACTGCCGGCTCCAACGATTTTCAGCATGGAGGAGACTGAGTCATTTCTTCTTGAAGAATTGCAGGTACCGACAGAAAACGGAGCATACAAGACGTGATCTTCTCCTGTAGGTAAGCTTTGTGCTGAGATTGCATGAATGCACCCATGTGTGCTTGCAGCATTATAAAGCACATGATAGCAGTGCACGTTGCTCTCCAGGCAGGACAACCAATCCAGGATATCTCTGTTCCATCCACGCTAGTCATATATTAGAAATTGGTAAGTAATGTGCTGAGATCGTGTTGTGGAAGCCAGGGGTGCTTTGCTGCATTATGGAGCACATTGTAGTAGAGCACTTTGCGTTTCAGGCAGGAGAAACACTGCAGGGTGTCGCTCTTCCACCCATGCCAGTCATATTATCAATTGGTAAGTCTCCCATGCAAAAACTTCTGGGAAAAGCATAGGAGAGATCATGAACGTGCTGAGGAATAGATTCCTCCAATGTGTAACTTGCTCAGACATTTTATAACGGACAGAATACAAAACTGTCCCAAATGACAAATTGCACATATGGTTTGAGTACCCTGGACTATACAGCCCTCAAACATATGCTGACAGAACAATGTCCATCTTATGTACCTAGTCCCAAAAGTACAGTTGTACGGTTGCGCTGTCATTTGTGCCACTTGCTCTTGTACTATACTTTGGATGGAGCATACATTTCAGATGCTTCCTTGAGGTCTATCAACCGGTGGGAGCTACGTGAATGCACAAGAAGCATTGTTCGAGCACAGAGAAGGTTCTCTTGTTGGGGGCATCAAGCAGCATCAAATGCTTGGATGCTTGAATAGACCCTCAGAGTAGCCCCTCTGCACATGAGAAGAGTTAATTTATGATTGCAAGTGTGTGGAACTACAGGAAGATCCTCAATAAAGACGAGCAGTTCTAGGACTGACGGTTTTGTCATGGACTTCACCACGTTTCTTGCGGAGTTTCTTACCTGTAGAAAGAAATCCTTCCAAGGCAGCGGACAGAGTGCTATAATTTTGATATAGGTACAGAACTAGTATGTAATATGTAACTGGGGTCTTGTAAAATTTACATAAACCTGTTCTAATGCAAGAACAGGAAAGCCTGTTGCTACAACAGGCAATACCGGTTATATCAACAGCCCCTGTAAATTTATTGAAACAGGCCTATGTAAATATTAACAGGACTCCTGGACTATTTTTTTCCAGCACTTTCCTGTTAAAACAACAGAAATTTTTCTCACTGTGGAGCACTCAAGAAGTCCTTGTTCCGATCTCAACACATGTTTGTTGCAAAACACACGTTTAATCGGACAGCTTAAACCGACGTAAGCATACATAGACGTACATGTGATTATATCCAGCTATGCAATATGATGCACGATCGATGCAATGCGTTGCTATGCGGTAAAAAGACTACATTCGGAAGCGACTTACTGCCACGCCTCACAAAACACAACTGAAATTCTTGCACCTTACACCTCGGAGAGGCACCGCGTAAGGGGTGCCCGAGACGGGGTCCAAAAGGTGGCTCCAGTTACGGTGGAGCATGGCCATGAAGGCACCTTACACCTCGGAGAGGCACCGCGTAAGGGGCGGCCGAGACGGAGTTCAGATAGTAGCTCTGGTTACAGTGGGACACATAGCCACGAAGGCAGAACACTCCCCGTCTGGTATCGCAAGATACCACAATACAAAACAAACTATACTGAAATGATCACTGCACTGCAATGTTCACTCTCGGTCGCTTGAAAGCAGGAGGAACGCTTCGCCGATGGGCCTTTGGAAGACCTTCACGACACCATGCTCGCATATCTTCACCTCCACCCTGCGCACTCTTCCATCGGAGCTGCGAAATGTATTGGTGACGCACCCCATGGGCCATTCATTTCGCACGGTGTCCCGGTTCCTGAGAAGCACGATGTCACCCGCGCGAACGTCCCGTTGCCTTCTCTGCCACTGCCGTCGGCCATACAGCGTAGGGAGATATTCCTTACTCCATCGGCTCCAAAATGCGTTGGCCATGGGTTGCACTTGTTTCCACTGCCTCCGGTAGATGTTCTCATGCTCGAACTCGCCAGCAGGTGGAGGAATGCCGCCCGTTTTCTGCGTGAGGATAGCGTTTGGGGTAAGAATGGTTGGATTCTCTGGGTCCGTCGACACTGAAGTCAGTGGTCTGCTATTGACGATGGATGCCACCTCTGCCAGAAGTGTGGTGAGCATATCGTGCGACAGTCGTGATCTGTCGGTGCCAAGGAGCATCGAATCCAGAATGCGCCGAACAACTCCGATCATGCGCTCCCAGGCACCACCCATGTGAGAGGCATGAGGGGGGTTGAATATCCATGTGCAACCCTGCTCATGGAGGTACTTGTCCACGTCACAGTCCCCGGGGGCAGCCGTGTTGATCTTCAGCTCCTTGCACGCACCGGTGAAGTTGGTACCGCAGTCAGACCTCAGCAGTTTGACGGGCCCTCTGATGGCGAAGAAACGCCGCAGGGCGTTAATGAATGAAGAAGTATCCATGGAGTCGATGACCTCGATGTGTACCGCTCTTACGCAGAGGCAGGTGAAAAGCACAGCCCATCTTTTGTTGTTGGACAGTCCTCCCCTTGTCCTGCGTGCCCTCACCAGCCAGAGTCCAGAGACGTCGACGCCCACGTAGGTGAATGGAGGATCCGTGCGAAGCCTGTCTCGTGGCAAGTCGGCCATGATTTGCTGCTGAGGCCTGCCCCTCAGTTTGCGACATTTGATGCAGTTGTGGATGACGGATCCGACACATCTTTTGGCCCCAACAATCCATAGGCCAGCTGCTCTGATGGCACCTTCTGTGAAGTGGCGGCCTTGGTGTGCAACCCTTTCGTGATGATGTCGAACCAGCAACGTGGCGATGTGATGTCGAGGAGGTACGACAATTGGATGTCGTTCGTTTTGGCTCAGGGTTGAGTTCCGAAGCCGTCCGCCGATCCTGATGAGGCCGTCCTCGTCCATGTAAGGGTCCAGCTTCCAAAGAGGGCTGTCCTTCGGTACCACACGTTCCATCTCAAGGCATCTGACCTCTCTCGGGAACGCATCGCGTTGGACGTTTGCGATGATTAACTTCTCAGCTGTAGAAAGTTCTTCGTCCGTACGTGACCTGCCACAAAGATGCCAGTGTCTGCAAGGTTGGGACGCGGCATCACGCTGGGACTGGAACGAACGCGCAATGTGCTGCAGGTGCGCAATTGCCCTGACAAGCCTTGTCCAACTTGAGAATCGTTCGAACCTCTGAGAGCCAAGCTGCAGCTGCAGTGATGCGTTGGTTGCGAATGTTGTGACAAGTGGACGGACCTCCTCGTCCCTCTCTGGATCCACAAGCTGGAAGGTGTCGCAAGCAGTCCCTGACATGGGGATGTCTATCGCACGCAGGAAGTCTGGGCCAGTTAGCCAGGTTGTTTCAGCGAGACGACCAGCAGAGGCTGTTCTTGTGGCTACGTCGGCAGGGTTCTTCTCGCTGGGAACGTAGTTCCACTGATCAGGATGGCTTGACCTGCGTATGCGCTCAACTCTGTTGCTGACATACACGTAGAATCGTCTCGACTCGTTGCCATATGTATCCCAGTACCACCCTACTGTCCGTGTAGAATTTTATGGCGTCGAGGCTGATGTCCAGTTCGTTGACGATGACGTCCGCCATCTCTACCGCAAGCACAGTTCCACAGAGTTCCAGTCTCGGGATCGTGTGCTCCCGTTTCGGTGCAAGTTTCGCCTTCCCGAGGACGAAGCCGACGTGAGTCTCGCCCGAAGGGTCTGTGCTTCTCAAGTAGGCCACTGCTGCGATAGCCTTCGTTGATGCGTCAGAGAATATGCACAGCTCCCTACGGCACGCTGAGCTGAGGGAGATGGCACCGTACGTACGGGGGATCTTAATTTTGTTCAGTGCCGGCAGAGAGTCTCTCGAGGTTTCCCACTCCTTGCTCTTGGGAAGCTCATCGTCCCAACCCTGAGTTAGTGATGATAGCTCTCTGAGCAGAAGTCGTCCCTGTATCGTGACAGGCGCAGCGAATCCCAATGGGTCGTACAGGCTGTTGACTGTCGACAAGACTCCCCGCTTTGTGTGTGGCTTCTCGTTTGGAGGAACGTGGAACGTGAAGGTGTCGCCTTTGATGTCCCAACGTAGGCCCAGGCTACGCTGTGATGGAGGCACGTCCGATCCCAGATCCAGGTCCTTTAGGTCCGTGGCGTATTCGTCCGATGAGAAAGCTTTCATCACAGTGACACTATTAGAGGCTATTTTATGCAGTCGCAGGTTCGCTGTTGACAGCATGTCCCGCGTCCTTCGGAGAAGATCGATAGCAGCGTGTTCGGTAGGGAGGGATGTAAGTCCATCGTCAACGTAGAAATTTCTTTCCACGAATTCCCTGACGTCGGTTCCAAACTGCTCTTCACCCTCTATGGCCGTTCGTCGCAGACCGTACGTTGCGACAGCCGGTGAAGGACTGTTTCTGAACACGTGAACTCGCATCCTGTACTCCACCACTTCCTTGGTCGGGTCGTTGTCCAGGAACCAGAAGAATCTGAGAAAGTCTCTATCTTCTTCACGGACGACGAAGCAGTAGAACATTTGCTGTATGTCCGCAGTGACAGCGAATGATTCTTTCCGGAATCGAAGTAGAACTTCGAGGAGGCTGTTCACAAGGTTGGGCCCAGACAAGAGCACATCATTCAGAGAAATGCCTTGGAATTTGGCGCTGGAGTCGAAGACGACACGTATTTGTCCTGGCTTTTTTGGATGATATACGCCGAAGATGGGGAGGTACCAATATTCCTGTCCATTGCCCTTCTCCGGGGCCAACTCGGCGTGTCCGTTCGCGAGGACGTTGGCCATGAAAGCCAAGAAGTGGTTCTTCACCTCCGGCTTCCTTTCCATTGTACGGCGAAGTGACGTGAATCGAGACATTGCTTGGTCCCGGTTGTCTGGCAGTACACGTCTCTGTGCGCGGAAGGGCAGCGGAGCAACCCAGCTGCTTTCATCATCTATCGAGAAGCCTTCTTCCATCATCTCAAGGAAATGTCTATCCTCAATGGAGAGCGCGATCTTGTTGTCGTCCTTTGTCGTATCGAACACTGAACTGCCGATATCTGCAGTGCGTGGAACAGTATCGCACAGCCCAGTCCTTTCGTTGGCCGCGTTGCCGACGCACGGGTCGGGCACGATCTTCTCCCTGATGAAGACGTGACCCGGACACGGAGCGAAGATGCTTGCGCGGTTGTCTTCGATCAACGTAGTCCTGAACACATTGATAGATGTCGGCTTCCGGATGCCATTGATGCAGACGTTACCTACAATGACCCAGCCGAGATCCAGCCTCTGGGCGTATGGAGCGTTGCTGCTACCATTCACCTGTTGGCGTACCTTGTGCACTTGCAAGATATCTCTGCCCAAAAGAAGAAGTATCGCAGCGTCGTCTTCCAGAGGCTGAAGTAGGTGAGCTATTTTTCTGAGATGTGGATGGTGCTGCGCCACCTCCGGTGTAGGAATTTCACTCCTGTCGTCGGGAATCTGAGTGCATTCGATGAGGGTTGGGAGCTGAAGTTGAGTACGTCTGTCGATAGACTCCACGACGAACCCGTTTGCTCGTCTTCCCGTAGTCTCGATTATGCCAGCGCAGGTTTTGAGCGTGTACGGTGAGTCGTCTCCGTGGACGTTGAACATGTCGAAGAAGCTTGGCCTCGTCAGGGATCGATTACTCTGGTCGTCCAGAACAGCGTACATTTTGCGTGACCGCTCTGGCTGACCCTTTGGATGAACCCTGACCAGGCAGATCTTAGAACATGACATATTCCAAGAGCTGTCTCCACACACATTCGTGCACTTCGAAATCACTTCTGGCGTCGAAACGTGGCTGTCTTCCTCCCCGCCGTCCTGGGAATGTCTTGTGGAAGGAGACATTTCGTACTGGATAGGATCTGGATGGAGAGCCGAAGCGTGTCCGTCGCTACCGCATACACTGCACTTGATCAATTCTCTGCAGTTCTTGGAGAAGTGATCGATAGACGAACAGCACCTGAAGCAGACTCCGAATTCCCTCAACATGGCCCTCCTTTCTGTGAGAGGTTTCTGACGGAAGCCACGTCATTTGTTCAGAGGATGAGGCTTCCGATGCAGAGGACATTCCTTGCCCGCGTCCTTGACTGCCTTGGATGAAGGTGCCACCGGTTCCGTTAAATGCGTCGTCTGATTGGCTTGGGCAGACTGGACGTCTGTTTTGTTCACAATCACCGGCGGTTTAGTGCCTGGATTTCCAGGAGAGGACCGGTCTTCATTTGGACGGTTCTTGCGGAAGGATGAAGATGCGGATGAACCAAAGAGAAAGCTCGGATCATTCCTTGCCTTGGCTATGTCGCGAACGAACTTGGCAAAGATAGAGAAGGGCGGGAAGGTCACTCGGTTCTGTTCCTTATACCTTGACCCGTGTGTGATCCATTTTTCTTGGATGCTTGAAGGGAGTTTCTCCACGATGGGGTTCACACCACGAGCAGTATCCAAGTAGCTGAGTCCTGAAAGACGAGGGTCCGACTTCGCTGACTCCAGTTCTAGAAGCAGGTCCCCGAGCTCTCTTAGTCTCGGGTGGTCATTGTTAGAGATCTTGGAGAAGCCGTCGAGCCTCCTCAGCAAGGCGTTCTCGATTGCCTCTGCCCTGCCAAAGGTCTCGTCTAATCTCTCCCATGCCATGCGCAGGCCAGCAGGAGGGTTGTTGACGTGAACTGATCGCAATCGCTTGACATGTCTCGAAGACTCCCTTCCCAGCCACTTCACCATGAGATCAAGTTCCTCGCTCGCCGTGATGTCCAAATTCTTGGTGGCGTTATCGAACGAAGACCTCCACGACATGTAGCTCTCCGGTTGATCGTCAAATTTAGTGAGACCTGTGTTCACCAACTCCCGTCGTACGAGAAACTTCGCGAGGTCTGTTATTGTCCTGTCCACGGGTCCTGTGGGTGCTGGTGCAGTCAGGATATCTTCGTACTGCGTACTGCCCGCCCCAGCACTTTCACATCCGGGGCTAGACGTCCTGACCGGATGCCCCATACTTAATTGTTGTCCCACTGGTACGAAGGTTGAAGCAGTGGCATTCAAAGGAGCGGCGGAACCGCGCGTATTGTGAGCTCGAACCTCCTGCACAGCATCCGCTTGCCGCGACGCGTATAGACTACCCTGCAGAAGACGCATCGCGGGATGTGCGCGTTGAGTATGTTCCCCATTCGACTGTGCAGTGTGGGTCCCCTGAAGCCTGAGATCCTCCGTCACTTGAACGTCTTTCGTTAAAACGTCTGAAGGAATCCCGTGAGCGAATCGATCCCTGTCCAATTCCGAATTATCTGTTACAGCATCGTAGAGCTTCAGATTTTCGGCCTCCGCGGCCACCTCAAGTACCCGCGCTTGCGTCTCCGCGGCTGCTACATCTCTTTCCTGCTGTAACAGTTGCAAGCTAACTTTCCATTCAGCCTTCCTTCGACTTGCTGTGGCCGCTGCCACCTGTTCTTGTTCTTCGATCTGGGCTCTGCGAAGCTTCAATTCTGCCTCTTTCTTACTGTAGGCAGAACGGACCTTAGCTGTTTCTGCATCGGCTCTTGCCTTCGCTGCGGACGCACTTACGGACGAGACGTTGGACTGGGCAGACCGCACAGAACATCGTGAGGGTGTAGAATCGCGTGAGGCGCTTGAGCGAAGCGAGGCCGTTTCCAGAACTACATCTAGGCGCTGCCTCGCCTCGGCGATTGCCTTTTGCACTAAACCATCACGCTCCTGGTCAATAGCTTTCTGTCCATCTCGCTCGTGGAGGCTCTCTTCCGTGCCGATCCGCGTGAGGAAGGTAAAGAGTCTCCCTGACAGGCACCGATATTTGCTGAACGTTGCACTGAGTTCCTCTATTGCCCGCCGTATAACGTCAGGAGAATTGGCGACCGAAGCATTCAGAAGGCACACGTCTGTTTCTTCCCATGCTCTGTCGAGCTTAATTCCAAAATCTTCCTTGTCGCTCGCGAACTTCTCAAGTGCCTTGAGCGATAGGCTGACCTTTCGTTTAGGGCGAGTGTCCTGACTTGCTTGCGTTGGGTCGATGTTAGAGGCACCACCACTCACAATATCCTCTCCAGCGTGGTAATTCATGTTGCTCATGAAGCGTCGTCTTCGAAGAGCAGAATCCGTTGATGTGCAGTCTTTTTACTATTCCGATCTCAACACATGTTTGTTGCAAAACACACGTTTAATCGGACAGCTTAAACCGACGTAAGCATACATAGACGTACATGTGATTATATCCAGCTATGCAATATGATGCACGATCGATGCAATGCGTTGCTATGCGGTAAAAAGACTGTGACATTCGGAAGCGACTTACTGCCACGCCTCACAAAACACAACTGAAATTCTTGCACCTTACACCTCGGAGAGGCACCGCGTAAGGGGTGCCCGAGACGGGGTCCAAAAGGTGGCTCCAGTTATGGTGGAGCATGGCCATGAAGGCACCTTACACCTCGGAGAGGCACCGCGTAAGGGGCGGCCGAGACGGAGTTCAGATAGTAGCTCTGGTTACAGTGGGACACATAGCCACGAAGGCAGAACAGTCCTACATACTCATTGTTACATGTGCCGTCACGAGGGCCATTCACCTTGAGCTCACGAAGTCAATGTCGGCCGAGGATTTCATGCAAGCGTTCATAAGATTCATCGCGAGACGTGGCGTTCCGCTGAAGATCTATTCTGACAACTTCCTCACATTTAAACGTGTCCGCCGAGACCTCACCCTGGCACGGCTGTCCCAGGACTTTCAAGTCACCGGGCTCCTTACATCGAACCGAGTCACTTGGCGTTTCATTGCGGAACGTGCTGCCTGGCGGGGAAGTTTTTGGGAAAGGTTTGTCGCAGCGTCAAGACCTCCCTCCGCAAGGTTTTGGGAAAGAGCACGCTGAGGTTCGAGTATTTAGCTACGGTTGTCACTCAGGTGGAAGCTGTCATCAATTCGAGACCCCTCACCTACATCTCTGAAGATCCAAGCGACTCCGAAGCGCTTTCACCTGCTCACTTCTTGGTGGGCGAAAGACTCACAGCCCTTCCAGCACCCCGGCCATTGGATGCGGGCAGTTCCACGTCGGGGAATCTCCGAAGACGCTGGGCCTACCAAGAAAACCTGACCGCGGTTCTTTGGGCGAAATGGACTAGGGAATACATTTTGTGCTTGCGATCGATGAATGTCTGTCCGCCATGCCCTTCGACTGGCATCAAGGTTTTGCATATCGCACTCCTCGCTAAAGCAAATGTATCCCGAGTAGCATGGCCTCTGGGTCGAGTCGAAGAGGTATTCGTCAGCGAAGACGGCAGAGCACGGTCATGCCGTGTAAGGTTGGCGGACGGGAGGATATTAACCCGACCAATTCTGCTGCTTTACAGGCTGAAGGGCGACACTGCGTGAGCTTCGGAATTGTTTCGCGGGGGAGTGTGTTGAGGAAGATGACACAATGACGTCACTACGCATCATCCTCGTGATCGCGCTTGAGCGAGGTTTTTCATTCCACTTCAGTTTGTTGCATTAAACGGACATCTCTTCTGTCACCTCTGTGGCTCCTTGGCTTTATTCCACAACAAGTTATCGGACATAGTAAACTGAGGTGGTCCACTGTTGATACAAATAGACTTTGCTTAGCAGCAGCTTAGAAATCGTACTTGACGGGCAGTACATAGTATATATATTTAGCTTGAAAATATATATCCATTACTCTTCTTCACTCACCTGCTTTCATGTTTACGGGTAGCTTCCTCAACGGAGCCTGAAGCCCCTGAGGTGAGGCAGCATCATCACTGCACCCACTATGCAAGAGCAGACAAATGCTGTGCAGCCTCTGATTCCTCTCTGCAGCATTATCTCGCCGGATGTAGTTCCGTAGACGGGCTTATGGCATTTTTTAACAAACGGAAATAGACATGAAATAACAGATGATTTTACCAGAAAGATAAGAAGATAACGGATGAAATCAAACAAGAATCAACGTCGTATGACGTGCCAAACGTATAAAAATTAAAATTTATCGCCTGTTCCTTCGACATAATCGGCCATGTTTACTGAGGACTTTTAGACCCAACCGGCGGCACAGTCTCATGCCCGCACCGCCTAGTGCGTGCTTGGGCCCAGAAACTCCCAATCTGTCAAACCCAAACTCACCCAACCTTAAAGTGAGGTGAAATAACCCAACCCAACGACCCTACCTTTTGCAAGATGGCAACCGCCGAATCTGTTAGGATTAGCATTGCCGTGTTTCTCCTGCGCTAGAAGTGCTTCAGATGGTGTTGTTGAAACGCTATGAAAAAGCTTCTAGACCACACATTTTTATAATTCTTTTTTTATATTCGATATATATAGCCTTCTTCCACTTCAATGCATTATTTCGCTTTTAAACACGCTGGCTAATTTTTAAAAGCCATAAGCCCGTCTACGGAACTACACCCATCTTGCCTATACAATTCAGGTTCTGTATATATATATATATATATATATATTTTTTTTTTTTCACTTTCCAGTTCCCCTTATCATGTGCATGAATATGATGTTGAGGGCTGAATAAGCTAGGTTGCTTTGAAGAGGTGAAGACTTTTGTTTCCTATCTTGTAATCATTACTCACGTGGGCTACATCCAGTTGCCAGGACTACAGCTGCATTCTGTTATCCTTCTCCTTCTGACAGCAAGGCTTCACTGGTCTGCTGCTCTCTTTTCGCCCCAGCACAACATGCACTCTCCACGCGCTCATATACTGCAAGCTCTCACACAACCCGCGGCCACTGGCCATTCTGTGAGGCTTCAGTGGACCACGGGACACGTAGGCCTTCTTGGTAACGGCCGCGCAAGCACAATTTGGCGAGACTCGCAACATCTACCAGAGCTCTCCCTGATACCCCTCTACCCATAACGACCTCTGCCTGTTTCCTGCACATTCGCCGTTGACGCTGTGTCCGTACCTGGCAGTTCCGAGCGGACTCTACCTCATATGATCATTTCTTACTTCTCATTGACTCCCTACACGATTTTACTATTGCCTGCTGTTGCAATAGAGCTAAAGAGTCACTCCTCAATCGTCTTCGAATGAATGTTGCACGCTGTTGGAGTCGAGCGTCAGCAACAGCAGAGTCCGTGGTACCGAGGTAAAGGGTTAATGGAAAACTGAGAACATACAGGTGCGCGCAGATACGCACGCACACCCAAGCATGCAGAAGGTGCCAGTGTTGTCGGCTTCTTCCAACACCCAACCTCGACAACTAATCGCCCACGAAGTTTATGTGAATCCTGAGCGCCTCGAGTCTACGCTGCATAAACCAGACGATCTGGCGCCACTCCTTTGTTGCTCCTCTCCGAGCGCCTAACCTGGGGCTGCTGGCTGTCTGGTGGGGGTCACTGTTGGCAGTAAGTCAACAACGAAGTCACCTGAGGAACCCGAATCCTGTTTACGGGGAGTAGGTTCCTTGGGTCCTTCTGGCGACTGGCGTCTGAGTTCAAGGGACGTACTACCGGCTTCACTTCCGCCGCAAAACTTCGCCATGATTGGAGTCTCGTCGAAAACTACACTCCGAGTGACCTTGACCTTGTGAGTATCCTTCAGGAGCATCCTATAGCCTTTTTGGGTTTCGCTGAAGCCCACTAAAACGCCTTCCACAGCACGAGCGTCCCATTTACTGCGGTTTGCCCTGGGTACGTGCATGAAAACTCGGCTGCCAAACATCCGCAGATGCTGCAGAGCGGGCACCAGGTGTCTTATCTACTGCTCTGCTCGGTAGCCGGTTCTGAAGGTAACAAGCAGTTACCACAGCTTCTCCCCAGTACGTCTTGGGTAACTCTGCACTAGACAGCATACTTCGTG
Organism: Ornithodoros turicata; assembly: GCF_037126465.1. NCBI lineage: Eukaryota > Metazoa > Arthropoda > Arachnida > Ixodida > Argasidae > Ornithodoros > Ornithodoros turicata. The sequence goes on from NC_088205.1 coordinate 25,692,611, forward strand.
CGCTCTCACTTTCTCTCTGCCACACCATTTTGTTCTTTTTTTTATTGCGTGTTAGCGCCGCGAAGCAACCAGCGGCGTACAGATGTGGACAGACGGAGAGAGGAAGGAGGAAGGAGTGGGGGACAGGGGGATTAGTATGCGTCCTGGGCCGACTTCAGGGGGAACTGTGCCGACATTCGTCTTTAAAGTCTTCGGAAAGCCCAGGGAAAACCTCAGACAGCACAGCCGGCGGTATGATTCGAACCCACCACCTCCCAGTTTTCAGCACGACCTTGGTTACCACGAACGAGCGGACGCCTTAGCCCACTCGGCCATGCCGCTGGTACCATTTTGTTCAGGGCTATATCAGACAGACGTCTGAAGTTCGATGCCATACCTCCGGAAAACTTCGAGCGTCTTCCCACCAGTGTACTCTGTCCCGTTATCAGCACGGAGGACCTTCGGGACTTTTCCAAACTTGGTCCGTACAGCCGCCAAATATTCGTGAAGTTTGGACCAGACTTCGTCCTTTGATTTGAGAAAGTACACTACCGTATACCTGGAAAAATCGTCAATAAACGTAAGAAAGTACCGGTTCTTGCTGGGTGTCAGAGTCGTCATTGGTTCACAGACATCCGAGTGTACTATGTCAAGAATATTCGCAGCTCGCGTGCCGCCGCTTTTAGGGAAGGATGCCTCCTTCATCTTTCCTTGAATACAACTAGTGCACTGCTGCAGATGATCGCACTTCGCAATGTGAATACCTTCAGCCAAAGCCTTGTCCTGGAGCCGTTTGACAGCGCCTGGGTCCCGCTGCCCCAAACGATGATGCCAAACATGAATACAGTTCTGATGACGTGACGAAAGTCGAGTGGTGTGCGCCTCTGCAGTGCCAGGTTCCGTGAGGCGCAACCGATAGAGGTCCTTAAGAATTGCCCGCGTAGCCACAACATTCGTTCCTCGAGAAATGACGCAGCGGTCATTTGCGAAAGTTACAACGTGGCCTTGTTGCGTCAGCCTTGTGACTGAAAGGAGGTTACTCTCCAATGCAGGAACATACAGGACATTGGTAACTTGTACCTTTTGAAGCGTTGTGTCAGAAATCTTGCAATAAAGAACCCCATCTCCGATACCTTCCGGGGAGACCTGCTGCCCATTGGCGACGGTAACGATCTCAGCCCTAGTCCTGTAGTTCTTCGTGAAGAAACTTCGGTCATTACACATGTGACCGGTTGCACCTGAATCGATGTGCCAGGTCGTGGATGAAGAACTTCCGTTAAGGAGAAAAGCGACCTCTGGGGGTGAAGAACCACGTGACGTAACCGTCTTTGCTCGCTGTTTCCCGCGCTGTCTCCGCCTTTGTGCGTTCCATGCTGGACAATCACGTTTCAAGTGTCCCTCCTTCTTACAGAAGAAACATTCCAGGGAGTGTCCGGAGCGCAAGACCAGACACCACTGCTGTGGTAGTCATCTTCGCCTTTCTCTTGTAGCGGGCCGTGGACAATGACGAAGAATGCCACGCGCCTGAAGCACCTGCCTCAGTTCCACCGGCGCGGCCATGGAGATAGGCCACCGTCATCGCCTCTCCGTGGCATACCATCATCGCCGGTCGGGGCTCATGTAGAGGAAGACCATCGTCCTTTACATTTGGTGACCCGAACATTCGAACACCATGTTCGGAGCAATTCGGCTCGTTACTATCCCAAATTCCTGACGACGCCTTCGACGAGCACTACCACAGCGCTCTATACATGGACCCACCGCCAGCAAACCTCGCCGTTAACGTACCCGGCGCCTTTCCACTTGCGGCCTCACCGTCCAGCACGGCCCGCCCACCTCTGCAGCCGTGCAGCATTTCACCGTCCGGCTCACGACGACAGCATCACGACTGCCCTTCTCCTGTCGACTGACGCGCCGACGCTCACGTACCGTCACCCTCCACGCTACCGATTTGGACGACCATGCAACGCTCCGACTGGTCACTGGTTATACGATCCTCTAACCGACCATCGCTTGACGGATCCCGGGGACCGCCCTGCGCTGTGCACGGACCCCAGCACACTCACTACCCGCCACTTCCCTTCCGCCTCTCGACGCTCATTCGCAGCCGGCCGCGACAACAGAGCAAAGTGCTCGCCTGCCGGTGTCTGCAGTCGCGGCCGTCGACGCCACGGGCCGCATTAGCCGGCGTCTCGGCAGTTTTCACGGCAGTCCTCACGGGTACGCAGCATCACTTCCTGGGACCCTGAGCTCACGCTCCCGTGCCGGTTCCGGCAACCCAGGCCACGACTCTGACGCCCAACGATTCGCCCTTCATCTGCCTCACTCATCGAGAGCTTCACGCAACGGGTATTCTGCTGTCCCACGAATTCGTCCAGTAGTGCACGTCATCCACGGCTGCTCTCGCTCTCTCCTCCGGTGTAGACGCAGTTCACCATTCTTTCTCGCCGCTCCGCGTCTGGGGAGGGGAGCACTGTAGCGGGCCGTGGACAATGACGAAGAATGCCACGCACCTGAAGCACCTGCCTCAGTTCCACCGGCGCGGCCATGGAGATAGGCCACCGTCATCGCCTCTCCGTGGCATACCATCATCGCCGGTCGGGGCTCATGTAGAGGAATACCACCGTCCTCTACACTCTTATACTCGTCCACAAGCTTCCCTTTCACGTACTCTAATGTCAGATCCTCAACAGGGCGAGCATCGAGGGCTGTGACGAGAGCTTCATAACTGTCCGGGAGGCCACTCAGCAGAAGTGTAGCAACTTGAAAATATGTTGTATCTTCACCGATTCCTCTTAGACGCTCCACTAACTCCAAAGTTCGCCTGGTGCAACCCTGCATGTCCTCTGCCAAGTCCAACTTCGTCTGATACAATTTCCTCAGCAGATACAATTTGTTGCTAAGATTCGCCCTTTCGTGCACCTTGCGGAGCTCTTCCCACATGCTTCTTGCAGTCTTGCAGTTGCAAACATGTACTAACTGGCTGTCGTCTACGCTCAGACCAATTGTGCTCTGGGCCTTGCAATCTCCCGTAACCCACGAAGCAGTACGACCCTCAGCTTCAGGTTCGGCCTCTGTTACGTAGGACCATGTCGCTTCACGAATCAGCAGCATTTTCATTTTGAACTTCCAAGACTAGTAGTTCCCATCTCTCAGTTGGGCCACCGCAAACTTGCCTGCGTCTCCCATCGCTGGTCCTCACTCAGCTTCCGTCTCCGCGGTCTCAGTAGGTGTCTGGGCCCATAACCTGTTGGAGTCGAGCGTCAGCAACAGCAGAGTCTGTGGTACCGAGGTAAACGTTTAATGGAAAACTGAGAACATACAGGTGCGCGCGGATACGCACGCACATCCGAGCATGGAGAGGATGCCAGTGTTGTCGGCTTCTTCCAACACACGCACACCCTCACTCCTGTATAAAATGCGCCAGACGAACTCCTCCAATTGCACAACTTGTTGCGTGGAAGCCGACATTGAGCACTGTCTATTATATTGCAACCGGTATCTCTCTCAATGGCTTATCATCCAATGCCACTTGTGACAACTTGGTTACTCGAACGTCTCTTTGGCCACTCTGCTCTGCCCAGTCCTGCACAACCAGGGACGGTTACTACAGCTCTCTTGAGCTTTTAGTTAAAAAAAAAAAGCAGTGTAGCCTTAGTGGGATGACGTCACGTCCAATGAGCGAGATCAGCAAGAGGGCACAAGATACAGTTATCTTCTCTATTTGCCTCTCGCGGGTATGGACGTGTTATTCCTCACTACTGGCGGATGGTGCGCGCTGATTCTGTCCGTAGCGGTTGCGTTGATCGTTAGTGGAAAAAACAGTGCAGCCTCAGTGGAATGATGTCATGACTAATGAGCGACACCAGCAAGAGGGCACTGGATAGAGTTCTCTATTTGCCTCTCGCTGGTACGGACGTGTTACTCCTCACTGGCAGATGGTGCGCACTGATTTTGTCGGTAGCAGTTGCGTTGACCGTTAGTGGAAAAAACAGTTGCATCAGTGGGATGACGTCACGACCAATGAGCGAGACCAGCAAGAGGGCACAGGATTCAGTTCTCTCTTTGCCTCTCGCGGGTACGGACGTGTTATTCCTCACTGGCGGATGGTGCACGCTAATTCTGTCCGTAGCAGTTGCGTTGACCGTTAGTGGGAAAAACAGTGTAGCCTCAGCAGGATGACGTCGCGACCAATGAGCGAGACCAGCAAGAGGGCGCAAGATTCAGTTCTCTTTTTGCCTCTCGCGGGTACGGACGTGTTACTCCTCACTTGCGGATGGTACGCGCTGATTTTGTCCGTAGCAGTTGCGTTGACCGCTAGTGGAAAAAACAATGTAGCCTCAGTTGAGTGATGTCACGACCAATGAGCGAGACCAGCAAGAGGGCACAGGATACAGTTCTCTATTTGCCTGTCACTGGTACGGACGTGTTACTCCTCACTGGCAGATGGTGCGCAGTGATTCTGTCCGTAGCAGTTCCGTTGACCGTTAGTGGAAAAAACAGTGTTGCATCAGTGGGATGACGTCACGACTAATGAGCGAGGCCAGCAAGAAGGCGTAGGATTGTTCTCTCTTTGCCTCTCGCGGCTACGGACGTGTTATTCCTCACTGGCGGGTGGGATTCTGTTGAATTTTGTGTCGAGCAGACTTACGATGAGTCGCTCATGATCTCAGTTGTCTCGCGACGTAAAGCCCCAATTATTATCGTTACTTACGATGAGGACTGTTTTTGACTGAGTGCTGTGTACGTAGCAATACTCTGATACTGGTGAGTGTCTTTTCCACTTTGTTCAAGTGTATTTTCTATAGGCCTACTCTACTGACCAGTGCTTTCTCTGTGCCTGCTTTCCTTTGTTGTCTAGCAGTCCTGCGATTTTTCGTCGCGTGACAGTGCTCGTTGTGCAATGTCCAGACGTACCCAGACCTGTCTCATCCCATTCTGTCTTACGTTGCATGCTTTCCTTTGTTGACGCATCTAGCTCTGTATCGTTTTCTTTTTGACAAGAATGATTATTGTGAAGCAGTATCATTCTTGTCTTGACGATAGTGGTGCCACACCCTTCCTCCGGATGAGAGTAGCACTGGCATGATTCGTAATCATTTTGCGATTAAATTAGTTCATAAAGTATCTGCAAGGGGGACAGACGTGTGGCTTTTTAACGAAGAAAAAAGCATCCCGATTCAGTTCTCTGCCTGGCTCTCGGATGGAATGCAGGTGTCGCACTGCGCTCCTCGTGATATAATTGGCCCCGCTTTGTTTGCGATGAGCAGTGACGTGTCATGCATGTCGGACGTTGGTTGTTGCAATTCTTATCTGTGCATGTCCGCCATATTCTGTCTTCCATGAAAGCTGTCGTTGCGATGTTGTGCTGTGCGAAATGTTCTGTTACAGTGCGGTCATTTTGACGCTTCAGGTAACAAAGACAGCATGCAACATTTCAGATATGGCACAAGAAAATGTACAAGCAGTATTTTACGTGGCAATCTTCTGCACTCTGAGGATAGTACGCATGTAATAGTTTCCTTTTAGCTTGGGACGAAGCTGTGACTTTAGTGATACTCTTTTCGTATTACGAGTTGATAATGTTATCAGAGCGAAAGGAGAAGAATGTTATTCGCAAATGATGTCACTGTCGATGATTAAGGCACCAGGGCAGAACATCTGAAGCTATATACAGGTACATTCGCTATTACTTCATTCCTTTGTCTCGAAAAGGGCTAAACATTAGAATATTTCACAAAATGGTAGCGTTTGGGACCACGCTCAGTTAGATACGTTTCACAAGCCAAGACAAGTAAAAAGCCTATACGCGATGTGTCAATCGCACCGGGGTGTGGGTCGACTGGAAACGAGGGTAGTTCTCTGAAAAACAATGTTAAGCCTTCCTTCCTTCCCGTGACAAGTTATTAAATTCGCGACAGAATATTGGAGAACTTTTCATTCGTGTTAAATTTCTGCTAACGGTTTATCGTCGTTGTTCGTGCTACCTCTCTACTGACGAGGGAACGCAGTCGGCGCCAGAAGGAAAAGCGGATGAGCCTCTCCAACTCGTTCGCTGAAAAATGCCATTCGCATATGTCATGCCATTTGGTTTCACCGTGTGACACGGAACGAATGTCATTCGCTGGGAATGACATTCAATTTGCCGTGTGACGGGCGAGTGTTCCTTGCCACTTCCTAGCTTCGCAATCTCGCATTTGCTCCGCCCTCGTCAGCGCTATGCCAGAGGCCATCCAATGGCCACGGTGCAAGTAAAAAGAAAGAAAAGACCATGGTGGTGGTGGTGATAGGGCTCGCTGTTGTCGGCTTTGTAGTGGCTCCATCGAACGCCGCCGCCAACCGGTCGTGCTGCACGAGAGCGCGTGCCGTCGCCAACCGTTGAGCCGTACGCAGCAAGCACTGTTCTGCTTTTTTTTTTTTTTTCAGGAGTGAAAGTTGCCGTCTTGGCTGAGCAGGCAGACCTCACTTTTTTTTCTTATTGAACGTCATCCTCCCCATTGCCTACTTGTCTCTTGTTCGTGATCTCTAAAGCTTCATGAAAATAATACACAGAATATCTAATACAGGTTCAGAATGATGTTCAAGTCGACGCATTAGTCAGGATATGGTACGATGCATAGCTTACTTGGATTGCGCACAAGTTTAGTATTAATATAGAACTTACAAAACTAACACTATTAATTCGAAATATTTTGTCACCATGCTCTATTCCTGTTTCCCCACAGTAGCAAAAGGCGTCCCACTGGTGCGGTGTTTGCGTCCTGGGTCGTCATCAGCGATGTCTTCCTTATTTAAGAGCACATAAAGATGTATTTCCAACGCGAACGTCGAACTCATTTTCGTCGTTCAGTCTACTCTCCCAACGGCGACGATCATAGGTGGATGGGCCTACGGGGAACGGCTCTTTAGCGAACACCCCACGAAATGCACTACGTGGCCCGCCTGCAGCTACGATGATGAGCGGAGTCAAAGGCAAATTTGCGAATCTCCGACGTGGCTCTGAGCACGCCCCTGGCCATTCAACGGCCTCCCACTCTGCGCAGGCGTAGGCGGAGCAAAAGCGAACTTGCGAAGCCACGAAAGGGCGAGGAACGCGCCCTAGGTTTGTACGCGCTTCTGTGCATCGCGTCGGCCAATCTTGGATCAGAAGTAGACTGGATAATTATTCACCCTTCACCTCACCATTTCATATCATACACTGAGCAGTGTGCTCTGGGGCAGTGGGCCGCAAGCAGGGTGGAAAATTCCCTGATTCATCATCGTATTCATGCATTTATTGTTGTTGTCACAATGCATATCCAACAAAAACTTGCATCGTTAGCGTTCCTAGCAGCCACAGAGAACAAAACCCAATCCTGCCTACATCGACGACACCAGCCATGTACGAGGTCATCGAAAGGATCAGTCCAGGAGGTCATTCATATATGTATTTATTTCAACGTTTTCGAGCTAAAAGAGCGATTCTAGTATTTTGAGTGACCACCTTATGTACAATGGTACATTAAATAAAGACGATAAACTTCACCAAACTACATCAAGGTACATGCTTCTTCTCTGGGTGCAAATAGAATCGTCACGACACTTTCCAGTTCATCAGCCTGAGATATGACCGCACCTCACAGCATTGTCATTCTTCCTTACCTGTACATTCTAACAATCACTTGCGTACCGTGCTGTACACTACATTAATTGGCAATTGTGCGGTGCGTTTTCAATGAAAGCTACGTCGTAACAAAGCTATTTCGGTAATCAATAAAAGGTGCAAACAACGAGTTGACATCGCAAATATATAGCAAAAAACGTTATGAATCCAGTTCTACATGCCAAATCACAATATGCCCAAGCGACGACTAAACAAGGGGGGACTGACTAACCGCCGTATCTTGGATACCCGTGGGTGCGTGTCATGCCCTATGCTGTCACTATACCCTCACGTGACGCAGCACAAAGGCGCCGCCGATCAACCCCGTATTTTTATTTTATATGACTTAGAATGTTTTATATGACCTCTTTCATACCTATGCGCATGTGCGTGAAGCATGTGATCTTGAGGGGGCCACGATCACTCTGCACCCCACAGATGGCGTTTTACGCACCTGATTCAGGCAGGCAGAACACACATCGGGAGACACGACATCTCATCTCGGCAGCCTGGTTGGCGCAACTCGAAGGCCGGTTTTATATAAGGCCGGTGGTATATATACATGGGCTTGTTTTGGCGCGCGACAAAAGTAGTTCGCCAAAAAGCCACTAGGCTGCGACGCGATTAGAAAAGAGGCCTATTCAAGAAACGTGTCACCCACGAAAAGTTGCTTCTAAAGTACGGCGGTAGAATTTTCCCAATTTACGCAAATGTCCGGCCTCGCGTCGTACCAAAGCAAGACTGAAAAGAAAAGGGAAAAGCACTAAAACACATTAAATTATGCAAAGTATTCAAAAATATTTACAGAACGGCAATTACGACGGAGTCGCTGGAACAACCGCACAGATTTCATCACGTAAACTTCACCGTCACAACTATTTACAAGCACTGAGTTTGAGCACTCTCGTTTCAAGATAGTTCTATTACGGCACATGAAAAGACTGAATGCAGGTGTTTCCACCAGGGGGACTCGACGGATACGTTCTTACAAAATGGGGAAGAACCGCATGGCGTTTGTACACGTCAGTGGTACGTCGTATAAATATATTTCAAAACTGTACCTGGCCAAAATCAACCCACTTGTTCACACAGCCAGTTCCGCTTGCGATACACATTTTTTATTTACAGGTATTCCCCTTGGGAGCATTTGTTCGGTATCTCACAACGCATGTTAGGCTTGAGCGAGTATGTGTAGAACTCTGTGTTATAGTCAAAGTTGCCTTTGGCTCCAAGTTAGCTGCGAGATTTAAAATAAAGAAAAGTCACCTATAGCACTATACCATTACTTTCTGGCGACATATTACGAGACTTTGAGCTTCCTGTTCCTGTGTTACCGGTTCGTGAGCAGACCTCGTGGTGTACGACGTGCGACAATTATGCGTAATGTCTGCATGCCACGCTGGGCGTGCGCTGGCTATCTACAAGGACCCCTCCTTTTGGCGTATACGCTCCAGCTAGAGACCGGTGTATTGCGAGTAACTAGGAACTGTCGCGAAAACAGAGATTTTGCCCGCACTGGATTACAGATTTCAATCGTAGGTGCGGAAAAGCATCAGGAAAGTGGAAAAATTCACACAAGTTGGATAGCGTAAGGCAATTGGGAACAAAATGATGCGTGACTGCACGTTTGTTTTCTTAGTGAAAATGCACTTCTTAAAAACGCATATCACGTTCAAAGATAAAATCTCAAAGATAAAAGAAAGTGTTGAACCCAGCATGAAGACCATCTCAAGATTCCGTTCAAACTTACGCTCGCTATGCGAACCGTAGCTTTCTCCAGGTCAAGTTCCCAAAGCTGTGATTTTTCAGCGCGAGTAAGGAATGCCACGGGTGTTCCCAAATACGTAGAAGAGCTCGCGACTGCGTGTAAGCTTGTATGCAAGCAAATGTGATACCTACAACCTTTGAATATTCACTAGTTTGGGAACGCAGCCATGCCATCTTTTTTACATAAGCACTAGAGCGTAAACACCTTTGAACATTGAGACATAAACTGTTGCTGCAACAGTGCAGCTTGCTGCGACCGACTGCATGACTTATGCAAACATGACTTTCAGCACCTTTCAACCTGAGCCCATTTAAATGAGGGGCACGCAAGCATGAGAGTTTCTGATGAACAGCAACACACTTGTCTTTTGAACCCGTCGGGTCCATTCCTGCACAACGGTTCCAAAACTATATCTTTTCTAACTATTAAGCACCATGAAGTTCTGCACGAACGACAGACCTATAGATAGAGTTCAAACTCAAAAGCTGGGGATGGGGGGAGGGGGGGTAGCTAATCATTTTCAACTGTTTAGCCACTAGTTTTGTTGTAACTAATCAGCCGTATAGTGCGCGGAACAAGAAGAGTTCGTCGAAATATAGTCCATCTGCCTCAATAACTGAGCTAATCTTGATCAGATAGCAGCTTCAGCTTCTCAATGCTGCACACAAGGGCACAGTGAATAGAGACAATGAACGTACAGTCCCGCTGGACGTGGTTACAGAAAAAAAAAAGCAGAACTTCACCTCAAAGCACGCTGAAGGACAACCGCTGTGCAGGGTGATACAGTTATCACTATTGATTTGTGGAAAAAGCGGGCATACTCCTCTTTGTCACAATTAACATAACTGCATAAGAGTCACAAACAGGCGTACGCCTCCTATTTTCAACAAATCAGAGGAGATAACAATGCCACTCGGTATGGTGGCTAGGAGCGTCTCATGCGATGAAGTTCGGCTTTAAAGGTGCAGGCCGGGCTCCGACAAGGAGCAATGGAACAACGCAGCCTCTCTTGTTCGAATATATTACCATTTGTCAACAACCTAACGACGTTTACAAAAGAGGACGTAAGAAAACTTTACGAAACTCTTCCACTCGAGTCCGCCTAGCTTATCAGGTCCTGCAACTCGCGGCTTATATAATCCAGGCTAACCCGCACGGTGCGTACTTCACCACGGGAAACGCAGCGCAGTACGCTCGGCGCGACCGGTTTCCACCGCGTGCTCGATTGCGTCAAGGGTAAGTACCATCATATTTCACGCGGGCAACAGCGGCCGCCACGTAGACAGGAACAACCACATATAGCGGACTTTCCCCTTCCAGACCTTGTGAAAATTGCTGTGTTTGAACCATCGGAGCTTCGTCAGGGCAGGGTCCATCCAAAAAGCGTCATATATCTTTTCGTGCCGTGCGAATACTCGAATTTTTTTAGAATATCGAAGCGAATACTTAGTATCTGCGATTCGAATTCCGAACCCAATACGAATTTCGGTATTCGAATTGCGAACCGAATCAAATACCGGATATATTGTAATAATTGCCGCGCACAGAGCCAGGCAAGAACAAACAATCAATCTACAGCAAAACCACCAGGGACACTGTTTAAGTGCCTTAGTACACTCGTCCTATCACTATCTTCACGTCTAAACTAGGTGGTGCAGCACTCTGTTTCGTCCTCAAATGCACCACCTTCTGAATGCATACTGACAGAGTTGTATACCGCTGCAAATTAAAATATATCTGTTCTGTGCTAACGTTTCCTGTATGTTTGCACTTGATTTCCACTCCGCCTATACGTGCAAACCGTTCCACTTTGCAGCTATTCGCTTCGGTTTTCAAACCATGCACTATTCGCACATGCACTAATATATTTTCAAGCTGGTATAATAATAATAATTAAAAAAATACTTTCTTGCCGTTTTCTAATCGCTTCTCATGCCATTCAAATGCGTTTTGAGGATTTTAAATTTGAGGTCTCTTTAATACAGTTTCCATCACCACATGTTCTCCACCTGCCGGGAGGCCTCCTTTCTGGCGGCGCTCTCCGCTTCACGCGGTACCTTTCGCGGTGGCTTTCGTCCGGGCGGGTTGGGTGGATGCTTTGATCGTTGCGTTTTACACGCTGTCCGTTTTACGCAATGAAATACGCGCCGTGCGGGTCGCGCATTAGGTACGTCCCCAACCGTTCCTTATCATATCAACGTCGCCGAAAGGTACCACGCGTCGTTAGATGCCCATAGAAATAGATTATATATCCATGTGTATTAGATACCATGGAGTGGATGGCTTGGGAACAAAACCCCGAAGCCGACAGCAATCAATCTCGCTTCCCAGATAAAACAGCAGAAGAAATTAAGAAGAAGAAGAAGCTGAAAGCAAAGCAGAGCAGGTACGCGAACCCCATCGAAAAAGAAACTCTTCGTCCTCATCATTGCTGCACAGACACAGTCCTTCTGACTAGTTCACCGGCAAGTCCAAAGCCCGGTCACCATGGTGTCAACAGGAAGAAACGACGTAAGGGAGACGTTCATTTCCCTGATTGACGGTGCCTTCCAGAAAAAAAAAAAAGAAAAATCCAGTCGCCCTCTGGCGGAGGATGCAGACGCCACGAGACCTATACTTTGGCAGGTCGCTCAGAACCGGGTTGATAATTGTCATGTCCTGTCCAGGATGTCGTCACTGTTGCTCACTAGATGAGACTTCAGGGGCTGAAGCTGGTGTGACTCAGCGGCTGGCGTCGAGTGACGACGCTGCTGCTCGGCCTTGTCGTCCGATGAGTTCTTGCTTATGCTGAGTGATGAGGACGATGAGGTCTTCTCTTTGAGAGCCAGTTGGTAGGCCACCTCGAAGGCTTGACCCAATGTCAGGATGATTTCTGTGGCTAAGTCCTGCGGGGAATAGTCATGCACTTTCTGTATTAAAGGGGCACTAAAATGCAAGAGCAACTTGCTCTCTGAAAGTCCGTGTTTCATTTCAGTATAATGCGAGCAAAATTAGTTCATGTAGCGCTACCATTTAGAAGAAAAATGCAATGAAAACAGAGCCTTCTTTGGCGGCGACGAATGGGGTCGCCGGGAAGCGAATTTGACGGCATCCAATGAGACAGCAGGAGAAGCCGCGCATAGCTATCGTGGCCGTGTAGATTTGGAACGGGCTCGGTCGTAGTGTTCCGTATATGCGCGGCGTGATGCGTACTACTGCATTTTTGAATACCGATTCACTGAATTGTAGCCCACAACAGTTCTCGCGAATGTTCCACTGACAATATTTATCTTCACATCCTTCGGACAGCGACGCCAGTCCACCAACGCGCACCATGGTTTTCACAGGGACTGCTCCATGGCGTGGCACGTGCGTGCACACGCAGCGTGGACTTTTTAACACCGATGCACGAGCTGCAACGACGTTCACTGCTTAGCGCCGAAGCAAGAAAGAGTCCGGTATAATTTCGATTGTAGCTCCGTAACGAAATCAAGGTTTTGGATTATGATAACAAGGACGAAATTAACATAGCCTGCGACGTAACTTGAAGTGAACTTGTTTTTGCATTTTAGTGCTCCTTTAAAACGACAACAGCAACGAGTCACTGTGAACTGAAAGCGGGCGTATAGGTTTCCGTGGCCGTGGTTAGTTCATCTGGTCAAAGGCGAACAGCAACAAAGGCTTGCAAATTATTCGGCATCGTCCCTCTTCCATCGCGCTTCACACTAATACGATTAATCTCATGGCGAGTTTCAGTGGCCCTTGCAGTGCAGAAGAACTTACACTGGCTTGAGTGTTCATGTTACATGGTTGTTTCAGTGCAATCTGCGTCGCGTTTCATTGGTCGTACCATTCACTCTTCTTTAGTTTCTGCACTACTGAAACTCACACTGGCACACTACACTGCGCTGCTGAGACTGGTGCGCATTACGTCACACGAAGCCTTTGAGCGCCTTGGAACCACGTGACATGGGAAACATGGGAATGCGTCACAGGCGTCTTACTGCGGGCCGAATGAGGCAGCAACGTGTGTTTTACAATTTCCTCTCGTAACTGCACGCATACCGCAACAACTCACGGCATGCCCACCCACTGTGACTCCGGTGCGGCAATATGTTTGCCAATGTCACGTGACGTAACTGCACAAGCTTCGTTCGCCACCTGAGGTAGTCCGGTTCACACACAGGCATGACTGCACCAAAGCACGTAAGAAATACACGCAGGTTTACAGCGATATACATGAGATGATCTGAGATCCTAAACCACAAGTTATGCAACTCCCCTTTACGACCAAAATGTGCCCGTAAAAATATTATATATTATTTGTACGCAATGCAACAAGCCTTGCCTACAACTGCAAATGCGTAAAATTTGGCATTTCGCAGGCTGAAACTGACGTCTACTTCGCTATGCGGTAGAGTTCCACTGCTAGAGTGGAAAACCTCCCCACTTCATCGTCAGAATATAATTGTTGTTGTTAAGTCGGTATCGTCTGCCTCCGATTGCGCCGACGCAGCCTAGCTGATAGATCGCCACAGAGCCTGACGGCCACGAAGCCGAGCAAGCTCTCACTGGCAGCTTCTTGCTACTGAAGTGCCACGCGAACACGTGATATTCTGTCAGACGTTTAGCACACGACGCAAATTAAAAAAAAAATAAATAAAAATGAATATGCGCTCGTAAGGGACCACGTAAATTCACCGTTACACTTTACTGAAGCCAGTACGATACAAAGGAGATTCACACGATGGTAATGAGCTCACATAAGGTTTTCGGTCGCAGGGTAACAGTGCCCTACCAGCAGTCCTGATTACGGCCCCGACCTTGAGCACCGCGTATCGGACTCTGCGTAACAGAGTACAGCCGCGAACGGGAAGTAACTATAAACCGGTCACACGCATCCGAAGGACACTTTCCCTTGTCGCTGCAATGCGGTAGAAATTCATCTCATCTTGCACTGTGGGTCTCACATTTGTGGGCAGCGTCACGGGATACTCTTCCGGAAGAAATTTGCACGACGAGGACAAGCTGGCTGTTTTTGACGTTAGCCTTCGTCCAAAACCCTCTCAAATGACACGGAATTACTTCTAGCGCATAATATTCAAGAACTTGGACTGTACGCAGTCGCAACCAGAAGGAATCCTCCTGGTGCCGTCCGCAAGGGAGTGAAGGGCCTGTATAGCATCCTCACCATGGTCTCGGCAGAGAAGACGTGGCAGTAATGATGATTGGTCTGATGCTCCTTGGTGATGTATGCGAAGTGATTCAGGTCATCTGAGTCCTGACATGCGCAATGAATGTTGCGGATCTCGTGCTCACATACTTGTTGCTGCAGAGAGAAATGCTTGTCACTCTTAAACGATAACAAAGTTACAACATTTATGTACCTTGGTATCCGCGTCTATAAAGCGCACTCCAGTGTAAGAGACGGAGAGAAGAACACTGGGTATCTTCGCTATGGTCCTCGTGGAAGCCTTCAATTTCTGGATAGATTTGCGCGTCGACTCGGTGCCTTTGAGCTCCTTGACTAACGTAGATCCCAAATACTGCAGAAAAAAGAAAAAAAAGCTCCAAAGAAGCGCTAAGGGGGGAATCCTGAACAGCCGTCTAGTATCGTAAGCACAGGGAGGTGTTGCAAAAGATTCCTCCGAGTGTTGTGAAGATATAACCGCTTTAAGTATAATTGCAGCCATGCTCTTTTCCTTTGTCTATTATACACACCCTACTGGGGATGCATAAGAAAGAAAGGGAGAGGATGTCGCCAAACATTTTCGGGAAGGAGAGGGGGAATCGAATGGACAAAAGCAAAACTCCGGAAACTGTTGGTGCTTCCATACGCACAGTGCGTCCCAACAGGTTATGCAAAGTTCTGCAAGTAGATGATCTAAAGGAAATTTTCTGTGTTCTTCTATATTTCTTTCAACAACGTTTTTTGCTTTTCTTTGTTTAATCCAAGCCTGCTCAACAGTTTCCGTTTCCACGTCTGCGGCGTTCACCTCCGTCAACCTAAAGGAATAAATCTATATGAACCGATTTAAGAAAAACTAAACTATTCCAAGATCTAAGAAATCCATATTTTGTTGCTTTTTAACAACTCCTGTGACAGAGAGTTTTATTTTGCAAGTCGATTGGTCGAGCTACGCATTCGCGTATTCGCCTCTAAACCGTCTGCCACGAATTCAAAGCAATGTGTAGAAATACGAGGTAGGATTCAAAAGTTCCCGGACTGAGACTATAACTTAAATTTTTTTTGCAGTAGAGCGACTACGATAACGTTTCTGTGTTAATACGTTCTCCCCCACTTCTAAAAGTGGTTTGACCCAAGTGATTCCGTGCCACTACATCCAACGTGCCATTACATCCAACGCGCCGGTACATCCAAAAACGAGCCGTTACGTCCAACATGTTGTCACATCCATTGTGCCGTTAACGAGTCATCACATCCATCGGGCCAGTACGTCCAACGAGCCATTACATCCACGGACACAGAATACTCGGTCAATGTTCTCGTCGCTGTTCTGTGCTTGTTACGCAGCGCCTTCCATCGACCATCTCAAACGCGGTTCATTCCAACATCGCTGTTCCGTACTTTTTTGTCGCACCTACGTCAGTGGCCAGGAAGTCTTGAGGTCGTTAATTCCTTAGTTGTTTTTGAAACTTAGGAAACTTAGTTGTTTTTGTTGATGAGTGGTCCCTGTGCGAATGTCGCGGTTCTGCGCTTTATTGCCAATGATCTCCTTCACCTATATGAGATAGCGTCCTGGGTGTGAATCACGTGGTGTGAATACCAGATAGGGTTGGGAAGGTGCACACACCTGGTCACCTGAATCCGGGAAAAACCACGGGTTGACCCAGAAACGGGCTATTGTTGCTGCCTGGACGATTCCACGGAGAAGAATTCCTCTGATACAGAGACTCCACCCCGGACAGCGAAATGATCGTCTTGTACGGAGATAGCGACTTGGAAGCGCTTTTGTCGGCCGAGTAAGTGTTTTGGGACGAAAACTTTAAGCGTAACTCACCGGAATTCATGAATCCCGTTGTACACCCTTCATGTGTCGATACGAGGAGAGTGTCACCCTGTGGTGTTTGCTATCACCAGGCGACGTGACACAGCCGCCCATGAATAAACCCTTGGTGTAATTCGTGACACACTCCTACACCGTTTCAGTCACTTGGGAACACTACAAAGCTCAGGTTACTGGCACTTCGAAGTTGCAGCTATGAATGCAGCAATGACAGTGTTCAGCGCTGTACGTGTGAATCAGCCGATAAAAATACTAAGTGCCTGCGGCTTTCATTATGCGACGGCGATAATAGCGATAGCTTTGCTTGAGAACCGTCTGCAGGACAATGAAGAAGTACGAGAGTGGTTCAGGGTGGTAAGGCACCTGCCCTTCCAGATCATTAAAGACACGTTCATGCTTAATTCATTTAGTTATGTATTTTATTTTCAATGTCTGCCACATGTTGCAGCCACACGTTGTGGACGTGAGGCTGGCGCTTGAGCAGAGCTCTCATCGTGACGGGCCATCTTATGCTTGCAAAAGCTTTATTGTATGTGCGTGTTTCTTTCCTTTTTCTTTGACACTGTCTGCGGTTAGCTTGTACTTGTCTACGTTCCAAGTTCGTTCGGGAAAGAGTGGGGTGGAAATGAAAGCCACAATTTCATAAACTTTTCGCATCGAATTTGGTCCGAATTTGGAAGATGTCCGCGCGTCCATTGACAGCGAGACCAGGAGAAAAGAAACGATAGGCGGAACTAATACTATTGGCCAGGTACCGAAACGCAGTATTGATGGATATTCATGCACTATGCATTGTGGATGAATGTACATCGCCACTGACCAGCAACCAGGAGGGCAGGGATATGTTTATTGAAAAAGAAGCCAGGAAAGGTTAGTCAGGCATAGGCCGACTTGCTATCCCTTCCATAAAAAGAAAACGAAAAAGAAATAAAGCAAAGAAACACACACACAACAATCGCTTGCGGGTTGTGGTCGTCTTGAACACAGGCGGGTCACCGGTTCACTCCTGCTATTCCTAATCCGGGCCTCTCCTTTCGTCGACCTTCTTAGCTCCCATCGCCCCCATGGCGACGCAGCTTTTTTGGCCGTTACGTCCATCGTGTCGTTACATCCATTGTGTCATTACATCCATCATGCTGTTACGTCCAACGCGTCGTTACATCCATACCGTGCTATTACATCCAACGAGCTGTTACATCCATCGTGCCATTACGTCCATCGATGGATGTAACAGCTCGTTGGATGTACTGGCCCCGTACCGACCCGATTCACGTGGTCGGTGGCTCGCCACGGCGTCGTATTTTGTAGGCAGATGCATCTAGTAACCGGCGATTGAAAGAAATGGCGTTTGTTGAGCAGAGAATTAATATCAAATTTTGTGTTCGCTTGGGAAAGAGTGCTACGGAGAATTACGAAATGTTGAAGCATGCGTACGGCAGTGATACATTATAGCGAACGCGAGCGTTTGAGTGGCATCGACGTTTCAGAGAAGGCAGGGAAAGTGCCGGAGACGACGAACGCTCCGCAGACTTCCCGCACCGCTGAAAACTTGACTTTCTTGCGAAAACGAAAACAACTGTTTTGCCACATCCTCCCCTGATGTCGCCCCCGGTGACTTCAGCCTATTTCCTGAACTGGCAAGTCGCTCGCAGGGTCGTCGATTTCAATCTGCAGATGAAGTTAAAAGTGCATCGCAGGCTGAATTAAAGGACATGGCTAAAAATGGATTCCAGAAATGTTTCGACGACCTTTACAAGCGATGGCAAAAGTGTGTTGTTGCGCAAGGGTCTTATTTCGAAGGAGAATGAGTTTCAGCAATTTAATTGATAATACTTTTTGAGTATTATAGACTCAGTCCGGGAACTTTTGAATCCTACCTCGTATAAAAAATAAATACATAGAGAAGTATCCGAAGAAGGGTTTCGATTTAGACTTTTTGCGGACTTTGCCACTACACTACAGCGAAAACATTACACACGTGAAAATCAACCAATAAATAAAAACAGGGACCAGAGACAGCGCACTGTGAACCGCATTCTTTCGGCTCAGAGATTCACTGCCCATATCTACATTCTCTTCCACAGAATTCCACAGAATTCAACGCAGAAAATTCCCCATTTAGTTCCACGAAGAGCGTCGTGTCTCCCGCCCAAGGGCACCTCCGCGAGCCAACCAACCTGAGCAGCGTAGTCGCAGGAACTTCGTATGAGCACTTCCGGCTTGTGCTTCCACTGGGCCGCGTACTGTGACGTGAGAGAATTTTCAGCACCTAGAACTTGCGAAGATCTTGGAGACAACGTCAGCCCGGGGTCGCTCATTAGCTGTGTCGGAGGTCGTATCCGAAGCTCCGAGTCACCATCGAGCGAAGCATTCAGCGACTTTGTCTCGACGTGATTGCTATTCGGTTTGGGCGTCACGTCATCTTCTATGCCTAGCTCTTTCAGGTCAATGTCCTGAGGAAGGAGGAGGCACGTTAGTCGATGTTAGTGTATTCGTAACGTCCTGGGATCAAGCTGGTGCGCCATGGAATGCACTGCTCGTACCAGTTTCGAGAGGCCGAGGTCTAAGTCTTTCAGGTCCAGGATTCGTGTCGAAGACCTGTCTCCAAGTGATGCAATTATCCTCTTCTGGTGGCCAGGCTTTGTGATTTCCAGCACCTGTTGAACCACATACGTTCAACACGAATACAATGCAGAAGAATTAAGCATAGACAGAAACACGGCTCGTAGGAGAAGTGCTCTTCGGGTTACGAGAGGTATCATGCAGTTCTACTTGCTACGTACCACCAATAATATCAGAAAGAACGGCTATCAATATGTTCATAAAGGAATCGTTACCGATAAAACGTCCGCGAACCATTGGCAACCCCATAAAGAGGGTGCAGATAGTGTTACGCAGTTGAAGCTTAATATACCAGTTTCAAAAGACAAACAACTACGAATTATAACTGCTGTATGAACAAGGACAATTATTCTTCGTAAGCTTGACTACCGAGTGCGCTAAGGATAAACATTATGTCGTCATGTGTACCACGCAGCGCATGCTCAGAAATCTCTTCAGGCGCTTTACAGTTCATGTAGAAATGGTTCTGTAAAGGTTCTGCCACCACAAGCCCTACAAAATAGAGATTAACCAAAGAAATACGTGCCGTGTTAAGCTCCACTTCCCAAATCTTCTTGCAGCGCTCGACGTCAGTAAAACCGTTCTTGCGGAAACAATCGACATAACACTCCATGCTTATGGACGATAGCCACGAATCGAGCGTGTCATTCAAACCCACGACAGGAACCCTTGGGAGGCACTCCGCCGAAGACGAAACAATCACCCTCCGGTGTTCGGCGTTCGAGACACCTATCTCCTTCAAGTCCTGGTCCTCGATAATACCTCCACCCTGCAACGGTTGACACCGAGTTCACGTGAGATGCGTCCACGTAACCGAAGCCGACGGAACGTATCTGAATCGCTCGTTCTGGGCAAAATGATGATGATGATACGAACCAGAAAGCGGATATCATCGTAGCCGCTCAGCAGGAAGAGATTTTCGTACTCAGCAAGACCTAGACTTGAGAGCCATTCTTCTACGCTTTTGAAGTGTTCCCTCCTTTGAACTGACTCCTTCTTGTTGCCTTCTTTCTTTCCTGAGGAGCAAGTGCCAAACGGTATCTCTAACACATCCCGAAAAAGGAATTTCCGATTGACAAACCTGCTCTAGTGAGCGTCCTGGTGAACTGCTCTTCCATGTCTCTCGCGAAGACGGATTCTCTGGCAATGCCGCTCCCGAAGGAGGCCATGATGTCCGCGATCTCTGCCCACTCGGCGTTCTCGTCGAATGGACTCCCCGTCGACGTGGGCGCACCGTCTTGGCCTGCCACCGTACGGCTACTAACCTGCAAGCACCAAATACTTGAACAAAAGACAAACATATGGCTTTGGCCCACGTACCGTAATCGGAGCACGGTGCTCCATTTGTACGTTCTCGTATGAACCCGGGGTGCGGATGTGTTTCCTGGGTGGTGGGGCCGGTTTGGGCCCAACGGGGGGCTTCACCAGCGAACGGCGTTGCTCACTGGGTAAAGCATTCCCCGAAGTATTGTGAGGCTGTTCGGTCTCGGGGCACTTGGTTGATCCCCGGCACAGACCTGTGGGTTGAACACAAACATCATCTGCAGCGTTTTTCTTTGTGAAGAACAAATACAAAAAGAGAAAAAGACGCAACCTGCAGGCGCAGGGTATCAACTTTCGTAACATGGTACCGCGAAAAAAACAAAAACAACCAAATGAACGTACAGTTGTTACTACACCGTCCATACCGTGATGTACCACTGTATGGTCAAACTCGGCGAAGGAACGCGTGTTCTGTTTTTTAGATGTGTTGAGTATTCGCGATGATCGATTATGTCATTTACTAATATAAACTAATAAATTTATATGGGAGAGACTTATTTATAGGTTGCACACGTTGCAACGGGCAGTACCAGTCCATTGCGGTCAGCGTAAGAACTGCCCTGATGCGTTTCAAGAACCTGAGCTAAGGGCCGGGTCCCATAGCTTTATGCGAGCAGCAGCAGCAAAGCAGCAGCGGTTCGGCAGCAGCAACACGGCAACATGGCAGCAGAGCAGTTTTCTGCTGGGGCTGCTCTGCTGCTGGAGGCGTCCCAAAGCTTCGTTTTGTAGTATCGGCAGCAGCGGCGTAGGAGGTCCAAACGTGTTGGCAACTACGGCATTCTTTACGTTTCGAACATTCCGAAGGTGCACGCAGTAGCTAAGCCTTTTAGTACACACACGTAGGAATGCAATTCTAGGTGAAAGGCTGATATGAGTGGGATATATTATGGATCTGTAGCTCACAAGTGGACTGTGAAATGATCGTGGTTGTGGTCTGATCCTCGTATTACCTAATTGACTCTTCGTTTATATGTAGGAAGTCTCGTGACATTCAACGTAGGTTCGTCCTTTCGCACTGCTGCGTAACTCTGCTGGTACGGAGACTCTTCTACGGGATTTTGTCGTATTAATATCGCCTCGTTACTAGGATTCGATATTCTGATTTATTGTGACTGTCAAATGCGTACGTTGCTGTTAGTGAAATAAAGCTGTCTAACGAAAACAAAGGCCTCTTCTGCTAGTCATCACTAGTGTCTGCCTGTTTCCATAAGGTAACGAGTTCATTTTCTATCTCTACCGAACCTTTTTGTAGCCTAAACATTGTCTATCTCTATCGACCCCCCCCCCCCTTTCCAAGAGTCAGTTTCACTTCCAACAACCTACACTCTTAAAAATGAACTTCACCGCATAGCACGCTCCTAACCAACCATCATCTCAAATGATATCGTTATCTGCCCTGATTTGTTGAAAACGGGAGGCGTACGCCTTTTCTGTGACAATTATGAACAGCATAAGTGTCACAAAAAAGGCGTACGCCTCCCGTTTCCAACAAATCAAGGCAGATAACGATATCATTCGAGATTATGGTTGGCTAGGAGCGTGCTATGCGGTGAAGTTCATTTTTAAGAGTGTAGCTCGCAAGTCGTCGACCCTCACAAGAAATGTGGTCGGTATGTTTTCATACAACATGGACGTGAACGTAATTTGCTTGTACGTTACAAGGTCACGGGTTTTGAAGTACTTTCCAGAAAACAAGCGAACATGCTAGCTACAACTCTGGTACACAACATATGTATCACGTAGGTTCGGTCGAACAATTTATTGAACTTTATGAACTGAATTATGTCCTGAAAGCGCACTTCACGCAGTCCCGATGACTGAACACTCGCTCCAAACTACTGGCAATCACAAGCGTATGCAGGTCTTCAGAAACAAATCACAGAACAACCAGACACAAAACTTCTGCCGTCACTCTCCGCCCTGCTAACCCTAAACACCGTCGAACGAAAACAATACCAACCAACCTCCTGATTGGCTTGCGAGACCGGCTGCTCAGGCTGCAGAGCAACAGGGAATCACAGCAACCAAAAATTCGGATACGGGAGCAGCAGGGAATTTCTACGGCACGGCAGCGCTGCTGCTCTCGCCCAGAGCTATGGGACCGCTTGTGCCGCTGCAGTTGCTCTGCTGCTGCTGCTCAAATCGGGGCTATGGGACCCCGCCTTAAGAGGATCATGCGCTGCCTCTCAACAAGTTTCCAAAAGCAAACAACCAGAACTGGCACTGAAGACCCTGGCCCTGAGTTTGATGAAGACTCGACGTAGACGCAACATAACACAAGGAACAGCTGTAAGGCATTTCTCAGGATACCATGTCTTGTTCTAGAACACGCAATTGTGCATGTGTGTGTCTGGGGGGGGGGGGGGCATGTACCAGCACGTGCGGATGGTGTAGTAAAATTAGTAACGGTTGGGATATAAAAGAAGTCGCCGTACCGACAGAAATCGCACCATTTCACACAAAGCGCACTAACACGATAACCAATAGGGGAGCACGTCGCGAACATTCCACAGAAGACCGTAACCAATGCAGTAGCTGCACGAAGAGCAAAAGCGGGCGACGACTCATTTGACTATTGCCCAGGTTAGCTAATTGCCGCACTCATTACGGGGCACGAAAATAAGAGCCCACCCTTACGCAGTGTTAATGAACCGACAATAAGGAAAACAATAGAATAACACGACCTGCTCGTAAAGGTTTTGTCCATGCAACCGGTGCGCGGGCGAGTGCTCACGGGGAAAGGGAACCGGAGGCAACATACACCCTGTTGCGTGGAAGGTGTAAAAAGAGTGTGTATGTGTGGGGGAGAGGGGTGATCGAGACGCTTTGTGATGATACTTGTTCGCCAACGCTACCCGATGTACAAGGACTGCTCTGGAGAAGCGGCCCAGCGCGGTCTGATAACGTTTATGAACGGCTTTCGTACTATACGCAGACGATTGCGCGCAGCCGAACACATTCGTACACGCGCCATCCAATGCGTTTGCAAACAAACTCATTTGATACACAATCCACTCTCTCTCCTTTTCGTTATCTTTTTGCCGTTGCATCAAGTTGCTGCTTGCAGATGAATGCGGCAAAAGGGTACGTGATTTAGAACCAGTGACCACAGGATATTGGAGCCCTGAGCACATGAATTAAAATTCAAGTGATAAGATTTGGACGCGGTTTGTTCTTCTCTCCTTTTTTATAACATATGTTGTGTGTGGGTGTAACCAGGAAACGTAATGTAAATTGCAATCCCAGAGGTGTGTGGGTTCGATTCCAGTCACCGACACTCGCTGACCTTTCGCCCACTGTCGCCGTTTATATAACGAGGAAACAAGGTATAGCGTTCATTGTGTATAGTTCAGTTTCAATTCGTCTTGCCATAGGTGTCACACTATATGTTTTCAGGCAATATGTCACCTGTACATCGATTTTACATTCGCCATCGAAATGATCGAAACAAAATTCGATTTCACGAAACTTGCGTTCAGATCCACAGCGTCTCCCGAATCTCGATTTGATCGTTTTAGATAGTTTAGATAGTTTTAGATTTAAACGGTGTGTAAGATTGTTTCGTTCACTTTATAAAGTACCATCTTTACTTTACACTTTACATCTTACTTTCAGACACTTACTTTCGACATCGACATCGAGGTGCCAAATCGGAAGTCTAATGAAATTGTAGGCTAGCGCCCACAACACAAAGAATGTTTGGTGAAATGCTGCACGCCGTATGGGAGGGAGTATACGCACACGAGTGCGTCGCAATTTCAAATCGGACACATCGCTCTCGGTAGACGCCTGGAACTAATAGGCGCCAGGTTTCTGGCACAACCAGCGGAAGCGTCCGGCGACCGCTCATTAATCATCTCCTAACGCGCCGCGTGCGCGTAAAACACTTTTCGAGGTACGTGAAGCTTACTTACACGGACGTTGCAAATTTAGCGAATTTTCGCTCGAAACCTTCATAACCACCTAGCAGGAAGATCTAGGCTAGTTTTCCAGTGGGTTCTGGCCCCCTGCAGAGTCATCGGTAATAAGCAGGCCGGGCGAGTCGTCGATGCATCTTACATGAGACGGATGAGTATATACCGTTCTGCTGAGAGGTGACGCTCGCTCTCCGGATGCCATTAAAATCTCTCTCGTCAGGGTGTTGAGTTAATTCGTCGCATTCTGCTCAATGTCGCCTCTGCTGCTCAGTTGCGTTATCGCTTGCGACAAGTGGACTCTCCAAGCTGCCGTCACTCTGGTGACTCACTAAACCTGGAACACGTCCTTCTCCATTGCCCGCACTACCAAGCTTTCATGACTACTCTTGCAGTGTCTTTAAAGGACCAATGAAGCAAGCTGTTCACCAGGAGTGACCACGCAAAATCTTTCCGCTCTGCGGTGTATTATAGTTGCGCAATCGAATTTACTAAAACAGTCGAAGAAAGCGGCCGCGGATGGCCAAAACGATCCTGGCGTGACGGGGAGAAAGCGTGGTGGTGGTGGTGGTGGTGGTGGTGGTGGTGGTGGGAAAAGGGCTCGCAGTTGTCGGCCTAACAGAAAGTCGCAACGTCACGACTAACGCCCTGAGAAATGTGCATCCTAGGTAGACTTCTAAAAGAACTGCGAAAAAAAATTGGGGGGGGGGGGAGGTCACCTCAATGCTTCTTAAATGAACTAGACTTCGCCCTGTGACTGTGACGAAATCGCTTCGTTCACGGGTCCATGGCCAAATCTATCTTATCAACTACTCACCGTTCTGGACGTTGTAGGACTTTGGTACTCACTCTCAGACCCACCTTTTTTTTTCTCTCTCTCTCTATCTCTCTCCAAATTACTATGATCAATTAGGTAGAGCACCGGATGTCGCAATGACGCTCAAAACGGAGTGTCGTTATTGTTACCGTGGATGCGTTAAAAAATATTCGTTAGACATTGTGTAAGCATGGGTCGCTCGAAACATGAAGCGCTGTAACATGCGGTGGTTGCCGCGTTGTGAACAGCTTGCCGTTCTTGGACTAACAATCGCGAGCAGCTATTGTATAATACGCATATCGCACAATCCTGTCTGTGCCACGACCACGCTCTACAACATAAGGTCTTAATATTGTCGCTATGACGTCAGAAAATGTTGCCCGAAGTGTGTTAATAGCCTAGCTCGTGCTTGTCTGCGCTGTTCTACATACCTGAGACGCAGAAAACCGCTGTGGGCACCCGAATCCAACATGGCCTGCCCATATTGGAGTCACTGCCAGCGAGCATATATGCCCAGCACTGAGAGTTCAAAACGAGCCTCCATTCTGACGTGCTGCACAAGCCCTACAGATGAAATTAACTACCGTACCTCCCAGGAGGACTAATAAGGGGGGGTCAGCGTGCTTGTTCTTGCCACGCGTTTACATCTGTGTATGGGAGTAAATATAAATATATAAATGGAATAAGCTAAGACGCAACATGCGGCTTGAAAACAGCGCAACTACACTCTTAAAAATGAACTTGACCGCATAGCACGCTCCTAGCCAACCATCATCTTGAATGGTATCGTTATCTGCCGTGATTTGTTGAAAACGGGTGGCGTACGCCTTTTTTGTGACACTTATGCTGTTCATAATTGTCACACAAAAGGCGTACGCCTCCCATTTTCAACAAATCAGGGCAGATAACGATATCATTCAAGATGATGGTTGGCTAGGAGCTTGCTACGCGGTCAAGTTCATTTTTAAGAGTGTACATGACCGCTTACGATCCTCGACTGTCACCGACCAAACGGACCGAAAACCCGTGCGCTCACTGTTCCTACGAGTCCCATCTTTCTCACAGTGCGCGAAATGTCGGTCAGGACCCAAAACGCAGCGCAAACAAGGTCACGTGACCTCAAAGTGATGTCCCCTATGACGTGTGACAAGGACAAGATCGTCGTTTAGCCACGAGCGACCGTTTGAGGGCGGCAACAAAAATAGCGCTATAGGGCGCATCGAAATAGTGGGAGTTTTGGTTTGGGATACAGCAGGCCGGTCTACTAGAGATGAGAGCACACCTTTCGAGAGCGTCATCTATAGGAAGGAAAATCTCATGATTTGGGTATCTGGATGGATGTATTTCTATCAACGCAGGAGCACGTGACTCTATGAACATTGTGGCAGTTATTAATGCTGGTTTGAGTGCGTATACATATACCATATACCAATATACAAAATACATATACAATATACAAAACGCCCTTCGCGAATTAGCGGTAAAAATGGGAAAAGGTCGGTCAGCGACCGCGACTGCGAGTTCAGACAAAAAAAAAAAAAAAAAAAACTTTAGAAAACCCAATGAAAAAGAACAGATGGGCCCATACTACTTACCGCAAATTTTTGTATTGGAATTTCTGGAAATTTTTCGTGAGATTACGAGGACACGACATAATACTTTTTCCCTGAAGGCGTGGAACAGTGGTTTTTTTTTTTAAGTTCCGTGTTAGCGCCGTGAAGCAGCTGCGGCTATGAGTGGCACACAGATGTGGACAGATGGAGATAGGACAGCAGGAAGGAGTGGCAGCTTGGTATGCGTCCTGGGCAGACTTCAGGGGGAACTGTGCCGACATTCGTCTGGAAAGTCTTCGGAGAAATAATGGTTTTGTCGTTTGGTAGCATGTTCTGCACGCTGGCGCCTGCCTTAGAGCGCGGGAGGAAAGCAAAATAGAGATAACACTTTTCCGACGGTGCCGCCATCCCTCGCCGGAAGCGAACGTAACTAGGTCGCATGAGTCCGCCTTAACCAGCTACGCCATGCCACTGGTGGAACAGTGGTGGACGGATCTTAAAGGCAACGGGGCAGGTGCACACTGACGAGAATCGAACACGACACAGGGGGGAAAATCATAATAAGAACTGAAAGAACAAACCCTGTGTTCAAGGCCTCAAGACGGCAAGACATGATAGAAACATACTCAAGTCCAGACTCAAGGCAACACCACCTCAGATAGCAATCCTCAGGGAGCAAACAGGTTTTCCGTATATCAGGTTCGGTTCTGGTAAGTGGATAGATCTGTTCAGTACATCCCACCTAATCCAGGGCTCGCCCTGAGGCCCTTCAAAGGCCGCAGATCTTGCGTCCATTCTGAACAAAACTATTTCTTACAGCACTGTCAACTCGGCTTCGTGACCGTTCCCACGGCATCCATCTCAATTAATATTCCAGAGAGGTTCGTACCAACGAACTCTACGTGGATACAGAGTAAAGAACAACATCAAGTATGCGCACAGTTGGTGTTCCCATATGGGAAGTCTCAATTACCGCCGTGGGCGTGTCTCTGGGCCGGATGTTATTTATGCTAACTAGCAGAGCCATTAGCGTGCATAAGGGTCGATCTATGCGTCTCATTAGTACCTCCTTAAGGCGTTTCATGGCTGAGAAAACGTCGGCTATTTTAGTGAGGTCATTCTGCTTTTTCTTCACTCCCATCGTAACTAGGTGTTATTCTAATTAGTGTCGCCTTCTCTCCTTTATATATACGTAGCTGGTGACAAACCTTTCGTCAGTCGTCTATCAGGAAAACAGCTGTTACTAACGGCTAGCTCTCAGCCAATCTTTACGGATCGTTCTGTAGCTGAAGATACTATCGTACATGAAAGGTACGTCCGGTATCAGGTAAATAATCGGTGCAGTACCTGTACTAGTAACATCTAAACGGACGCAGAATTATCAAAACATAATTTGAGGACTCGAAAGGCTTGACTGAGTGAAAAGACAAAAAAGTGCAGACCTGGACGCGTGTCAGAAAAGCTGCTTCCCTCAGGTGCCAGTCCGTTACGTCACGTCTGCTGCCCAATGGTGAAGCGCGAGCCACGGTTCCCACAGAATTTTTGAATAAAAAATCGAGGGCTTTTCCAAGACCGTTTGGGGTTGTCAGATGTCATTTTGTCTTTGATGTAACACAGGTTATGACCAGGGCTTCAATATTTTGCAGAAATATTTGTAAGCTACAGGTATTACATGAGAGAATACATGGGGCCTGCACCATATCAGTTCACAGATGCGACTGACAACTACTGAATTTTTAAGATCGCAGTACAAGAAAGAAATTTATGAATTAAATAGAGGGTGTCGTTCATTTCTTGCTGCTGATTCCTATTGCAATAAAGAGTGCTAACTCCTGAGGTTTCGGTTTCTGAGTCGGGAAAAAGTGTAATTTGCGCAAGCAGCTCCATGAGAACAAGAAAAAAGATGCAAAATCAAGGTTTTCAAGGACTGTAAAAGAACTCCAGGTTTTCCATACACTTTTTATTTTTTTAAATATTTATTTCCTTTCGGTTGGAAGGGGAGGCAAAAAGCCGAGGAGGCTTTTAACTTCCTGACTTACTGAGACTTAAAATGGTATTTTCAAATTCCAGGGTATCCGAGGGTTTCAAGGACCAGTGGGAACAATGGCGCGCCTTCTTTTCTATTTCTCTTTCTTTTTGCGATTGTATTTTGAGTCGTCCGCCCCGCGTCTCTACCGGTCGCTCTCGCTAGCAGACGATTCTCCACAGCCAATAAAAACTGCTCCGCTTACCCAACGTCACCACACGCGAGGTGGGCGAGGTCGGCACCGCTGCGTGCATCATTGTCAAGTAATTTTCTCACGAAATTCGTGCTTCTCAAATGAAATATTTC
The DNA here is from genome assembly GCF_037126465.1 of Ornithodoros turicata. Lineage (NCBI taxonomy): Eukaryota > Metazoa > Arthropoda > Arachnida > Ixodida > Argasidae > Ornithodoros > Ornithodoros turicata. The sequence goes on from NC_088205.1 coordinate 25,721,568, forward strand.
GCGTGACATGTTCATGTCACGCGGCAAAAAAATATATACATGTTCGAAGTGCCCTCCATGCGCCTATGAAAACGTTTTACATAAATAAAAGAGAGAGAGAGAGAGAGAAGAAAGAAAGAAAGTAGCGCTCATGAGTACACGCTTACATTTTTTTTTCCGCACAATACTTTTTTCTCTCGCTGTAGGAGTTGTCCCGTTGCATTTTGTCCGTCCGTAACACGGCCTCCTCCTCACTCCAAACCCCTCTCCCAGACGACGCTATAGTCATGTTGCGCCTTTCTCGTACGTACTGAACGCTATTATTAGAGAGTTTTAGTACATCGTACGTTATTGCCTTCGCGTACATTAGAGATAGCGTTGGTGGATTAGCGCATTGCGCAAAGCTCTTTTTGTGTTATGGGCGTGGGCAGAACCATCAACGCTATCCCTTACGTACGCAAAGGCGATAGCGTACGATGTACTAAAACTCTCTGTTAACGTACGTGACAGTCATGCTACCGAACGCGGCTCTTTTTTCGCTCTTTCCAACCACCCACAGGGACGTTCGGCTAAAGTTTGTCATGGCGACACTGACTCCGGCTTTCTTCCCTGGTGGCGGGCGATGGAAAAGATTTCCAGCATATTCTACAAGCGCAGAGAAAGATGTTGGCTATTTCGGTTGGCTATTGGTCATTGCGTGAATTCTGTCTTGTGTTCGACCTACTTCAGTGAATGTGCACAATACCCGATGGAGTAACTGCAGGAAATTGTGAATGAGTGAAATGAATGCTGGAAATAACTTATCCTTGCCACCACAGGTGGCACTGATGGTAGTGAGCGAGGACGCCTCTGGGCAGTCGAACGAGTCAATAGCCAATACGGTGGAAACGGCTCTGTGTGTAGTGTGGAACAATAGGTGACCGATACTTTTAAGAATCATGGGAAAAGGCTCGTCTTCCGTGTCTACGCTTGCAGACGACGCACGCTATGGGTGCTGGAGGTGAATGCTCTAGAAACATGTTTAGAAAGCGGCAAAGCGGCACTGTCAGAACCTGATTAATATACTGTGTTTTTCTGTGCGTGTACATAAACTGATTTACCGACTGTAAGCACGCACGTAATGTCTGTGTATAAACGGCTGTAACAAGCAAACTTCAGCAGCGCATCACGTGTGTAAGCAGCGATTTTCAGCTGTAGCTGAAAATAAAAAATGTGTTAAAATCAAAATGCCAAAAATTCGTTTTTGATGTTGCGGGTTTCATATTCTTCCATACATTCATACGTAGGAGAAGTACGCAGCATTACCGTCGCTGTGCCAATACCTGGCATTGTAGTCCTGAACTGAATAGTCAGCCCTTCATAACAGCGCAACAGCCACCCGTACTGCTTCAGAAGCGACTGGGAAACCACTTTTAAACACGCAGCGATCACAAAGCACCTTGCCTATCGGAACTTGTGAAGCGCTCGACACGGAAGCGAGTACCCTGACATCATTTCCGCACGAAATTACCGGTTACCTAATTGATCAAAGCTGATTACATTACATTTTCTTCTATTCATAGCGAATTCAGCTGGTCGTTTTCGACAGAAAAAGTTGCACTGGCTCGAGTGTTCAAGTCACACGGCCGCTTCAATCCAATGTGCGTCGCGTTTCTTTGGTCCTTCCGTTCACTCTTCGTTCGTTTCCACACTCTTGAAAATGAACTTCACCGCACAGCACGCTTCTAGCCAACCATCATCTTTAATGATATCGTTATCTCACCTGATTTGTTGAAAACGGGAGGCGTACGCTTTCTCTGTGACAATTATGAACAGCATAAGTGTCACAAAAAAGGCGTACGCCTCCCGTTTTCAACAAATCAGGGCAGATAAGGATATCATTGAAGATGACGATTGGCTAGGAGCGTGCTATGCGGTGAAGTTCAGTCTTAAGAGAGTAGGCTGAACCAACACCGGTACACTACACCACGCTTCACGAAAACGACCAGCTGAATTCGCTATGAGTGTAGATGGTAGAATACGGTTTGGAGCTACAACGAAAGTCATACTCCTGTGGTCCTTGAAGAGATTATGGCGCGTGGCGTCAAGATCACAAGCCGGCCGTGTCAATCACTATCTTGTTTGTAGGGAATGGCATACGCACGGAAGTTGTTCTCGTTACGGTCCCACAACAACCCAATTTTCTTATCGCACTCCGTCTGGCAATGACCTTTATCACATGTCCTGGCTCCCGTACATGTGTATGCACCACCCCCCGCAAACAGATAGTGGGTTCGATGTCCAGCCAGCTTCACGCCTCGTCAACCAGGAATTCAAATAGCCGCAGCTCCCGCGTTCCACGAAGTATGATTTTCGTTGAAGAGCCCCCCATCGAAACGAACAGAAGAAACCATGAAGTTCGCATTAAATCCGCTCCAACCGGTTCCGGCATGAACTGTTCATGCCGCGACATATACGACGGTTAGACCACTACCTTTCTGATCTCAGGATTGCGGATCCGACTCTCGGTCCAGGAGCCCTATTCCCGTCGAAGTAATCGATTTCGATTACTTTGTGTATCGCCTGTGATTGGCCGTTACGTGAAGAAGGCGTGAAGAACAGAAATGAATGTGACGCGCCCTCAACCGATAGTCAAACGCTTCATCCTGCAATCTTCGTGATAAAGTACACTGTTAAAACAGAACTTCACCACATAGCACGCTCATAGCCAACCATCATTCCGAATGAAATCATTCTGTGTATTGATTTGTTGAAAGTGGGAGGAGGTGCCTACCTGGGACACATTATCCTGTCCCAGGTAGACGCCTCCCCCCTGTTTTGAACAAATCAGGACACAGAATGATATTATACGGAATGATGGTTGGCTAGGAGCGTGCTATGTGGTGAAGTTCTGTTTTAACAGTGTAGATAAAGCACGAAGAATACAGGATCAAGTGCTCGACTATTGGTTGAGGGCGCGTGGCATTCACCTCAGTTCTTCACGCCTTCTTCACGTAACGACCAATGACTGATGAGACACAAAGAAATCGAGGTCGATTACTTTGACGAGAATAGGGCCTCAGAAATATGGCAATTACGGTAGCACAAATTGTTCAGGCGTGGCATCTTTCGCATGGAGCGTTAAACGCAAGGTCTTAAACGGAAGGCCTCGGTAGCGCAATCGGTAACGTGCTGGCTTGCTGAGCTCAAGATCGCGGGTTCGATCCCAGCCGAGGGCGGCAGCAATCGGAGATTTCCGGCACACGTCGAAAAGAACCCCGGGTGGTCCAAATTATCCACAGTCCTACCCTCCGGCACGTGCAACGTGTCGCCACACTGCGCATACAAACCTTACGTGTAACATCACAGTACCATTACTCTTTGTAAAAGATTCATATGAGCAATATCACGTTAACTAATCACCGTAGTAGCGTGAACGAACAGCAGCGTCGGGGAAAGCGAGTGACCCGTTCCCGTTGCTTGTCTTGGAATTCGCCGTCGGTGCTCATGCTTCTTACTACTACAACGACCGTCATAACAACGGCGAAACCCTGCACCGCTAAAATGAGCAACGCGGCCGGACGAAGGAGTGCGGCGGCACGATCGGGGGGTCCATAACCTTTGCCAGCACGTTCTTGGACCTCGTCCTATGTAAGAAGCAGCAAAAGACTCCTTTGCGAAAATTCAAAGCGCAAAGGGAAGGTTTCATCCTTGACACAGCGATCAGAGCGAGAAATAAGCGTGAACAAACAACGCGGGACATGTTTACCGATCGTTTCCTTGGCGGTCACGGGGGAGAAGTACAAAAAAAAAAAGGAACATTACGTGTATGTGGAGGGGGATGGATAAAGAGCACAATACCCTCAGCAACGGTTTCCGCTTTACATGTTTAGGTTCTGTAAATTTCCGCTTCGCACCGTAGTAGGGAGAGTGTCGTGACAGTGAAAGAATATGGGAACGTCTTACGTGGAGCATCTTGTCCTGATCCAGAGCGGAGCCGCTCGCCAACCCACCCAACCGGAAAACTATATCTTATACGGTGTACTGTCATTTCCCAATACTTTGCAACTTTCTGTCTCACGTTATCCGCCTCAAAGCTCTTACTGGAATTCAATTGAATACGGAGTGAGAGCATTATGTTGTTTTCCCTTTAGACACGAATCAATATATCCTCATATGTAATATATCAATATATTCAACACTTTCCCGTCAATCTTTCGGAAAAAATCCGTTTGCGGCAGCTAGCTCACATTTGATATATACATATATTTTAAAAAGAGCGCAGTCAATCGATCCTTCCCGCTGAGAAAATAACGAGACACGCTCGGGAATACTCTCACACTTGGGAGTGTTCATTCAAACACTTCGCAGCCTGGTGCTGCACCCTGAAATGATATATCGAGCACGCGCCTGCAAAATCACATGCGTAAATGTGGTACCCACCCCACTGTTGGAAAACCATGCCGACCTCGTCGAAGGTGAACATGTACAACCGAGCCTCCTCCGGTGTCTCCGTGGTTGGTCCCTTGAGACAGTGTTTATCCAGTCACAGCACGGAAGAATGCAACACGTTTCCACGACACAGCAGCAAAAACATCGCCGACAATTCACCAAACAACGTGGCATCAATTCAGTTTCCTCTCGGCGCATCCAAAGTGTAGATCAACACACCTCAAGAAACGACGATCCCCTTTACACATCCGTTCCTGTGCTGAGAAAATTTCGCAGACGACAGCGGTGCAGTTGCATGCCGTGAGAAAAGGTGCCCCAAAGAAAACAGGTTTAGGTTACTGTCTTCCCATCAAAGTTGTTGAGAAAAACAAAAAAAAAAGGACAACGAGACGCTGATGTTTTGCTTTTTTCCTCCAGTATCAAACTTAGACAGCTTGCACGGTCGACCGAGACATCTTTCCGGCAGCGAGAGAGTAGATAACGATGGTCACACAGGTTCTCAAGTATGCAAGCTGGCAAGAAACTTCCTCACGTCCTACCGATTCCGCTGCAAGATGTTGGGACGACGACTGCTGGTGGTCACTCGGCCGCAACGACTCCCAACGACGATTATGCTTCAAAAGTGTCTTGGAAGGAAGTCTCAACGTTGCCTTCTCCTCTTTGGCTGTTGCTCACAAAGTGAGACGAATTCTTGCACAAAGGACGTCACACAGCTAAACGCTTTCTCGCTTCGTTCCACAGGATTGAAAACAATGCGCTCGCAACAACAAGAAAGGGTGTTCGCACTTATTCAACGTGGAGTGAGTTTATCAAGGCCGTCGAGAACCCGCCGGCAACGTTGTACAGACGCAATGTAGCCGTTCGAGAAGACCACACTGCAAAATCACAAGCACTCGATCACAGCGCGCTGCACCACGATTTCTTCGGAACACAGCGACCCAACACCGTTTCAGACATACCACAACACGGGGCGTCGTGCAGTCTTGAAACAGTCGAAAGCCAACAACAACGAAATACAGTGCCAGGACGTTGCGACACTGCACGTTTATGACGTACGCAGCTGACACATATCAACAAAGCCCGCGTCGCAAGCCATTTCCGACTGCGGCAGAAATGCCGAGCGCCTTGCCGAGCTGGATGGAGGCCCCCTCAGACCGACGTGTCTGCCAAGTTTGCCCTCACCTAGAGAGGAAGTCGACAAGACGGCCGAAAGATAAGACTGGAAATGTCGTCACGGACTCCCCTCACGCGGCCGACGGAGCGAGAAGCACGCGTCAGCCGTTTAATGTGGATTGCCAGCTGGCGGACACTAACCGGATGTTCGAGTAAAGCGCACAACCCACATGTGGTATTTATACCGGAGGAATTGGAATAGAAGGGCGTGTTTTAAGGCTGTTCATATGAGCTGGAGAAGTCGTGCATGAAGGTCCTGCACTGTAGCGTGTGTTTGGCTCGCGGCGGAAAATTAGTCTGTACAAGTTGCTTCGGACAACAGGAAACCGTGGAGTGATTCCAGTTGTCGATGAACACGTGAATGAAGTACGAAACTGCAAGTGTAAGCGATGATATCGTCTCACCGTATATCCAACTGTTATTGGGAGGCCTTTCTTCTCTCACACGACAGGGGAAATCTCGCGTGTCACCGTTGTATCAAAGTGGTATGCGAGAGGTACGAGTTTGGTTTAACCATTCTGTAGGGAACAGGTTCTGTTCCACAGCCTCTCAATGCTCGTCACGGTATCATTCGTTGTAAATATGGATAAATATTTTCCTTCTATGTCCGTTATTGTTTAGTTGTAGGTTGCTATTTTACATTTTTTCTTGAAGAAAAAAAAAACAAATTAGATGAGGACTGGCTTTGTTGATTGATTCACGCTTCGGCGACTTAAAGGGGCTTGCGACACTTTGACGCGTGCGGAGAATTATATGATGCACACATTGTGCTGAATGTCAGAGCAGCGAGGAAAAAGAAAAAGAATTACGTAAAACTTCATCGTTGACATCGATGCAACAAACGATTGTATGACCCCATTTATTTAGCACAACTTGGGACCGAGTCTCTCAAACCCTTTAATTTCAAGAACCCACCAGGAGTCTCAAGGGTGTTTCTCGACAGAGGGCTGCCAATTGCGTTTCTATCTTTTTCTCGGGCGGTCCCTTTGGAGCGTGCCTGTTTTCACAACTGTTACGTTCCCAGCCCTCGCAGGTTTTCTACGAGTCAATGTTTCTATGCTGGTCCTTGACGCAGCTGCCGAGGTGTTTCCGGCACGTGGTCGGCGGAAATACGTGGCATGGCAGAACACGAAAGCACACTTCGAATGCCACCTTCTTTTCGTTTCCCTCCGTACTTTTCAGCAGAGGAGAGGAAGCATCGCGTCTCCTGCAGCAGAGAGAGTCCCCCACTGAGAGGGTACTCGCGATCGGCTACAAAGTTCATCGGGTCTCTGAAAGACCGCATGATGCTGACGCCGGAAACCCACACATTTTCTTGCTTTCTTCTTGTTTTTGTCATATGCTTTATCAACTGGCCTCACTCCTTTTGCCTTTTTTTTCTCTCTGTCTCTCTCGTACGTGCGAGGAAGCACAGGCATACCTTTAAAAAGGTAGAGGAAGTTTTTCTTTTTCTTTTTTTTAAATTCTGTGTTACCGCCGCGAAGGACGTATGGCTATCAGACGAGGACAGCAAGAAGCAGGGGGAGACAGGAGGGTTAGTATTTTCCCCGGGCAGACTTCAGGGGGAGCTGTGCAGACATCCGACTGGAAAGTCTGCCGGAAAACCCAGGGGAAGCGTCAAACAGCACAGCCGGTGGTAGGATTCGAACCCACCACCACTCATGTATACAGCACAACCACGGAGTAACCACCACCGAAGCTTTTTATATCCACTCGGGTATAGTGTAGACTATAGAGGAAGTTGAAGAAAATAATGAAATAACTGGGACGGGGGAAAACGATCTTGATTGAAGAGAGAAAAGACGAAGAGGGCAGGCCCGATGCCCGTTTGAACCGGCTACTCAAATTTCTCAGTCTTGTCTTGATGAAAATGACGCAATGCACTCGCTTTGAAACCTTAGCTCAGCGTACACGCCAATTAGTGGACGGTGCAGACAGAATCTCATATATGAGGGAGGAAAGTTCTGCTCCACCGTAGGTGCGTTGCGAGGACAGCTCTGCAGCCTGGTGCAAGCTGGTAAGTGCGGCAGACGTCGTCAAAACCCACTTGACGACAAGAATTAAGGCAGGTAGAGGACGCTGTGCGACGGGAACTCCTAGGGTTCCTGTATTTTCTTCTCCGATCAAAATACAGCAACCCTAGGAACTCCCACGATCTACACAAGAAGGGCGCACGACATGAAAATACGAGGAGCTTGGCCCTGCGATACTATTACCAACGGGGTGCAGGTGCAGCAACCAACACAATTCACGTCAGAGCTCTAGTGCTGTAAATGCGAACTGCATCACCTGTTTGTTTGTTTGTTCCTTTATGGTAATAAGGAGGGGCTAGCATGGTCAAGCCGGCTAGCTACTCCTAAACTCATACTCCACTTCTTATCCAGGCTCAAGGCTCCGATGGGAAGTGATGGATAGTACTTTCTTTTTTCTTTTTTTTTTTTCAATTCCTTTCAATGTGTGTCATCTTGGTCTGTATCTGTTGTTGCAAAGCGTATTTGTGAATACTTGTAGACGTTCCATTCCCCTGCTATAACACATAGCGGTGCTGCAGGGAACTCAAATAAAAAAATCTGATTGAAGGAGGGACATTGACTCCCTTTACAACGCAGGATGCAGCAGTGTCCAGTAGGTGTGAAAGACGCAAGACAGCTACGCTCGATCTGACGCATGTATGGTTTGACACTGCCCACAACCGTGTGAATATTATGAGTACAGCGAGACCGTCGACCAGCGGCATGGCCGAGTGGGCTAAGGCGTCCGCTCGTTGGTGGTAACCAAGGTCGTGCTGTAGACCGGGAGGTGGTGGGTTCGAATCCTACCGCCGGCTGTGCTGTCTGAGGTTTTCCATGGGTTTTCCGAAGACTTTCCAGACGAATGTCGGCACAGTTCCCCCTGAAGTCGGCCCAGGACGCATACTAATCCCCCTGCCCCCACTCCTTCCTGCTGTCCTCTCTCCATCTGTCCACATCTGTACGCCGCTCATAGCCACAGTTGCTTCGCGGCGCTAACACGCAATCAAAAAAAAAAAAAAAGAAACCGTGGAGAGAAGAAAAGAACGTCAGCGCTTGACGACGTACAGAAGGGCATTCGATGATTTTGTGTCATCAAATCAGATCATACCATCCATCAACATGCATACCATCAGATCAATGTAATACATTTTCTTTACTAACTGTCATAAATGCGAACGTGCCTCGAAATCACGATTGTCCGCAGGGCAAAAGTGGTTCGGTTTCACTGTTGCATGGGACATAAGACTGCTAGTGCTAGTGCTGATCCTGCACCATTAGTTTACAACCGTCCGTTTACATTCATTACTTTTTGTACGATCCGAATAATTTGGCGAGCTTCCACGTTTTCACTAGCGACATGGGTTCGATCCGTAAATTTTTGTCACGTGCACCCGTAGGAACACTGCGGCATTACGTAATGTGACATACGTTACCCCCAGCACACGACCGCGGCACGCATGTTAAGCTTTGCCTTTCCTTAACTTCATGTTTGCGCCGCGAAGTAATAGCGGCTATGAGCGGCGTACAGACGTGGACAAATGGAGGAAGAAGTGAGTCTGCCTCCTGGGCCGACTTCGGAGGAAACTATGTCGACATCTGCCTGCCGATACACTATAGCGTTTTCGTAAGACTTGGGTTCACCACGGATGCTAGAGAAAGGACGTACCAGCAAATGGGTTGTCCTCGACGATCTGTTCGATGTTTTCGGCGGACGCAGAGAGGGAGTCCACGTGTCCGTTGTCTCGTCCAACGGCGAGATCCACCTGAACGACGCTGCCGTTGGCGCTTAACGTGGCCAGAAGAGCGTCGTCCGTCAGTGTATCGATGTCCTTGGAACTACGCTTGCACGATTTGTACTCCTGGAACACACAGCAATGACCCAACGATAAGGCAACAATGGCGAGCTGCGCATCAAGCACAACATCAACTCATTTTTCAGATTGCGTATTGTATGTTAGAAGATTAGATTTTGTTCTTCATGATCGTAGCAACATAAGAGATTCAAGATAGTGGTGACAGAAGAACATTTACGAAGCTAAAAAAAAAAGGAGGAGGACGTGAATGGATATGGACAGTTTATCGTTTCCTACGGACACACTGCACCGTCTCGGTACAGTGCGTGCATGTGTTTTTGTGTCACACACAAATATACATGGGACGACGATGTAATGCGCCATTCACCACCTCCTGTACCGAAAAGTGCAAAACACCAACTGTATCTGAAGAGTTGTGTACAACCCACCCCACAAGCCCTTTTTAGAAAACAAAGGATGGAGCGAATGGGACAGCCTATGATAAAGTATCTGCTTCGGTAACATTTACGTCAAACAATTCCCTCTAATCAAGGATTAACGTTACCTTATCTCCGTCGATCCTGCACTAGACCCTTCTGGAACGTCTGCGACGTGAAATGAAAAGTTGAAAAAAGACCGCCTGGATACCCACTTACGCAATACCATAATCATATTCGCGAGACTGGTGACGGCCGATGCAACACGGTTGCTATCGTATAATACGGGGCTCCGCGCAAAATCGAGACGAAATTGCAGGTCTATGAGACGTGGTATGAGGCAACCTTAACGTCCAAGGTCGTTCTTCCTTCAAGGCCAATGTCATCGTCCACGCCCGTCTCGTACCTGAGCTCATTCTGCGTGGGGGCATTCGACGCAGTCAACGCACGCTCAATGGCCCACCAACCATTCCAGCTTGTTCAACCTCTCACGAAGGAGACATTTCTCCCGACGCCAGTTCTGTTGTGCTCTCAGCAGGGTTTCTCCCCGGTATCATCCGTTTTTACTGATGCCACTGTCGCTCTCCATTCAGCGGGAGTTGTCCTAGACTCCCAGTTAGCTGGCAGACGTTTTCAGTCCGGAAAGTCGTCCAGGGGGGGATATCCCAGTTCCAAGGTGCAGTACTACACCATTCTGTGAGAGGGCACACTATAGTTATTTCTGCTATCGCCTCGCGCTCTGTCTCCAGAAAGTACGTATGCTCAGAGGCAAGAAGTACACTCTTAAAAATGAACTTCACCACATGGCACGCTCCTAGCCAACCATCATCCCGAATGACAACATTCTCGGCCCCGATTTGTTGAAAACGAGAGGCGGAGCCTATTTTGTGCCATTATGCACGGCACAAAATAGGCTCCGCCTTTCATTTTCAACAAATCGGGAGTGAGAACGTTGTCATTCGGGATGATGGTTGGCTAGGAGCGTGCTGAGTGGTGAAGTTCATTTTTAAGAGTGTAGCTTTTAATGTAGCAAATCATTAAATATTTCAGCGCAGAGCGATATGTAGTAAAAATCCAACTTACTTCGAAAAGCAGCGTGTAATCAGTCGCGGACCGTAATTTCGTGTCGGTACATATCGTTAACTGTTTTCACCACTGTTGTCCCCCCCCCCCCCCGATACTAAAAAAAAAAGAAGCAGTGTTCGGTGCGTGTCAGAGGGTGTGTGCCACACTGCCACGGCACCAAGCTGGCCAGTGCGAACGTAGCCTCAGGTGCCAGGTTCGAAATCGACCTCAAGACAATGGCCGTTCGGTTTCGCGATTGACGTTGGTGAGACAGCGTCCTCTCTTGCGTGTGCAATTCGCTTTTACGTTTTTCAGCGCACGCTATATAATTGTCGGGCAAGCAAAAATAACGCACAGACCACGCACTTGTAGCCCCAAGAAATACAAATGTAGTCAAAGTTCAGGTGCGCAGGGGGGGGGGGGGGTTGGCAACTGTCTCGACAGCGAAGTCCTTCATTTCGCCGAACTGCACAAGAAAGAAACGAGGCTGAGATATTAGTACACCGCTGCGCAACCGTATATGTTCTATACACTCGCCTGGTGTTATACTAAGCCCCCGTCCCCCACCCCTTCTTTCTGCTGTCCTCTCTCCATCTGTCCGCCACTTACAGCCACAGTTACTTCGCGGAACCCACGCGGAAACAAAAAACAAAAACAAAATCGGGTACACTGCACTGATCGAGGTGTCGAATGTGATCATTCTTTTTGCGTGGTTAAGGAGATGACAAAGCGAAAAGCTGTAGCAGCTGAGAGATGTGCGACAGAGAGATTGCGTGCCTTGACGAAAGGGTTCGTTAGCCCAAGTTCGAACGTGCCAAGTGAGACGGCGACCGCCGGTTTGAGACGTAAATAAGTTCCCCAATTTGCGTTTCATGTGCGACAGGTCTCAAATCCACTAGAGTATTTTTTTATTTATTATTATTATTATGTGCCCAAATTATACCACATAATATAAGCGCTCAGCGGCGTGAGAGGAGCTCAAACTGCAATGGAGAATTCGAGCAGCTACCGTGGCTTCGCATTACAAAGAGTACACAACAATGTGAATGGTCAGGTGCAAAATTCAGTGGCACAGTAAAAGCATTTTTTGCACGTGGCACTTTACGTCCAAACAGATTCTCTATCGGTGACTCCTCGATTTTGCTTTCTCTACTATCTATGCGTACTGGAGTACTAAACAAAGTTCTGAGGCTCCATATATTTTTTTTCTGTTTTTCGATTAATCAATCCCTTTAAGAGAAACTTCGATGCATTGAATTTCCGGTCTCTGTTAGGAAAGTACCCCACGATCTGTAATGTTACGCATCGTACAAGGTAGTGCCGATATAGACAATACGTGGAAAAATACCAAGGACTATGCTGCGTTAAATCAGCCTCTTCATTATTTACGTAGTGAAAAATCAAAGCGTAGCGCAATAAAATGAATTGCGTAAATGGCTGCTGTACAAGAAATGATATGTAAATGCTCAGTGTTCGGTTGAAGTGCTACAGGCGCACGAAGATAGTGAACGTATATGTAACCCCCCCCCCCTTTCTCTGTATACGTATTGTATTAAGTCCGTTCTGCGTGATACTTCTTCCTCTCTTTTTTCTATCTACTATATAAGCTAACAGAAGAAATGATGAACTCTCACAGCCTGCCATAGACAATGCTGGCACGCGTGACAAGAGACATATAGGCCATACTGCATTCATCTATACAGCAGACACTGCAAAAAAAAAAGTTATAGGCCATACCGCGTTACATAGCGTGCTCCTCCATGTAATATACAAACGACACTCGCATCTATAATCTTTAGCTGTTCGTGTGTTCAGTGAATCGGTTAGTGCTTGTGCCAGTCGTAGATCTAGTCCATATAACATAGGCTGTCTTGGGTGGATGGCGCGTGCCAGAAACAGTTCACCCCAAAAGACGTGTTTTTCTTGCGTAAACACGTGGCCTGCATGTGCGACATGGAACAAGTGCATCGGCCGAAATAAACACCATCCGATAGAGAGCACCCACTCCCTATTTCTGGTCTCGGGTGAGTCATGGCTATTCGAGGAAAGCCTCTGTCCTTTTAGCAGCTAAATTTGAACTGCCCTCCGCGCTCTGTGAAAAGGTCGACCAATTGTCATTCAGGACGACAATCTGTCACATCAGACGGTGACACAATTCCTGCACCACCGGCAAATAATCTGAAATGTTCTTAATCTGTTTGTTGCTAATGAAAGCAGTACAGAAGACAAGCGTAGCCTCTTGTTTATCGTATGGGTTTTATAGTAATATCTCAAATATCTGATATAATATAGGAAGTTTTCACCTACATCACATTGTGACGTGGAATGCTCGTAAGCTCCTCCCACTGGTGGTCACTTTTCGCGCTAGCGGTAAATGCAAATGCAACGGCTCGTTACGAGCACGATAGCCTCAACGAAGAAGCTAAACGAGGAGCACGGATTGTGCCACAGCAGGGCGTCGATAAGTTTCTTCGTTATTTTTTTTCGTTATAAGTTTCGTTATTCGTAACGACACGCTGACGTTGAGGCTGCCCAAGAGAGATGGCGGAGTGATTCTTGGCTTGGGCGATCACACAAGCAGCTAACTGTGCCCCATGGACGTGATGGCGTCAGGATGCCTTTGAACTGGACGAGACAAATTTTGTAAAGTTCTTCCGTCCGCCAAGAAACACTCTCCGCACCGTTTGTGAGGACTTGTGACCGTGTACTTCACTTCGTCTTGATAGCTACGGGTGTTGTGATGAACAACAAAGGCGAAATGGATGCATATAGTAGTGTTCGAATTGTTCTCTTTAAGAGTACATTGCGGACATAGTGTTGATGTAGCAATGAAAGGAAGAGCAAAGGATTCTGTGGATTTTCTGAGGTCGATTGTCTTGAATAGTTTCATAACATTCTCTTGCTTCGCGCTGCATGGAATTAAAACAGTTCACTGACGTTCTGTTCAAGCTCACTAGAAAGCTGTTGCACTGCGAATTGAGTTTATTTTAGGCGTCAGGATGCCTTTCAACTGGACCAGATAGATTTTGTAAAGTTGTTCCGTCCGGGAAGAAATGCTGTTCGCGCTGTTTATGAAGCCTGACTGTAAGACTGCGCCTTGTACCTCCATGCATCTCGTATCATACTTAAGACCATTCTCACCCGACACCATCGTCAGGGTAGGAAAATGATTTACAATTTTTTGCGTATAGCTCGAGGATTATCCTTACAGTGATGTACATGTTTGTTAATTATTTTCACAAGACTAGCGAGCCATATACTGAGACGGGAATAAAAAGAAGATGACGAACGATCCTACGAACATTGGAACGCAATGAGCATAGGTGCATTCTTTTCGCTTGCACTTCCTGCAACAGATCTGAACTGGGTTATTTGCGTGCTGCACTTTCCTGTTGAAAAGAAAGGCATTACTAATAAAGTTCCTTTCAGCTGGAAAGTGCAGCTCCCGAAACCCTGTCTTGCGTGGAGTCCAAGGTAGTGCAGTCTAGTGCAAGTGAAAAGAATGCGCTTCATGTATGAGAGCACGAGAATGCGAGCTATCGGAACAAACGAAACAGTCCTATTGGTCAGAGAAGAAGATGCAGGCTCGCTGCCAGCCTGCTCTGGGGTTTTTCCTGGGTTTTCCTCAGACGCTTTCAGACATATGTCGGCACAGTTCCCTTAGAAGTCGGCCCAGGACGCACTTTCCCCCAGGGCGTCAGTCGTGACGTTGCCCACCTACGTGAGGCCGACAACGGCAAGCCCTTTCACCACCCACCACCACCAGCCTGCTCTTCGCTCAGGGCGGTGACATCACAACACGTGAGCGCTCGCAACGTGAAAAATAACCACAAAGAAGAAGCTTCACGAGGAGCACAGATTGCGACCACGCAAAGCGTCGATAAAGTTGGTCGTTTCGTTAGCCTGAACGACTCGTTCAGCTGTCTCGTGCCGTTAAGTTGAACGTGCGAAACGATTAAGCGCCCTGGGCAGCTGCGCCGGAAAAGTGACCGCCACCATGGCGGCCAAACGCGTTCGTTTGACGTCATGTGAAAACACCCTGTATGTACACTAATATCTTTAAATAAACAAACACACAATCTACAGTCGCTGCGTGATGATAGCTCTTGATTCTGAAGGATTCGAGTGCAAGTTCAAGTGTACGTTTGCAGGGTTTGGCTTCGGCTGCGAGACAAAAATCCGTCCAACGAGATCCCGTGGTAGAGGAATGCATTCACCGAAACATACATATAGCAGAAGACGGATAATAGTGAGTCTTAGTGGATCGTACTCTATCGCCTTTGCGTACGTAAGGGATAGCGTAGTGGTTCTGCGCACTGCGCGAAGCTCTCTATGTTTTGCGCGTGCGCAAAACCACCACCGCTCTCCCTTACGTACGCAAAGGCGACAGCGTATGATGCACTAAAACTCCCTACTACATCCCACATCACACCACCACCACACTGTTATTCCTTCCTCCTTCTGTAGTCGGCTGTGTCTCAGTTATCGTTAGGGGAACGTATTCCAGCTATAAACACACCTACGTTCATATAGAAAGCTCCTGGAAATGTAGTCCTTCACAAAAACGGCACCGAGATGAGTACGGCCACTTATACCCCTGTCACACGGGCATTTTCGATCCTGCTCGACCGAACCTGCTTGAACCCAATGCAGATCGGATGGTGCTACACGGCCGCTTCCAAGCAGGATCGAACTTTGATCCTGCTTGACTCAAGACAGTTCCCATAACAGGATTGAGAATTTCAAGACTGCTCGACGGCCGCCATTTGCATCCTCGACCCCGGTGAACTGTCATAACTTAAGACGGACATGCGCGCGAAGCTACAAATGATGCTTACATCGGTATACGATAAATTACCACTAATATCGCTGTTATATAGGAAACGCGAAATTAATGAGTTCCGTTTATTCATTTGCACAGGTCAATCATTCAACGCGCATTGAAAGTGGCCGTGTAGCAGCGTCAAAACTCGAGCGTGCTCGGGAAGTTCAATGCAGATCGGATTCGAGAAGGATCGAAATGCCCGTGTGACAGGGGTATTAGATATGAACACGAGAAATTTCACAAAACGGATGGTATATTGCAAAAAAGGAAAAATAGAACCATCGCATCGCATTACTATTTGCTACATCGAGGGTTGTGTCGCAACGGAGAGGGCGGCAACTCCGTGCTCAGTTCAGTATCGCTAACCGACAGCCGTTCAAGCTGGCTGCAATTCTTGACCCATGTCAGAACCACGTGCAACACCGATGATGACTTCTGATGTTCTTGGAGTTCATCTTGTCTACCGGTTTGCTCCAGACGCTGTAGAGTCCTACCCTGTATCGCAATGACCATTAGTGCTTCTTTCATGTGTGCGTTTTTTTTTTCTTCTTCTTCACCTTCCTTTTTGTGGCGTAGCGCACCGAGTGGAGGACAGCTCAATTGTTGTACTTGCACATAACTTTATCTTCATTCTCATATCTCACATCTAATGTTTCGCGTGTAATGGGGTAGTGTACTGCTCTCCAGTGGTGAATCACCCCAGGCAATAATCACGATTTATTTGTTGTTGTTGTTGTGTCCAATCCAAAATGCTCCCCTGGTGTCGATGAAGGGACGTTTATAGGATATGATCCTACATCCGATCGTATACGATCCTGGGCGATCCGTTTCATTTATGTTGATTCCAAGGTAACGGCATCTTTTATTCCCCGAGGATAAATTTCTGCACTTTAGTGCACCTTCATAATCGTATAGCTCCGCGAGGAAGTGTTCCACATGGGTTGAATACCTCTTGGCTGGTACATGGCTATGGCTTCACGGGGCGATGATGATCGGTTTTCTCCCTTCGAAACTTTACGAAAGTGCTCAGATGACGACAAATAAATAAATAAATAAATGCTTTCAGTCCTGTTTGATTCATTGCTTTCGTCGCTCACACAAAATAAAGACGCTTCAAGCTAGAACTCCAATATCACTAAGCACGAGAAAAAAACAATACATCCAACAATATTGAACTCTGAGCCATCTGTACGATGGCTTTATCCCAACACAATACATAACAGCAAACGTAGATGGGTAGAAATACAGCGAACCGGTAGAGAAATACGAAGGGAGTAGCCTCAGGACAGAAGACAGGACTCCTGTCCTGAAGCAACTCCCTTCGTACAATACATAACAGGGTAGTTGTATTTTCTTCCTTCCTTCATCATCTTCACATAATGTTCCGCGTGCAATAGGGTAGGGTACCGCACCACCGCGGTGAAACACCCCATCTCTCGTCATCATTTATTGTTGTTGTTGTTGTTGGGTAGTAACATAATTCCCCTGTCGAGCGCGGTTGGAGAAACAAGGACGGATGACGCACGCGAGACAACCTCAATTGGTGAACACATGCTTGTGCAGCTCGCATCAGAGTTAACTTGAACGGCATTCCGGCCAGCGGACCCTATTGGTGCTTAGTAGAAATAACGACGGAGGGTGTTTTGGCCATCTATTTACAGTTAGAGGGGTGACCCTTGTTATGAAGTCGTCGTTCTCTGTTACACGCTGCCAGGGTGCCTCTCTATACCAGCTTCGCAGGCTGGAACGGAGTTCAAGTTAACTTTGACGCGAGCCGTACCTTGTAGGTGTTCAGGTTGCTTTCAGAACAAGAGTGTTTCGCTGAGAGCGACTGTACATGTGTGTCGACGTATCAGTCTTGTCGCGTCATTCGAAGAAAATAAAGCACGCATTTTCGCCAACCAAGGTCGCCCTGCGCCACATGCGATTGCAACACATACTGCAACGCATTCGTATGGGGCAGTAGCGTATAAGTTACAGCTCTAAAAACAGATGATGACGCCAAAGCAAATCGGCTCGAGTGAATTGCTTACAGAACGTTCAGCTCTAGGATGTTGTAAGACTCACTTCCGCATAGACTGCATCCTATCAATGGCGAATAACAACTACTTTATTTTGGGCGATGACGATTGGGATGTTTTATCGTGGCAGGCAAACACTCTACCAATTGCGAAGGACACTGTTCCGAATTTGAAAGTTAACGTTGCTGCATCCGATCATGATGGGGAGTAACGGCTCTGAGGAACAGTAGCTGCACGTGGAACACACAAACAGACGTACACACAGACCCCAATACAACACAGAAACGCAGCATAACCCTCAAGGTGCCTAACGTGAAGCATTGAAATATGGCAGTCGCCGAAAGAGCCAGGCGAACACGTAAGCGGTATGGCATATCTGACCCGAAATCAGGATGCCCAGGTCCGAATCCTGGCATCAGCCGTTTTTCATCACTTGTTCGGTACCAAGCACCGCTTCATTGCTGGTGAAGTGCCCTAGCCATTAATTACGCTACGGTGGCACGTCTTACCGACAATTTGCCAAGGGGTCGCATCCAATGAACAGGATATGCGCTTACTCTCTCTCTCTCTCACACACAAATATATCCATATAATATACATACATACATACAATATACATGCACGCCGTATTTTCCGGTGTATAACGCGCACCCCTAAAAACGGGCCGAATTTGAAAAAAAGTTCGATGTATAACGCGCACCGCAATGTTGCTACAAGCTTCTGCACTACAGGCTTCTGCCACCAGTACGGTATACACCATAAACCAAGGCGGTGTATCATATATGCATATGCTTTATTTGAAACACATGTGGTCGAAGCCGTTAAACTCCGACGCCACTGAGTCGGTGTTATTGTAAACTTCAGTCTCCTCTCCGCTTTCGGTTTCGCGTCCCTTCTCAATCACGCCAGTCTTCTAAGATTAATTCAAGATTATTGACTGCTCAACAGCATCCTTGAGGGGCATCATTAACCTTTTATGATGTCCAGTGCCCTTTCGCCGGTTTTGTCAACTGACCCTTAGAGATTGACCCTCTTTCACTTCTGACCCTAAGATATTTGGAAGAAAGCCATGGCACACCCTGGAAGGGGCTAGAATTTGTATGTCACCGACCTGAAAAGGAACTCTCCAGGAAAACGTTTCCGTGTATAACGCGCACCGTTAGGTAACGCGCAGGACGTCTTCAAGCCAATTTTTTACCGTAGAACGCGCTCGTTATACACCGGAAAATACGGTACATACACAACATACATACAAGATACATACATACATACACACATACGTGCATGCATGCATACATACACATATACATACATACGTGCATACATACGTACATACATACAATGCAAGGGATAGTGTACGTGAGTAACTGCTTTTTTGACGACTGCGGTATTACAATCTCCCATTCTGCATCCCACCTTTGTCAGACGATTTCCTTGTACCAGGGTCTACTTAACCGATCAATTAGTTTACTCCTAAATTATCAGGGAAGAGCGGCGTTGTACAGGCAGACACACAAACAAGCACACATTCTACAAAGAGTATGAAAACGATATACAGCCACGAAAATGTATAAAATCCGCAAAAACGTATGATTGCAAGGAAATATCAATCAGAAATGTTCGATAGGGTACTGCGAGAAAGGCTATAGGTGAGTGGCTTACGGATGCGTTTGTTCCACTCGATGGACGACTACGAAAGCGTGAGTTCGGCAAAGAAGGCGGGCGAAACACAGATTCACCGCTTTTCTGCAAGGTCGACGAGCATCATGTGATTGGGAAGGCTCGTGCAAGCTGTTCAGATGTGCGGCAGAAGGTCATGCGATCTTCCCTAGGCTCCGACAGTTTTCTTATTTCAGTTTCCTTCACATGACAGCTGCAGTGGAGGCCGCTGTGTCACATTGGCGTCAACTTCGCAGAAGGAAACAGCTATGCGAGTAAAATAGGCAACTGCTGCTATCACGTGTTTTTCCTTCAAAAACATTTAACGTGTATTTGTATCTGTACGCTTCACCCGCATTTGTCTGTCGTCAGCTAAATACCAGGTGGCGTCAAAGTATCGTATCAGAATGAGAACACCTGCTGTAGCCACCGCTGTCAAAATAGATCGATCACAAAATCGCAGCAGGCTGTCACAGATAGATTGGCACCTCGTCTGTGGCACGTCTTTTTCTTTTTTCCTCTCGCTCAGCGAGCGCGAGAATAAATGACGAGATCAATCACACGTAAAGGGATCGACGGAGTTTCCTCTCAGGACCCTGCTGTTTCGCGGTGTTTAAAATTAAAATAATGCTAAAAGATTCCTCAACACGGTTCCTCCATTCTTAATTTTTTACGAGGAGATTCGGGCAACACACTTACAATAATACGCGATAATATCACCCTTAAGGGTGATATTATCGCGTATTATTGTAAGTGGAATATTCGAGGGGTGGGCAGTAATACTCATATTTTTTATTACAGTGTAAATACATAATACTTACCAGAAATCAGTATTATAATACTAATACATAATAGTTTGATGTATTATAATACATAATACCAAGGGACCGTGATAATACTAATACTTCACGTTCCATACTACATGTGCGTTACACGGGTAAATTGATACATAACTTGGGGACTCTCGAGAATGAAAAATATTGAAATATACCCAATTTGTGTAGTAGTTGATAGTCATTCCCCAATCACGTTTTACTTTAGGCGGTTACACTTTAAACTATTCTCAAAGGGACAGTCTTGTAGTGCATGCCTATTTGATCTTGCAATACAATAATAAAAATGAGCAGTTCAAAAGTGTGTGACCGTCTATGTGGTGCAACTGCCTACAAGAGTGACTTTACTGGACGCGCTGCTTCAGAGAAAAAAGGCCTCGTAAATGTGATTACTCATCCATTGCAGAACATTGATAACATTGCGGAAGTAGCAGTGGCGACAAAATGGTGAGGGTGACGATGATGGTGATGATGATGACAGATGAAAAAGTACCATGTTGTAGAGATTCGACAACAACAACAGATAAATTTATGGTGACGAATGTGGAAATTCGCCAGATGAGGTTCGGCCCACTACCCCAATGCACAATGGACGGAATGAGATGTGACATGATGATGAGACGATGAACGACACTGAGGTGAGTCGTAGACAGTCAACGGAGTCTGCAGTGACAGGAGCTCTAGAAACAGGCTTATTTTCAGAATCAACTGAATACTGATTACGTTGAGCAGCATATTATTTTCTAACCTTCCGTCCTCCGTTCAATCAATAAATATCTACGATCGGTGAGCTCAAACGGCAACCATTACATATCATATTTTTAAAATGCTTACAGCAAGATAGTTCAACTCGAGAGGAATTATCTCACGATTTCTTATCGGTGTAATACTATAGTAGTTTGGCAATTTTATTTAATTTCAACGTTCGGCAAAGAGTATTATATTTCACGTATGTATATATACTTCATACGAATTAACTTCGACGCAAAAACCCCCGTGATGCGATAGACATGGCGCGTTGCAGAGTACAGTTCTTTACTTTTTCGAGCCTGCATTTTCGCGGAAAGGAGTGTACGAATTCACGGAGGAGCTGGAAATAAAGCCATGCACAGGAATAGTGAAAAAAAAAAAAAAAAAACAAGAAAGAAAAAGAAAACCGAATGTATACGAGCTGTGACTACTATGACATTGCAATACGGGATTTGTTGATTTTATTGAAATCTTCGTACACAAAGGTAATGGGCAGAAGCGCGAGTGACAGGTCTCGTCAATTAACATCCACGATCTTGTGAATTGGTCTCACTTTACCTGTTCCTGTTGTTACCTCTTCATCATATCTGTATATGTTTGCCTGCGTTATCGCAGTCAACAAAGTTCACAGACCAAATAAGGCTGAAATAAATAATTTCCAGGGAGAATTGTTCCCAGAAAATGTCACCGATGATCCTTCATGATCTGAATTTGGATGAAATTGGAACCACTTTAATATACGGAACTCCATGCTCGGTTAAATAACGCTAAACGCCTGGTTTGAGACTACATTTGTTTATTACGAAACCGCTAGTCTCAAAACAGGGCAGCGAGCCCCGTAGAAAAAAATAAATAAAATAAAAGACGAAAAGGGCTGTCGCCGTCGCAAATGTGGAACACGGGGACTGGAGCGATAACACCTCCATACAGACGCCGGCGATAACAACGCGGGTGCGACGTTGACCTTTCCTCCTGCAAACATGTCCATCATCTACGCACTTTCAATACACGGTAATAACGACGGCGCTGAAAGCGATGTGTGACTACAGGTTTCCCCGCCCATTTTAATCCAAGTGCCATGTAGTCACACGAGGTAACGAGGTAATGTGTATTCACACGAGGGACGTTCCCGCGGAATATTCTAGTGGAAGCAGAAATAAAAACTGCTGACAGAAGTCATGTTCTGCTGCGCGGGTCTTGGAGAGGAAGTACAGCAGACGACAGGACCAATCGTGTCGTCTGCTATGTGTCTCATGATTATCATGCTCTTCTAATACGCGAAATATCCTGAAGCTCAGTTACAAGATATTCTGTACTAGGTGACAGGACCAATGGTGTCATCTGCTACGTGCGCCATGTCTCTTCGCGCTATTCTGCCCTCGGGGAATACCCTGCAGCTGAATCACAAGATATTCCGTAGCAGACAACGGGACCAATGGTGTCGTCTGCTATACTCCCGTCCAACTCCCGGTACCTCGGCACCGTGCGAATGAAAATGGACGGAACAACCTGTACATCTTGTTACAAACTCACTCTGGACGGTGCGGGAATTCTAGAGTTAAGAACGTTCATGAAATGCGACTAACCGGTTACATTACGCCTTTCTGCGCGGTTCACAGCTTGGTAAATTATGCCAAAAGCTGACATTTATACACGTCAACAAACCTCCTGTTAAAGGAGTGTTGCAAATCACCACCCGGTGTTTTGCCTTGCACGTGAAGCCTGATGGTTTAGCTGTAACACAACTGCCGGATTAGTGCAACCATCCAGTGAAATCGTCATCTTTGCCGTAGCTGCTACGAGGCTTCACAAGTCATCGAACACGAAAGGATAAAAAGAAAATAAGGGACAGTTGTCAAAGACAAGCTTCGTTTTGCGCGTGGGGGTGTGCAGGCGGTAAGTATCGAAGACAGAGGGTGTCATTCTAATGTATCGGTTCATTCGTCAGCTGGTGCTCGTCTCACGCACAGGGATTACGCCCACTGGTGTAGAATAGCCTCAGGACAACTGATCATTAGAGTAAAGGGAACGCGTCAGTGCAAGTTTTCATTCCATTTTTTTACTTCGCCGCACATTACATTCGCAGAAGTTAACGTTAATTCACGAAGAAATAAACTACGGTCGTCCACAGACAACATCAGCTAGAAGGCTCGCAAACTGTTTCTCAGTGGGTCAGCAAAACGACAGGAAAACGGCGGATGACACAACGATAGCAACGAAAGCTTCGTGCAGGAGAGCGTCATATTATCACAGTCTAATGCAAAGGTGAGCTGTGATATCTTTGTGCGTGTGGAATGTGTACTATTGCGGTCGTATAACCGGGGCTTTTACTTCGGCTGTATACCTATACAATTACGCATGCATCTCGGACAGAATAAGGCTATTGGACTCTGACTTAGCATTGTTCCGCCGGTGATTAGGAGAGCTCGCCAACCCTAGCGTCAGCAAAGTAGGATAATAATTTAAAAAATACCGACCCCGGTGGATCCGTTGGTATAGCCAGTATACACCTACTGATCTCAAGGCTGCGGGTACGATCCATCTAGAGGGCACCAGCAACTTGATGGAAGGGTACAACTTGCTTCGACGCGCCGTCTTCCGCGAGTGACGTTGAAGGAGCATGAGGGTATATTTAAAATGGCTCCAAACCCTCTCTCACCTGTCAAGCTGTCCATCAGGGGTCACCATGCTAATATTTTAACTCTGTGGTGTATTGTCACAAGGCAGTCAAATTTACAAAAAAGAAATTAATAATAAGACACACAGTCTGAGAAAGCAGCCACAGACGGACTACACGATCTTCGCGTGACGTAGTGAAATCCCCGTGGCCTTTTTTATTTGTTTCTTTCTTCTCACCTCACGCGCCATTTATACATGCCTGAGCTGTGACGCTCTACGTCACGAGTCACGTGAACGGGGACCACGTTACGTCAAGACGTTCCCTCATTCTCCAATGCGGTCTTTTCATGAGTGCTACTGTGCACTGGGCTTTTGGCGCATGTTAAAGCACCCTCGGGTGGGCAAGCTTAATCTGCAGGCCCACAGTTGTGGCGTCGCTCATGATCATAGTTGTCTCGCGGCGTAAAGCCACGAATTATCGTAATAATTTTAAATGAGACGTTTCAAATGTTCCGTACACGTACTGCTATTTTGGGCAGCCCGTCTATTTAATGTCCTTGCTGAGATAATCTAACCGTAATCATCTGGCCACTCATTCGTACAGCAACAAGGTAGAGGTCAGCGTCGATTGCGAACAACAGGCCATCATTGTCTCTGTATATATGTGTGTGTGTGTTTGCTGACAGGAAGAGTTGCCGAACAGAAATACATCGAAAAACCCAACGTCCTATTTATTGGTTTAAGGTTCCTTGTCATCAAAACGATGCCAACTCTGCTGCATTTCACGCCAAGAGGCACCAGGATGCAGCGAGTTAAGGTTCGGCGACATGACCGCAACGGGGAGTGACAGAGAGACGTAAAGAAGAGAGAGAGAGAAAAAAAGAAACGTGAGGATTCAAAAATGCTGAGAAAATGATCCAAGCGAAGTGCACATGTATCAGACAATCCGGATCAAACCAATATTTCGAGCAATGGAACACGAAATAGCGCCATTCACATTCGTATCAGAAACGCACACAATATGGAACTGCGCGTATTAGGAACACTATTCGATCCTTGTGACACAGGCACGCGCGCTGGAATGCTTACCTCAGATCGTATTCCGCAGCAGAAGTACGACCGACGCGAGTATTCCTGCGATGTACAAGTATACTCCAAACACGCTCCCGCAGCAACCACTCCAAATGAATCCTCACCTCTATCTCACCTCTCTCCATGGAGACGACCACGTTATCTTCCCTTCGTGAGAGCGACACAGTGGAGTTTCACTTGAGCAATGGAGCGTGCATAAATTCACCGGAAACACCATGGAAACAACATGATGTCACGTCCGTTACTTCCAAAGTGACGCCCAAGTCACGTGATTGGAACCGTTGATCGTCACGCATCGAAACATTGGCGCCCATTTTTTGTGTTCCAAGCACTTGGAATGCTTATTATGCTCACAGTGTCAGAAACTGAGCATTAATTACTTCTCGCGATCTTCGTTAAGAGTTTTATATGTGCGTATTAGTCGGTAATTTTTATTTAGTGTACTTGTAGTCCAAACGAATGTAAAAACTAGGGATGGCCCAACCGAATCCTAGAATCCTATAGGAAGGGATTCGACAGCTGGGAATCCGAATCCCAGTGCACAAAACGGCGAATCTAATCTTTCGAATCCACCAACCACGTTTATTTGTGCCTTTTTTTTAAATTGGCGCCTCCGGAGTCCGCCGAATGCCTGATTGGCCGGCGGCCCCGGGGCGAGCCAAAATCACAGCATAAAGCTCCGACATTACAAACTTCAAAGTAACGTGGTTTTGCTTTTTATTGTTTCTTAGTTTTATTGAAAGAATTCACGCTCGAGAGTTTATGTATTTCCTGTAGTCGATGAACAACATGTTAAATAAATTAAATTTAAGAAGAAGTATTTGGGTACGTTTTCTCCTGAAAGTGAACTATTATTTAACTTTCCATTAAACAAAGATATCAAATTCTGCTTCAAGACACGTTGCAGTATAGGGTTTTTTGTTTTTGTTTTTTCTCGCTTTTCAAACTCTTTATTAAGAAAGGATTCAAAAGATTCGAGATTCTTTGGATTCGTGGATTCGCAGAACCTTCATTGGATTTGGATTCGGAAAATTCTGGATTCGTCCCATATATCTCAAGTAAAAACGTGAGTCAATTGCCTTCATCAGGCGGCTGTCTTTATTCTGCTCTGCGTTTTAGCAATTGCCGACGATGTAACTTGAAACTGATGAAGACAACTGCCTGGGATTGGGCAGCAAACACAGAGATGAGACACGACCAACTTTTTGCTGCTTTTGCTGTCCAAGATGTTACCTTCATGGATCCCATTCACCAGCTTTCCTGCGTCTATGCCATATTATGTAATTTGAAATTGATCTATACAAGAAATTGATCTATATATGTGATTGATTGGCTGACTGAGTTCGATGCTCAATATGGAGATAGAGGTCACCACTCCCAAATATTTAGTGTTAGGGGATGAAAACTGACACAAATAGCATCGTCGACATTCATGAAAGATAGTCACCAGTCTCAAAAGAGTAGGAATCAAGGCGTCGAGGATGTTCTTCTTTGTGTATGTGTGCGTGTTGACACCGGTAAGCAACTGTGTCTATGAGCGCCATAGGGACGTGAACAGATGAGAGGAGAGGACAGCAGAAAGGGGCGGCGATTTAGTATGCGTCCTGGGCCGACTTCTTGGGAAACTGCGCCTGGGAAGTCCATTGGAAAACCCAGCGAAAACATGGGACAGCACAACCGGTGGTAGGACTCGAACCCATCACCTTACCCGTCTTTATAACACGACATTTGAGCTGCTATAACAACGAGCGAACGCCCCATCCAATCAGGGTACCGCCTGCCGTGATAAAACATCCCAATCATCATCAAAATAAAATGTTGCCGTTGTTATGCTATGCGGTACGCTTAGAGATGCACGTGGAAATCGCGATAAAATTCGCCCGTGATATACCTGAAGTTAACAGTCGTTCTCAAATTTCCTACCCGCTTCTCAAACGGCGAATGAATAAAATCGGGAAAGGGCCTCGTTCATACAATGCCTCACTCCACTGGTTGAAACAGAGGGAGAAAAAGACAGCTATGAGAAGAAAAGAAGAAAAAAAAGACAAAGCACGTGAGATTTAAAGTAAGACTTGCGAAAAAATTACGAATAAAAACAAACGGGGAATGTTTTCAGCGAGCACCGTCGATATATAAAAATATATCGTACCAAAGTGCACTCGTTTATTTAGCGATATTTACATTGCGCATGCAGCGGAAGCAGGCTGTCTGGTAGCCCTTGCACGGCTGGAATCCTCACACTAGCTTTTTTGTTACATTTTGTTTCTTTGTTCTATACTTCGCTTCATTGAAATAGTTCCTTTCGCGGACCTTGTTTTGGCAATCACGAGGCTGCGTATTACCACGGCGTAGCTCATGATCCACCGACCTTTCCGTTTTGGGACGTTCACCTTGCCGCCTCGTCTTGTGCTATTTTAGAAGCGAGTTCCGCTGAACAGAAGCTCTCGGACACGAAGCTCGTCAATGAAAGCTTGATGCGTTCAATACAGTTATTGAACTCCATCCAGTAGTCCCAGAAAGGGTGCAGTGCGATCAGGGCTATCATGTCGAATCGCCAACTGCCTTACTCCCTTGGGTATTATAAGAATTTTAATGCGTAAAGGCGCCGTACGTCGCCAGGGCAGTTCTTATCGAAGTCCAGAAATTTATGGCGTTTCTGCAGCTCGTGACAACATGCTGAATTGTGGGTGTTGGAAGCGTATGTGCTTGCCTTGGCCCTAGACGGAGCTCGCCTCAACTGATCCTTGTTTCTTCCTCTATATCGGTAGTGACTGCACGTTATCACAAGCGAGACATTCTCCTTCAGATTTGTCTTTCGCTCCCACGGTCAGTTCGTTACTTGAAAACAAAGCGTTGAGCCTCTCTTGCGTCTTCAAGACTGAAACGGAACGTCGTTGTTCAGTGCAGAGAAGAAACTAAATGCTGTGACGGTTCACTCAACAACAAGTATAAGGTATCCAAAGACAAGCCTTCTCTCGAACAGACTATGTAACAAATGAATCATTACCTAAATAACAAGGAGCTTTCGGGCAAAAGTGTGAGCAGAATGGAAGATAATCCTCGTTGAAAGACTTTGTTCTCCGAGTCCTCGTTGAAAGCTTTTTTTTCTTATTTTTTGTCTTAAGACGAAACCGCGCGCAAACAAGCGCACGGAGGACTGCGCTTATTTCATGTCCGAGGGCCACGTGCTTTAGAGCGACGGAAATTACTGGAGTAGGTGCTGATCTGCTGGACAGATGAACCGCATTGCGGCACGGATAAGCCTGATTCCCACTTTCAGAAAGCGCCGCCTGCTTTTCAACCCCGCCCGCTCGCGTGTTCTAGTCATGAAACGCGAATTCACGGGATATCGAGCGTCTTTGGCTATGGCCATAGAGCAGTCGCTACTGTGGCCAAGGTGCGCAGCCACATTATGGGCAACATCGGTCTTGCTTGTCAGCAATCGGTGCTCGTTTTTCCATTTGTTGTCTTTTAAAGTGGTAACAGGGTCAGCAAAGTATTCCAGACATCGCAACCCCTAATGGTGACACCGCGCTGCAAAATATATCACTGCCATGCGCTTGCCATGCTGCGTAGTATAAGAATCCTTTAGTATAAGAATCGCAGAGTGAAATTTGATACGCGTAATAGTTTGCGACGAATATAAGACAGTGACACGTTGTCACTGATGCTGTCACTGACAACCCACAGTGCTTTACCTGCGGGGAAGTACTGTGAAACAGTTGAATGAATCCGCGATAATCAACATCTTACGACGAAACAATCAGTAATTAAATAAATTACGATAAAAAATTAAATAATCACTTGACCAGAACAAATAATTTGCGACTTATACCATATCAAGTTCGCCTCAAGCACTTCTACAGGGTTGCCCCAGTATAGTAGGTTCTTTGAGGTCGTACTGGCACAGAAGTTGAGAACCACTGATCTGGGCGATCGAAGCAACCAGTGCGTGCTTGTTCGAACAAACGTATTTACGGGCATATCTTCCGGAACAGACCAGTCGAAGCGTCACCAGTAAACAAATGCGAAGACGGCCGGTGTCTGGAAACCAGGATCTCTTTCCAGATTGCTGTTTGCTTGTCACCCACTTTCTGCACCACATATACAGATATAGATAAACCGCCAAGATAAAGTTCGGGGTTTGTAACGAAGATAAAAAAAAGAGAAACAGTGTCGGGAAGCTAAAGTAGATGTTAGAGGAAGTATTATGCCCCCAAATTTTATGTCGACATTGCTACTTAGTCCGCTTCTCTGCGGATAAATCGTGAAAATTAAAACATCGCCGCTGCCTAACGTTTCCAACCGGCTATACCCGTGTTTCAGCTCCTTTCCGTTAGATGGCGACACGGTCGAACGCGGCGTTGCAGAATACGACTCTGCATTCAGTTCCACTTATTCACTTGGGCTGCGTTCCAATACCTCGCGCCCGCGAAGCCGCCTGACTAGGCAGCTGAGTGGACCCCTTTGCTTGTCACTATTGGAACAGGCTTGCCTAGCCGAGGCGCCTGTGGCGCCACCTCGTTTCTCACGCAAGAAATGCGTACGGCGCAAGCGCAGCAGGACTCTAATGCGCTAAGTTTGTAGGACATCGTGCATAAACTGTCACCTTCACAACTAAACATGTGTTGCAACTCTCTACGCAGTTCTAAAAAACATACCACTATGTGCAACTTTACATTTAAAGCCAGCAGAAACAGCGGGCACGCTGGTACCGTCAACGCGCGTCTCCATCCCGGCTGTCAGATGGTCAGGCGTATAACTAGACTGCATCGATGCGCACTATAGGCGGTAGCCGACTGAATAGCGGACTTGGCGAGATTTGGAACGAGACTTAACATGGCGGCACTTCCGGTTAGACCGCTAGGCAGTCGACTAACCGGGGTATTGGAACGCAGCCTTGGTTTCGATGTCGTCTGCAACGCCACGTTCGACCGTTCCGCCATCTGACGGAAGGAGATGAAACACAGGTATAGACGGTATAGCCGATTGGAAATGTTAGGCAGCACCGGATTTTTTTTTCTTTTTTTCGCGATTTATCCGCAGAGAAATGGACCAAGTGGCCATAGCGACATAAAATTTGGGGGCATAATACGTCCTCAAACATCTACTTTAGCCTCAAGACACTATTTCTATTTGTTTATCTTCCTTACGAACCCCGAAGTTTATCTTTGCGAACCCTGTAGATCGTGGGACACCCTCAAGTATTAGACGTATGTATAAGCTTTCCATCACTCTGAAGGCCCCGTAGATAGTGTTGCGTAGTCGCTCCAACTGGTTATGCTATCCAAGAGCATTCTTACTGAAGCGTGCGCTAAGAAAGCGGATATCGGCTTCAGCTGCCTTTTTGGAGAAAGCCGCCTGTGCTGTTCTAACCAGGGCAGCTCCGTCCAGCGAGAAACTGCTGACGATACGTTGGAGAGCGAAGCAAGATACCGTACTGCTTCCACCCATGTATGTATCCCATCGGGTAATAGTGATCCAGAGTGGTAGAGCAACGTCCGTCTGCCTGTCTTTAAGGTGCACTTGAGGTTCACTGCGGGAATAAACTTGCTTACGGTATAGTGCAATCATTTCTGATCTCGTCGTACACAGGGTAAAGCCCGTGCTCAAAACATGTGACGTAAGTCGTGTTGGGATAGAACGGCCTAAGGTGCTACGCAGTAAACATGTAAGACACTGTTGTGAATGTCAGAACGAGTTCGTTCTCCACTGTTGGCTTCACGGACAGCAGGGACGCGTTGACAAAATATGCCATACGGCTCCTCCATTGAAGTTGCCTGTCGGCTTCGAAGAAAGGAGGTTGGGCAGAGTCTGTTCTTTTTTTAATTTTTGGTTTAAAAAAACTTGAAAATGTCTGGTCAGGCATTTATGGCCACTTACCCAAGCAGCACAATGTACCCAAAGTCGAGTGCAATAGGGGTGGACGGGAAGGTGGAAGGCCTTGAACAGACTCGTGAAACTGAAGAACATTGGTAAGAGACATACCGTCCACCCCTATTGCACTCGAGTTTCAGTACATTGTGCTGCTTGGGTAGTGAGAAAAAGGCACGAAAGGTCGAAAAAGGAACGAACGATACGCGTTTAAAACGTACTATTCGACCTGATAGAACATTAGAGAGTTTTAGCACACCGTTGATAACGTGGCTTGCGTCGACCGTATCAACCGGAACCAATCAGTGGATAAGATTCTGAGTCACGCACGAGTCGCTTTGGTTCCCATAGAGACGATAACTTTATCAACGGCATACTAAAACTCACTATTGCAAGGCATTATCTCGACGTTCCCTAAGAAGGCGTCTGCCTGAAAATCCGCTATGTGGTAATGGTACATTTATCTGCATAGCATGATGTGAAGTATCACAACCCCTCCATCGTCTCGCGCGGCCGGCAACGAGCCCAAGTAAAGTATGTCGCGTCAAAAAATTACTAGCGTCGCAGGTCGGGTTCGAACCCGCAACGTTGAAATCAGAAGCAAGACACGTCACTTCCAAATCCGTCGTCGTAACGCAGCAATCATTAATTTATGTGGTTTCGTTCTTCTTATCTCTCGCTCCGCGCGCGCTTTTAAGTGGAACGCTCGTCTTCCCCTGACATAAGAAAGTATTCGTAAAGGACATCATTAATGTCAGCCCGTTGCTCAATGCGACTGCTACTGACAGCGTCAGGGTTCGCTTCATTTACTCAAAAAATGACGCCTCCTAAGCGAGCGCGCAAAAAAGGAATAAACGTCGCCCCGTCGTGTCCTCATCCGGATTTAATTAAAAATTAAACTGATCTACATCCTGGCATACACTCGCCCTCTTAAAAAATATGTCTAAACTGAGCCAGCAGGTGAACGTAATAGGGAACTTTTTTTTTTTTCGTAGGTCCTACGGCTCTTTGGGTAATGCATCGGACAGGCGTGTCTGACGTCACGCCGACGACTAGGCCCGTTCTTTTGTTGTGCACGGAGGAACACGTGTTCAGGGATCTTGATCTGGATTTTGAACATATTGTGAATGGGTTGTACAGTGCCGGACAAAAGTTTACGGAACAGGCTCCGGTGCATTCCTTCCTTTGAGTGAAACGCTAGCAGTGAATGGTACCGTACGGACCCGCAAGCAGGTGACTAGGTTACCTATGCATATGTCTAAGTCCGTGCGGTCCCCATCGCTACTAGCGTGTCACTCTGACGAAGGAATGCGCAGGAGCCTGTTCCGTAAACTTCTGTCCAGACTTTTGCTACTTTCAAAGAACTTCGTTTGGACCTTCCTTTCGCCAGCACGAAAGAGCTGCCCTTGGACAGGTTCCCGAGGTCGAGGGGATACCTTTCAATTTAAGCTTTCGCGTCGACACATTACGGTCCTGTTGTCGGTTGATGAATTGATTCATCCATTCATTGACTGACAAGAAGAAAAATATGAAGAGGTCGTCTTGTTCCTACCCAACCGTGCAACTGCTTTTCTTAATAATTTCGTACAGTACACTTGTTTTACCGCCTACGGAACAAATACAGATAAACCTCCAGCAATCGTGGCAATCTAGACAAGACAAAGCAGAAACCACACCTCCGGTGCTGTCTAGGTCACCATATGACGCATCCACGTTAATATGCCCACGGCTTCCATACTTCCCTGGTTGTGTTTTGCTATTTTCTGTCTAACAAAGGGAATGCACTAGATGGAGGGAGTCTTCAGCCACTTAGGAAAAAATAAATACGTAATATTCCCTGACCTTCCAACTGACTGAGTTTGCAGATCAACTGCGTCTTTAAGGCAGTCATCAATGGACCGTTTACCTAATTGTAGCCCCAAAAGAACTTTAGCAAAGTCACTTAACTTTCCAGAGGCACCCTAAGAAAAAAAAGAATAATTTTGATTCTTTTTTTGGCACTAAATGCGTTGCCACAAAAATTAGTTCCTTTAGGGAGCAAATGAATATCACAGAGTGGGGTCTACGTTTCACGCTCCGTTCTAAGAATCCGAGGTACATAATTCGTGTGCATGAATGGAAATACTTTGAATTAAACCGTCTACCGTGATATGTCGAGTGATATAAAATCTCGCGACATGCATAGGGCACAAATTTCGCAAGAAAGAACCTCTGTTTTTTTCTCTGTGTAGATGGAAATTTGCTAAGTTAGCTAAGTTATATAGTTTTATTCCATCAAGTTCACGAAGAGCATTAATGTAGACTGTTGCATTCAGGAGACTAGTTGCCAAGTTCACTGACTATTTGCAGTCCCGGGGAGTAAATATTGGGGTTAGGGGACTAAAATCGGGAGTAATTACATACTAGGGGACTACAAGCTCGGGGGACTAGAAGAATGGGACTAGAAGTTACAATTACTCCCCACTTTACTCCTTTTTTCCTTACAGTGTAGGTGTCGGCACAGAAACCCCGGAAGCTGGTCCATGACGCATACTTACCCCTCTCAGGTCCCACATTCTTTCTCATTATCCTCTCACAATCTGTCCATATCTGTACATCGCTCATAGCAGTTGCTTCGCGGCGCTAACACGGCATAACATGGCTACCTCGTTATACGTTCTTCGCAAGATAAGTTAGAACGGGTAAACTTTTCCCAGTAGAACAAAGTCCAAACGAAATATATATAAAGAAGCTGACTTTATGCTCTCTTACACGTAACTACACAGATTCGCGGGCAGCGCTGCAGTGCATAGACAACATGGGCATCCGTGGCTCCTTGGCTTCGGTGGTAATGAACGACACTCAAGGTTTTAGAAGACAGGGGCCACCGGCTCACCCTCTAATGTGTCCCTAGCCACATTGGAATAAGAGGCAATGAGGTAGCGGATCGGGCAGCTGCTGCAGCTGGGTCATTCCACGGGGAATGGTCCAAGGTTGTCAATCCACCATCACCAATATGTTTTTAAAAAAATAGAGTGTGTGGGGGACACTGTCAGATTAATCGTACCGAATGTCCCGACTCGAAATATTGATTCCATGTGTTTTTAGAGCACCTCAGAGTTTGCGCCAGGCGAGAAAACCATACCACAGGTTTTCGTCCTCTTTTCGCGTGTGCTTGCTTCTATATACGAACCAATGTGGTTTTTATGTCATCCGACGATTATGCAGCATAAGTTAAGCAGGGCATGGGAAAGAACTCTCTCCCTCGCCCTCTAAAGTCGGGCCCAAATGTCGCCGTTTGTGCAACTTTTGTGATTTTATTCCGCGTTCCCTGCTTACCTTGTTGGAAAAGTAGGTACGGCTCCCTGTTTACTAGCACACGGGGAACGCTAACAAAAATTTTCGCATGTCTGGGATATACACTTGTTCTGTGAGAACCGTTGGTAAGAGACACACATCAAAACTTTGCATTTTACAGAAGAAGATTTCGGAATGTGGCAGACTACTTAAAAATCGCCGACCTACGTCATTCGATAGCACAATGCTTCAGCTACAACATATCAAAAATCTGGAGAATTACTTTTTGACAAAAGCGAGAAATGAATTTTTTTCTCGGCCATGGTTAGCTTGGCATTGGGCGCTGAGAAGCACCCTTCCAGGCACATTCTGGTCTGACGCGTTGTTAAGCAGAGACCCTTTAACAGGTTCGTTTTATATGCTTGGTACTACTGTCTTCCTGGGTTTTTCGGCGGTTCGTCTTTTGCTTACACCTGTGACGTGTATACTTCCGCGTCACACTAAAAGAGGCAAAAAGTAAAACCACAAGGTGTCCTGCCCAAAACACGCCCTGTTGAAAATTAACGCTCAGCACCGCTATTGTTGTTCTTAGGCCCCTTGCATACCGGGAAAGCTTTGCTCTGAGAAGAAAACGCGATTCTGCCCTCAGAAATTGGTTCGAAGTGGTGAAACTTCCTTGTCCCAGGCAATGCAATGCAGCGGCTGTGTCTTTCGGCAAGGATGGTCCTTTCTGCTGCAACTTCCCACAGGCAATTTATGCTCAGCGCGTCCTTTGCCCACATATACAAGTCCCTTGGTGTTAGGATCTGCCCCTCCTGCGGCCGCTGGAGACTGGCTTTGGCAGCGAGCCTTTTAACAGTTCCTCCTACTCCGTCGCACGGCCCCTTGCCGTGTGATGTTGCGTAGAAGTTCCAGCAAGCGCTCAGCGAAAGGACCATCCTTGTCGAAAGACACAGCCGCTGCATTGCATTGCCTGGGACAAGGAAGTTTCACCACTTCGAACCAATTTCTGAGGGCAGAATCGCGTTTTCTTCTGAGAGGAAAGCTTTCCCAAGTCACAAGTGTAAGCAAAAGACGAACCGACGAAAAACCCAGGAAGACAGTAGTACCAAGCATATAAAACGAACCTGTTAAAGGGTCTCTGCTTAACGACGCGTCAGAGCAGAATGTGCCTGGAAGGGTGCTTCTCCGCGCCCAATGACAAGCAAACCATGGCCGAGAAAAAAATTCATTTCTCGCTTTTGTCAAAAAGTAATTCTCCAGATTTTTGATATGTTGTAGCTGAAGCATTGTGCTATCGAATGACGTAGGTCGGCGATTTTTAAGTAGTCTGCCACATTCCGAAATCTTCTTCTGTAAAATGCAAAGTTTTCATGTGTGTCTCTTTCCAACGGTTCTCACAGAACAAGTGTATATCCCAGACATGCGAAAATTTTTGTTAGCGTTCCCCATGTGCTAGTAAACAGGGAGCCGTACCTACTTTTCCAACAAGGTAAGTAGGGAACGCGGAATAAAATCACAAATGTTGCACAAAAGGGCGACATTTGGGCCCGACTTTAGAGGGCGAGGGAGAGAGTTCTTTCGCATGCCCTGCTTAACTTATGCTGCATAATCCTCGGATGACATAAAAACCACATTGGTTCGTATATAGAAGCAAGCACGCGCGAAAAGAGGACGAAAACCTGTGGTATGGTTTTCTCGCCAGGCGCAAACTCTGAGGTGCTCTAAAAACACATGGAATCAATATTTCGAGTCGGGACATTCGGTACGATTAATCTGACAGTGTCCCCCACACACTCTATTTTTTTTAAAACATATTGGTGATGGTGGATTGACAACCTTGGACCATTCCCCGTGGAATGACCCAGCTCACCATCGCCGCTCAGCAGTCTCCATCATACTTTCGAATGGAGATAGGCGCACCCTCCTATCCGCGTTGACGTCGCCCTGGGCCCATCAGGAATGGTGTCATGACATCACCCGGTGGTCGCTTCTGTATGCTGTTGACCCAACGCTTTCATTTGACATGCCAAGCGGTTTCCCTCGCCTCTTTACGTCTCTAGTGCGTCGTTTACGCCTTAGCGTCGCATTCACCCCTGCACTCCGGTATAGGCTGGGCCACAGCACCACGGCGCTGTGTACAACTTGTGGTTTACCGGCAACAATCCGGCACATTCTCGAAGACTGCAGCCAGTAAGTACGCGAGCGACGGGCCTTTAAATCTCAACTTGAAATGCTGGATCAGAGGCCATTCAACATCTGCAAAGTTCTCGGCCCATGGAGTAACCCTGGACACCAGTGCCGTGCACTTGGCGCTCTTCTTTCCTTTCTGAGGGCCACCGGCCTCCTTCACGAACTGTAGGGATTTCCTTCCCTCGTCATCCTTTCATATGAACCTTTTTGGAATGGGGTAGGATCCTGCACTCAACGCAGGGAAACATCCCACATCATCATCATCCATTCATCTATGTTGTTATTGTTACACGTAACTAGTCATACTTGGATACCTATAACAACGTCACCCGCGGTGACGCACACCCAGCGACGAAGTTTACTCCGATCAGCCGCTGCGGAAGTTGCTCAGCCGCTTATCGTGTCACCCCTGTCGACCCTTGAGCCTAATGAGAGCGTC
Organism: Ornithodoros turicata; assembly: GCF_037126465.1. Classification (NCBI taxonomy): domain Eukaryota; kingdom Metazoa; phylum Arthropoda; class Arachnida; order Ixodida; family Argasidae; genus Ornithodoros; species Ornithodoros turicata. The sequence continues at coordinate 25,758,039 of NC_088205.1, forward strand.
TTTCTTTCTGTAATGCGCTTCCTTAACCACGATTAGCGTCAAGGACTTTCTACGGATGAACGTCGCTCCCTTCCGCTATGACAGCTCGCTAGGACCTTTCTCTGTTTATTCGGTAATTAAGCGTCATTAACACAGTGACACGCAAACGTTTGCTGACACAACAACTTCTGAGATACATGATCTCAATAAGACAATAATCCCCGCGTATATGAGTGACGTTTGATACAGCATAATTGGACATCCTAATAGGCATCCATCTTCGCTGTGTACAGCACGTAAGATGGAACACAGTTACCGCGAAGTCGTACCACGGCTGCACGATTAGACTGGCTGTCGGTATTTCTAAGCAGTTTCTCCCAATAAATTTTCAATTTCGCCAAACGACGCAACAGAGTTGCGACATTTCAGTCACGTAAACCGGATAAATGCAAAGGAAAAAAAAACGGTTATCTGCATCGACTTGGTCTTACGGCGAACGGGGTAGACGCCCAGAAATTCGGCACCGCGAATAGCAAAAGTGAAGCGGTTGTGACGTCACGGCAGACATTCCTGCCGTGGCCGCAGGACGTGTCACGTGTTTATGATGGCCAATATAGGAATGGCCCCATGTTGACGTTGACTTCTTTTTAATACTCAGTCAGAAACCATTTCAGTGGAGTTACGTGAGTCATAAAGATATTACAGCCCCATTACGTATTTGGTTTTCGAGAGGTGAGGAAGATGTGATTAGCTGCAGTGTAGGAGAGGATAACCAAGATGAAATGAAAGTAGCAATAGCAAGGAAATGACCGCGTAGCGAGCTGTTTCGGTCCCACTTCTTCGGGCGCGGCATTCGACTGCGTACCGACACTCTAAGAAAAAACGGAGTGAAATAGGGATTAATTGCAGGTTCTATAGTCCCCTAGATTGCAATTACTCCCAACTTTTGTCCCCTCACCCCGACATTTACTCCACAGTACTGCAAATTGTCACTGAACTTCGCAAATAGTCTTCCAAAAGCAACAGACTACGCAAATATGTGCTCTTTTTCAGTTTGATGGCATAAAGCTGTATAACTCAGCCGACTTAGAAATTTTCCACCCACAGAGAGTAAGAAACAGTTAGGGCTTCTTTCTTCGCAAATTGTGCCCTATGTATGTCGCAAGATTTTATATCACTCCATATATCACTGTTGACGGTTTGATTCGAAGTATTTTCATGCATGCGCACGAATTATGTACCTGGAACTGTTAGAACAGAGCGTGAAATGCAGTCTCCATTCTGTGACATTCATTTACTCCCGAAATGGACTATTTTTTGTGGCAATGCATTTAGCCCCCAAAATGTGTAAAATTGCTCTTTTTTTTAAAAAGTGTACCAACGTCTGAATGACGTGGGCAGATCGCAGATTTCTCTTGCTCTGCTGATCCCCTCCTGGATTCCCTCTCCGATACATGAAATCGTTCTTTCCCCTTCAAGACAAAACTCTTCCCGGGGCCGCAATATTAAACCTTCCTCGCGATTATTTGTAACATGCTAACACACGAATTTGTTTGTCATTCACCAGCGTGTCCCGGTCTTCGTGGACTATCCTTGCACGTAACTGGCATGAGAAAAATAGAACTCCCGAGAGGGAGCAAAAAGAAAACACCTAGGCACATCAGTCTTCGACCTTCAAGGACTTGCCCCGCTCAAATGAACTGGGAAAGAGATTCTTTAGGTCGCCGTTTTTAATTCCTACCGATTCTGTACCGAAATCAGCGTCTGACAGAGTTATTTTTCCCCCTTCACAACACGTAACATGAAAGTGAATATCATCGTAAAAGCATGTTATAACTGCTTCAGTAAAACGCAAGTCAGTGGTCTTCGCCTGATGCACGATGCTGTGCGCTAGAGCTATGTAGGTTATTCAAAAAAAAAAAAAGGCTGGAGGCCTTTAGGTCCCAGAAAACGTTGCCAAAAATAAAACGTAATTCGATTACAGTTACTTGTCAAAGGTCATTAATTCCCTCTTGAGTGCTTCAAGCCGTGTGCATTTAAAGTTGACCACACATTACACACTCTTCCATAAAATAATGAAAAAGAAAGTTTTTTCGTACCAGAAGTTCAAAATCGACAAAACAGGCTATTTTACATAAATGTTTACATGAACCATGCAATTAAAGTACACGTGAAAAACGGAATACCTCGACGGGGCTGAAACAGAAAGAACATCTAATTTTATGGCACTAGACATGTTCTAAACCTCAAGGTATACATACAGATAATCAAAAATTAAATTTATCAAAACAGTTAAAAGTTTACATCGTTGTAGGTGAGATGAATGACCACATGCGCAATTCACATCTTTTAAGAGTATTATATTTCAATTTATTAATTTAATTTCAGTTAAAAAATTAAAATATCAATTAATTCTTAAAGAAGTAAAAACCATACGCTACGAGAAACTTTAACGCTGTCAAAAATTGAAACCTAACTAGCATAAATCATAGTAGAAAGTAACTCCCCCTTGAGTACAAGTTACAGGCAAAATGTAATTACATTACAGCTACAGTTACGCACTTTGGAACATATTTAGACGCAATATTTCATTACGCTAGACGTAACTGATTACGATAAATCAATTACTCCGATTTAATCACCTCACGCTCGCTATCAACAGAGCGCGCTCAGTTTCAGAGCAGTGCGGCCCTCAAATTGCATCACCGAAAAGATCATGGACTGAAACGTACATCGTGTTAAAGTTATACAGGATATAGACTATTCCGTTGTACTTCGTGCAGGACATTGGATGTCACATGACAATACGCGCCTCATTAACGCATCGTAAATAAATAAATTGTACAGGATCGTATTGACACTCCCGCTACACAAAAATGAAAAAAAGAAGAAACGAAAAAGAAAGAAGAAAGGAAAAAGACGTGGATAACGGCCATTTCCCCGAGGATGAAGAAGAAGAAGGAAAAAGAATCGGAGCTCACCTTGGCAACATTAAACGGGTAGACTATTCCAGCTATTCGCGACCATACTCGCACTCACGCAGCGACTGAGGAAGCCGTTAGATACAACAAACTCCTCTGAGTCAGGCACAGAGTCAGCCGGCGAAAGGCAACACATGTTAGAAGGCACGCCGTATACACAGCGGAAGGATGGCCTTCCTTCTCCATTGCCTGCCACTGACGACCACAAAGCAGACGACAGTCATCTCGACTCTTTATTATCCCCCGTATGCACACGCGTTGCGCGTCTCCATGGGCGGAGACGGTGCCATTGAATTTCGCTGGGAAAACACTGACGCATTCGTCATGTGCTTAGCGTACGGTTCATCGTGTGGATGACACTGATAACTGCCGCACGTTCAACTATAGAAATCGAGTGTAGCTATTTGAAAATTACATTTATTATTATTCTGATCGAAACGGGGAATGATCGAAAATAATACAAGGGACCAACTTTCGTTCTTCCTATTAGACATCCTCAAACTGCGTCATACGTTTTCTATCTTTTATTTATTTTTTCTTTTGAAACCGTGTTAGCGCCGCGAAGCGACCGTGGTTATGAAGGGCGTAATAAGGTGGTCAGGCGGAGAAGAGGACAGCAAGTGGGAGTAGGAAAACGGGAGGCGGGTTAGTTTGCGTCCTGGGTGAACCTTAGGGAAACTGGGCCGCTATTCGTCTGGAAAGACTGTCGGAAAACCCAAGGAAAACCTCAGACAGCACAGCTGGTGGTAGAATTCGAACCTACAACCTCCCAGTCTTCAGCACGACCTTGATTGCGACAACGAGCGGATGCTCGTTTTCTGTCGGTAGTAACTATTTTCTTGTGAGTGCAACTTGTTCCATGTTTGCACTTTGTTGTATCTTGTTTTGCTTGTTCCTTATGTCTTTCTATACTGCCTTCATAAACGATCGGGAAGACGTCAATTCTACGTAAAAAGAAGGGAAAACGATGCTGGGTGCACAACCCAGATGTCTGGGTACCGAGACCATTCTTCGCTAAATTACTTCCTCAAAGCGAGAAATCTGAGCTTTATGCGAAGCGTCGTAAACTCGCTCTCGAGTACCACGTGTTCACACATTACAACTAGAGAGAGAGAGAGCATGCTCACGGTTTTTCTGTACGGCTTGAAACTCATTTATTTTTTAATTAAGCCCATGTTGGCGCCGCGAAGCAACTGTGGCCACGGCTTGAAACAAGAGGTAACGTTTTGGTACATTCTAGAGACAGAGCTGCACAAACGTCACCACGCAACACGGTCAAAGTCAGCTACTGCGCAGGGCAAAAGCCTTGCTACAAAGGGCCTCGTGTGTTAGGTTTAAACCTCGTGAGGCCGTTTTCTCCCCCAATTTGTATCATCGTCACTTCGGGTAAAACCCGAAAAAACACGAGTACGAACTTTCCCAACGCAAATTCAGCCAGCGGGTACCGGAGAACGCTGAGGGATGAGCACTCAGCAGAGTTGCTCGTGTTCACCGGAAATGCGAGAAGCGCTTTCTCCCGAAAACCTGCTTTTCCACGAGACATCGCTCCATTTGACCATGTTTTGCTGGTATTGAAATAAAACTCGATTTTTGCTCTCCCGATTTCAAAAAAAAGAAAAGGAAGACACCCGACACAAGGGTGCAATAATAGCTATAGCCCCTGAGTTCAGAAGGGACCGCAGGAAAAAAAAAACAGCATTGTACATCAAGAACTTACATATCTGGTAGGAATGGCTCGATACGCAGCTTCATATTCCTTATGATCCCCACACGTCCGGGCACACCCTGCACACGTTCCTATGATCCCTACACGTCGAAAACATGGTGTCATGATTAAGTGTGGAATAACACGGCTTTTAGGTTTTTTTGGCCTGATTTCCGACATCTTGAGTGTGAAATAAATTTATCAATCTATATACTGATAATCCGAAGCTTTCCACAGGCGCCATGAAGGGAGTAAGAGTCACGTTGTGACGCGTGTTGTGCGTCGCGTTTTGCGCCTGCATTGGCTGCAACAATAGTTACTATCACTATCATAATAGAGATTACGTATTTATTGCGTACGCGCACCGCTCGCCCACTCCTTCGATGGTGGTCCGCTAGGAATGTTTCGTATATCTAACACTCCGCAAGCAGGTCAGCTGTCTGCGCAGCCCCCGGTTTCCCTCTCTCCCCTATTGCCCGTGGAGCGACCTCATTGGTCCTACTCCCAATAAGAGGGTAATATTTCAAGGTTGAGACGCACGCGGTTTCTTCTGTGGACATATGCCGCCCTTATTGCTGCTTTGTGAGTGGACAGACACTTGGTCACGTGGTAACTTCCCTGCGCAGTGGTTAGCATGCTGGCCATGTCACGTCGAAACTGAAAGGTACCCGGGTTCGAAGCCGTGTGCCGGCTGTGTTGTCCGGGGCTTTTCCTTGGTTTTCCTCAGGTGCTGTCAGAGATATGGCGCACAGTTCCTTAGAGAGTTAGTCGTGACGTTGACCACATCTGTGATGCAGACTACGACGACCTCTTTCAACAAATACGAAACGATACGTCGGTGATCCATTCTTAGTCTAAGTCATCCTACAGTTGCGAAAGTTACATACTGAACAACTTGTCATTTTGTTCTGTTTTCCTCCTGCGCGGATATATTTGTTGTATGTTATGTATCATAAACTTCCGTAAATCCACCAGACGACTCATCGCCGGATGTTTCGAAAATGAAGGAGAGAAGAAAAAAGAAAAAGCGGACGAGCAACCCGCACTGTGCATTAGCAGGACTGTAGCAAAATATCATTCACATCGAGGCGACGATGAACTAAATATCTTGATTGAAACGGCGCATGCACCGACTCTCTGGAAACTAGCTGTACATAAGAAAATGTGCGCAATTACCGGTGTACGCTTTTTATCTTGGCGCTATTGTTACACACCTCAATGGGCACTAAAACGAAGATGCAGATTATACGTGCAGACATACGTATAAGGCAAATCGAGCACTGCACGGCGCCTATTATACAGACGACGGAACTGAGAAAATGCTTCGTTTCCTAGCTGTAGAACGGGCCTCCCCAGAAACCACTCTCAGTACCAGCGTTAGTACAGTGCAACTAGCACGTTTAACAACCGTGTGTGCGACTCCAATTACAAGCCTGAGACTGTGACGGCACTCCGAAGAGATCAAACCATTTACGTCGCAATGCAACGCTCTGTCCTGTGTGTCTTTACTTGTCCGTGCAAGGTTGTCAGGAATTAAATGTGAGACACACTGTTAGACATGACGAACGTTGAGGAAATTCCTCAGTGGCTTCGGCAGTGCTTCAAGTACACGCTGCTGAACGTGGCTCGTTCGTAGAGCACTGGCAAAGGTACTGAGGACAGCACTTCACTGAGCACAGCACAAATTTTCTCAACGCTCGCGCTCCCAGAACTGCTGGTCAACGTGCGGCTTAGCGAAACTGGACCCAGTGAAGCCCAGGCAGTTCCCTCAAACACTAGCACACACCAAGAAGGAAAAAGAGTAATCCTAGTCATTTGGGGAGTAGATGCATCCCCCTTCAATCCCTATCAACCGAAATCGATGCACGTATTTTACGAGTTTTCAGTATTTTCCTGTTGGCACAGGTTGCGCGGCCGGACGCCGGGGGAGGACCACGGTCGGCGATCGACTCGCATGACATTGCTTCAGGCTTGGCGACAGGAAGCCGCATCTGTGCCACGGAAACGGGAACGCGCTCTTGTCGTCACACTGTTGTCAGACTGACGTGGCGCGTACGTCATCCTGCGCAGGAAAGCCTACTCGCGTGAATTTCATTAAATCATAACGCTCGAGCTGTCTGAAACTAATGCAGGGACCTGAAAAAGTTCGAAGTACACTATACTACCTGCAACAGATATCAACAAATCGATACTTGAAGAGCTAACTATCCTTTCTATATATATATCAAATGAAGTGTCATTATTTAAGTAATGAGTAACCCTTTAAGATGAACAAAACTGCCGCTGTCCTCTGTGTTCAGGACGACAGTACTCAATTTACAATTGGTGCAGCTTCCTTATGCTGCCGCCTCATCGCCAACGCAGTCGACGACAACCCGGAGATCAAATGACAGCGTCCCGAATGCAAACATGGAAGTCACGCGAACATTCTTTTTACGCCGATTACGATAAGCTGACACACACGTTATGTGAGAAACTCGTTGCTTATGTGCCTGTGTTGAGCTGACACGACAACCAGAGCAGTGTTATACACATTTGTATTGCACTGTAGGTGAATTTGTACGGTAATTTGCTCCTTATACTGTGTATTCACACGAGTGACATCCTCACGGAAGATTCTAGTGGAAGAAAAAGCAAAAACACTACTCACAGAGACGAAGTTCCGTCCCATGTTATGTTGAGCATTCACACGGTGCGGAATGTCGGGAGTGGCGTACTGCGCACTTAGCAGACGACACTTCGCAGACGACACCGCCAGCGTCTTTCCTGCCGTCTGCTACAGAATATCATGTGACTGTGTTGGAGGATATTCCCCACGGTTAGCAGTGCACGTAAACACTGGATGTTGAGCGCTCGCGCTCAGAAAGCTATGACGTTTTTCGCGTCTTCCGCTTCTGTGGGGAATGTCGCCTGTGTGAATACACGGATACTCGAGCGGGATCAGAGAAGCAAAATGTCAAATGCGCAATTCTGGTGGCAAGTGCATGCCTTTAGCGTTGTAGTAAAGTGTCAAGTGAACGGTTTGTCCATTCCATAGACTCACCCAGTTGGCGTACTCATCGCAGGACTCAAAGGCATCATCGTCATCATCGTCGTCGTCGTCGTCACCCTTTGGTTAGTATTACACACCATTCAGGAAGGTTCAGAAAACCAGGTGCAGGCAAAAATGGACGACGATAACCAACCAAGGAAGAAAAAAAAGGAAAAAGGAAAACTAAGCAGAATGTCAAACAATGCCAAACCAAACAGAATGGTGTTAAGAAACGCTGTCAGGGTCCGAAACGCACTCGAACGCTTCATGTCCAAAAGGGGCGGGCAAATATGCAAAGACAGGAGGGAGTGCACAGTAAGCTTCTAACACTGCTCTGCTATGGTGTAAATTTTTTCACACCATGCAGAAGGCAGTTTTGTAAATCATTCTCCTACATGGTGTAATTTAGAACAGCACCATTTCAATGGGAACATTCTACAGTAAACAAGATTTCATGGGGATGTATTTCATTTAAAACACTTCAGATGGGTGTTTTGCAAATACCTTTCTCAATACTGTTATTATACCTTTCGGTTGAGCACGTCGAATAAAAAAAAGAGCATGTTGATTTACAAAAACGACCACTTTCACACGCTGAAATGTATAGGGTTTAAGGGTATAGGGTTGAGGCCAGGACAGTTAAATGAACTCTGAATATGCTAAATTCAACCCAATGGCAACTATTAGAAATATTGGGTGGGGGGTAAAGATGATGCTGATTTGCCTCGGGGTGCCGCGACGCCCATACACTGTTAAATACGGAGGATCGCCACAGAACATGCCGGCCCAAACAAAACTGTCATTTTGGAATTATACCGCTCTCTCTCCCGATTGGCTGAAAATGAGGGGCATACGCCCTGCTCTCTCCCCAAGTCAGGGGCAACGAACAGAATCATTCTGTGGAGTCGTTGGCCTTGAGCATGTAATATGGAAAACTTCTGTTTTTAGAGTGTAGGGCGCTGTACAATGGAAGTGTAGTTTAATGAAGGCGACTATTTGGTAAAAGGGGAAAGACACGGCGTCCTTTCAATTGCGCTTCGGGCATCAGACAGCGTAGAAGACAACAACAGGCAAGCATCAAACACCAAGAAAGAGGCAAGGAAAACAACTGTTCATGCAACAGTATACACAAGGAGCATCTGGCTACGTGCGACTGAAATGTTACGACATCGTCGTAATTGCCGCGGGAGGCATTGTAGGTAGCTGTTCCTGCGAGCTATTTCCAGCTTCGAACGCGCCATGAGTGGTTTAGGCAAAATGAACGACAGATTCAGCCCTGTTGCTCATAAAAGTCAGATGATTTCATGGTTGCCGTCATGGAGCATATCAAGACTCAATATCAAGGTAGATCATACGTGTTCTTTGTCCACCATTCGCTTTTCGGCCATGGGACCATACGAAGAAGTGAACACGGCTGAAACGGGATGTAAGATATTTATGTTTTTAACTTTATTAGGCTATCCACGTACAGCATGCGTACCTATATGTATTTATAAAGATCGATTCTGCCCAATACAAAAGTGACTGCTCCCGCTCCTAGGAGGCATACCTCGCTCTCGGACGGTTGTCGTGACATTTCACTCTAGCGGTATTACATCCTTTGCAAAGTCGTTCAGGAGGCTGTGCTTTCTAGTGTAATGTGCAAATGTTATCAGAGAAGCAGCGCGCACACGCAAATTCTGACATAGACCAGAGCAGTCACACACTAGAGTGTTCAGAGAGAACCTCGTGATGCAACAATGCTGGCTGTTACATGAGTCACGTACACACAGTGAGCCACTTTTTGGTGCACTGGAACCATCTCCTCCATTGACATCATTCCTTTCAGCGCACAGTGAAGAACAGGCTCATGAGATCGAGAGATGCGACGTCGGCACGCTATAAAACTCTTGGGACACGCCGACATACAACGTCCCTTCCTCCCATTTGATATGGCAGGAATGGGCGATGTTCACCTCATGTAGGTGATTCAACCTTTTGCTTGCCGAACGTACCCCGTCCGAATGACGACATGAAGTTCTGTAACGCTCTCCTTGAGAGCGTTTGTAGTAAGACAGAGTTTCTGTCGGCGCAAAGGAGCTACCGGGTATGGCACGATACCCCAGCGTTCCAAACCCAAATCTCCAAATCCACAATTCCAAAATCAAAGCTTATACGCGAAAGCGATATGGAGAGCCGTTTATTTGGCCAACGGATCAGCGTTTATGAAAAGCAGCTCGGTCGCTACAAAACACGTGCCCTCCCACGAAATGACCGCCCCTTTACCTCTTTTGAGGACCCAAAAGTGCGTAGTTCTGGTTTCACCTCGTTCCATTTGTTTCTTCACCCACCACATCATCATCCCATTTATGTGTGTGTGTTGTTTCTTCATTTGTATACCAAAGTTTGGCGATTTCAATCTCAAAACACGTGCTCGTTTTAGTATTTTTGAGAAAGAGTGTGGATTCAAATAATGGTGGCCTCCAATTCTCTACTCCCTCATTTTCGCGATAACATCTACAGGACAAGTTAATTAATGAAGTTTAGGTAATTAGTCGTCCGTCGAGGAGTTAAATGTTCCTTTCCACAGGACGTACGCATGGGACCCGACCTAAAAATGGCATCAGTGGCAGCTCTCTGTCTTTTCTTTTTCTTTTTTTATATATATCTGTAATGGATAAAAAGCACCCCGTATAGTGACAGTAGTGAGACCTGGTTAGTCCAATTTTGTTGACTACAGGTCACCTCGTGTGTTCTAGTACCGGCATTAGGCTGTTTTGGGATTTCGAACGTCTGGGATTTTGAACCTGTGGATTCTTAACTGTAGGATTTCGGGAACCCCCGTGCCACCCACTTGATGACAATACGTACCATACACACACGTCCTGTAAGGGAGCCTGCCTCCATAGTTAGGTTCATTATTTGACAATACACACGTCTCTTCGTCCTGAATGATAACGAGTCCACAAACGCAGTGACGTGAAGGGTATGGAGCTCCACTTCCAGTGTAGGGGCTCTCCTTATCATGTCATGGTTCTTGAGTAACCATCTGATCACAAGGTACAATATCCCCCAACCTCGCTATTCTTACTTTTTTTCTTTTTTTTTTTGTATGTGTGTGTGTGATCCGCGCGGTCTATCAATTCATTTGAGGGAATAGTGGGTATCGCAAAGAACATACGTTCCAGCAGGTGAAGGTTGGTGGCTGCAACGTACGTAAAAGTCAAGCGTTCCGCTCTCAGCATAAAGACTATTAGAGAGTTTACGGGAACCGGTTGAGCACGCCCCGTGCGATCAGTTGGGAGAGAACGCATCGACGCGCGTGCGCTTGACCACGTGGGTACTGTCTTTCCCGGGCGGTGATCCTCCAGGCCTCTTCGAGATGACGATCGGTTCGCTTCCGATCGTTCTCTTTCGGGGCTTCCCGAATGGAGCTCAAGCATGGCTGACGCAGACGCGATGAAGTCCGTCTACTCTGCAGCAGCCAAATATTCCGCAGATGGCGTAATGGTACCACGCAAAGCTCTGTTCCTGGAAAATCTCGCGGTTAATATTTCTGGGTCGTCATTCAGACTAGAGGTCAGAAACCCGCCGTAGGAAATTTCTGAAAAGACCGCTGCCACCATCTTGAATGTTTATTACACGTGGGGAAGCAGTGGTGACTTAGAACTTCAAATATTCCATTTTGTAAACTGTACAATGTGTTAAGAGTCGAATGTACATGTTAGAGTACTTTACTATTCATCTGTGAAATAATCTTTGCAGTGTGCCGGAAAATGTTTTTCTTTTAGTCTTCACGAGAGATGGCGCCACATGTATCGTAGTGGTTGTTCCAATCTAGAGTCACTGTACCGGGGGAAGAGTACCGCAACCGCTCCGCGTCGTCTGCTCCGGCAGCCATATTGCTTCCAAGCCGCCGCGGATCGCGTGTTAGGATAGCTGTAGTCAGTGTTACATCGCGTTGATTTTGCGGCTGTGCACCAAAAATTTTGTGACTTCCTGTGGTGGGACTCGGCTAATACTTAATGAAACAGGGCACAAGCGTCACTACAGTATAGTTTGTTGTATTCTGTAGCTAACACACGAATTATGTTGGCGCGTGTTCGCCTCTAAAAGGCATCGTCGAGTCTCGTTTGTGCCCTATAGATCAGTTTTTTTTCTTTTAGTCCACTTGTTTTGTGGACATAAAACTATAGTGCTCGTGTGTGCAGCTTCAGGTTGACGTAAATAACCTCCACCAGTTATATTCTCATCTCTTCGCAATTAAATTTCTATTTCACACGTTCAATGGCTATGTGAATGCCAACGTTTTTTCACGCGCATGTAAAGTGCTGTGAATTGTTCTTCCAATCCCCCGCTCCAACGCAAGCAGTTGTTTCAAGCAGTTGTTGTCACAGAACTTTGTGACGGTGTTGTCTTCCTCTGCAAAGTTGATTCACTCACAATTCCAGCTCAATATTTAGGAATAGTTTTCATAACACAATATTTAGGAATAGTTTTCGTAAGTTTCAATAGTTCTCATAGTGCATATCTGCATATATTTCGACGCATTACCATCCTCCACTGCCCCTTGATCTTACACTATGTTATCATCAACTTCAGTGTGCAAGTCTTTTGGTGACTCCTCGGAAAACTCTGCGTGCGAAGAACTGGGGATAGGAGCCTTCCTCAGCCTCGTAGGTGTTCGGTATGCAAATCTCCTTGTCCTCGAAGTCGTCGCGTGTGAAGTGGTCCTGATAGTGGCGTTTTGTTAGCACCGCAGGACAGGGAACGCAATGGAAAGATCCAACAAGCACTACTTTGATACGCACGGCTGTTCTTCGCACAGTTGAACTGTTATTCAATACTGTGTGCAAAGGTTCTGCAATGAAAAATGAACACGCCACGAAATTTACCTCGATCAAGCGTGTGTTATTCGTAGGCGCGAAGTTCTTCCAGCACGTTCTGTGCCGATCTACGCGTCTCTTCACTTTTGCCCGTCGGAATGCAGAAAAACGCTTTGCCTGACTCCGTCCCGTTGCAGCACAACATCCAGACATGGTTGTTCGTAGTTCCTCAGCTCTCTGAGATCCATTTCACGTACAAAAAACCAGGAGCGGCACACGAACGTACGCGTACATGCGTCCCAGCTATTGCGTTCCCCGTAGACCCGGCGGGAGGTTGGAAGCAAAGAGGAGGAAAACGCACCACGTGACGCGCCTCGGCGAATGAGCAAGGCGGCGGCACGGGGAAAGCGAATGCGGTACTCTTCCCCCGGGTACAGTGACTCTATTCCAATCTGGTAACCGAAACCTTTTTCTCCGAGGATCCGATCGGTTCCTTGCCGCTCGAACTCACACCGACCGCATGATCGACCGTAGGCACCGCGCCAGTTCCCGAAAACTCCCTATTTATGACGCCCTCGGTGAATGCAGCCATACTGCACACGACCTTTAACAGTACCTACCGGGTCAGGTATCCATTTTGTTTGCTCGTTCGCAGAGAGCAGGCCACTCTCACACTCTGTGGCCCCCACACCTGAGAGAGGTGTCCTTTATCGTGCGTCGGCCGCACGAATCTTACCCTGAGGTCGACATTTCTGTCTGTCCCCTAAAGGACTCGTACACGTCACCTCTAAACGCATGCTTCACGCGCCAGCGGGTGGAGCTCTGTCGGGTGTCCCACGCCCGATGTCGTGGGGTTTTACGCTCGTTGAGCAAACCAGCAGTGGCGTTTTGGTCATGACATTTTACCGCTCAGTAGCGTTTTTCTAGATTTGGTCTTCCGACACTGCACTTACACCTTGCCCTAACCGTGATACTACTACAATGAAATCAAACAATTCAGGAAAAAGGTGATGACACCAGGACTCGATTCTTGACCATCCTGATTTTCGTTCAGGGATGCTACTGTTACACCACGCGAGCAGGATTTTCTCCTGGGCTAGAGTTCCTCAAGTACAAGGGGGCGGACAAGCAATCGTGCTAGCATCCCTGAGCGGAAATCGGGAGCGTCTAGGTTAAAGTCCCGGCGTCAGTACATTTTTCCTGGGTTGTTTGATTTCATTGATTCTAGGCGTTCGGGGCTTATGTGTCTGTGTCGCCCATGCTTGTAGCCTGCCTCGGCTATTTCTTACAACTCGGCTATTACAGGAACGCCTTCTGCCTGACACTCCCTTGCAGAGAGTTGAGGTACTGTATGCTTTTCCGTATGCTCGGTGGGACACCGTCAAGTCTCTGCTCCGGCAGACTGTCCAGATACCTGTTGGCGTCTCTTTGTTCTTTTCGCGGTGCAGATTAAACACCACGTATGGATAGTGCGCTGTATAGCAGAACACGGTGGTCGCGCGGGCGCGCAGCCAGGTAGAGGTACAGTGCTGGACAAAAGTTTACGCAACACGCTCCAGCGCATTCCTTCCTCAGAGTGACTCTGTAGCAGCGAATGGGACCGTACGCTCTTGAAAACAAGTGGCTGGGTTACCTAGGCACATATCTAAGTCAGTACGGTCCCATTCGCTGCTACCGAGTCATTCTGAGGAAGAAATGCGCCGAGGCGTGTTCCGTAAACTTTCGTCAAGCACTGTACCAAACATGGGGGCTTAATCACATCCATCGTTCGCGATCCAACGAGGGGCGGAGCTCTCGTTAACACGAACACGTGACACGTTTCACATGACGCGTGACGCGCTTTTTTCGTTAACGGGACAAAGGCGTAATCTCTTGCTCGCGTAACGACCGACGGTGTCGTCTGCCTAACGAATGTGTTCGCGTTCTCACAGGCTTCACCGCCTACATGGCTCATGATCCAACGAGGCGCGAGGCACTCGGGAGCTCGAGCACGTGGTGTATGACGCGCTCTTTTCGTTAAAGTGACCGGGGCGTAATCTCTCGGTCCAGTTACGATCAAATTAGATCGTTTGCCTCGTTGTTCGTTAGAATGTGAAACATCTTTATTTGGAGATTTGCAGAAACGGAATTTCTGCAGAAACGAACATGTATTGCTCCACGACTGTGTACAAAATGACATGCGCCCCTTTCATCGCATTTACACCAGTGGTTACATGAGGGCTGTGAGATATTCTCGAGAAGATGCAGATGAAGACGAGAAAGAAGACGAAGAGGTGACAACGACAAGCCATAGACAATCCCATAGACAAACCATGCGAGCTATCCAAACAAAATTAAATAACCTCATTGGTCGACAAGGTTGCAGCCTCATTGGCAGCTGCAGTTCGTTCAGGTGACACCACAACACGTAACGGCTCGTTACGAGCACGACAGCCTCAACGAAGAAGTTAAACGAGGAGCAGAGATTGTGCCACAGCAGGGCTTCGATAAGTTTCTTCGTTTCGTTATTCGTAACGACTCGCTGACGTTGAAGCTGCCCAAGAAAGATGGCGGAGTGATTCTTCGCTTGGGCGATCACACAAGCAGCTAACTGTGCCCCATGGACGTGATGGCGTCAGGATGCCTTTGAACTGGACGAGACAAATTTTGTAAAGCTCTTCCGCCCGCCAAGAAACGCTCTCCGCACCGTTTGTGAGGACTGTGACCGTGTACTTCACTCCATCTTGATAGCTACGGGTGTTGTGATGAACAACGAAGGCGAAATGGATGCATATAGTAGTAGTGTTCGAATTGTTCTCTTTAATAGTACATTGCGGACATAGTGTTGATGTAGCAATGAAAGGAAGAGCAAAGGATTCTGTGTATTTTCTGAGGTCGATTGTTGAATAGTTCCATTACATTCTCTTGCTTCGCGGTGCTAACATGGAATTAGAACAGTTCACTGACGTTCTGTTCAAGCTCACTGAAAACTGTTGCACTGCGAAGTTATTTTATTTTAGGCCTCAGGATGCCTTTCAACTGGACCAGATAGATTTTGTAAAGTTGTTCCGTCCGAGAAGAAATGCTGTTCGCACTGTTTATGAAGCCTGATTGTAAGGCTGCGCGTTGTACTTCCATGCTTAAAGGAAAAAAATTACATAAAGTTAATGAAATAAGTGTACACGTTGAGGAGAACGAGCAGCCTCCTCCTCTTCTTTTGATACTTCTGGTACCACTACGTCTTTCCTTTCTGGTCTCGGACTCCCACGTGCCCTAGAACTCAGCACACACTAGTTTTCGTATCATACTTAAGACCATTCTCACCCGACACCATCGTCAGGGTAGGAAAATGATTTACAATTTTTTGCGTATTGCTCGACGATTATCCTTACAGTGACGTACATGTTTGTTAATTATTTTCACACGACTAGCGAACCATATATTGAGACGGGAAGAAAAAGAACATGACGAACGAGCCTGGGAACGAACATTGGAACTATGGAGCTCACCATAATTGGAACGCAATGAGCATGTATGAGAGCACGAGAATGCGAGCTATCGGAACAAATGAAACAGTCCTATTGGTCAGAGAAGATGCAGCCTCGCTGCCAGCCTGCTCTTCGCTCAGGGCGGTGACATCACAACACGTGAGCGCTCGCAACGTGCGAAATAACCACAATGAAGTAGCTTCACGAGGAGCACAGATTGTGACCACGGAAAGCATCGATAAAGTTGCTCGTTTCGTTAGCCTGAACGACTCGTTCAGCTGTCTCGTGCCGTTAAGTTGAACGTGTGAAACGATTAAGCCCCCTGGTTGGAGAGGATGTCCGCAGAGTGCTTCATGGGGAGATAGAGTAGCTCTTGCGGCGTTCCAGTTCTGCAGGCGATGACAAGCCTCATCGACTTTTACCGATGATATACGCGTAGTGGGTAGTGGGGTGGGGAGTCATCTTTAGGTAGCCCTGTCGTTCGTGCCGTCATTTCGCGTGCAACTTTCCGCAGTTTCGGACTGTTGCATGGCCGCAACTAGTACAGACATTATTTCTTGATATTTTGCGAGTGGGTGTATCCAGCTCGTTGTAGTCTAGCCCTTGCGAAATTTTAGGGAGTGTTGAAGAAAGATGAGGCTGGGCAGGGGCGCGCGGAGAACGGTACGGTTAGAACAGTCACGAAAGTTTAGTCCAAGTTTAGTCCTGGGACGGGCATCGATGTGGGCGGTCGCACTCATTGAATCCTTTTTTAAACACTGGTGCCGTAACGCGGGATTGGACTGCACTCTATGTTTCCCCGAGAAGGACAACTGGATAGCCTAAGGCGGACTCGAGCGGAGACCCGTGGAGCGATCACTCGCACCATCCCACATTCACATGACCTGCTCGTTCAACCAGATACCTCCATGAAAGAGAGACTATCTCGTTGCGCGCAGAATAGTGCTTGATGATCTGAATGCTCAAATCCTGGACCATAGCCTCCTATATACTCAGCTATGTCTGGCTGAATGAATGGCTGGTGGCCATGCCTGGCCATCACTGGCGACGACAGCTATGACGGGGAAACCGATGGGATACTGGAGCACGAACGGCAGCGTGAAGCGGCAACAACGCGCGCAAGGAGAGCTGTCAGCCTGCATACACAGACCACAGCGTTAACGACCCCTACTTCGGCTATCACACGAATCGAACTGTATCGCCACCGAAATTACAGATGCCGAGGTTCGGAGGCAAGCAACACAGGCAACGATTCTGGGAGCACTTCGAGGCCCCCATCCACAACAACGTCACCCTTGCACCCGTTGAAAACTTTAAGTACCTCCTGACGTATGCCACTAACGACGGACGCCAAATGTGCTATCCGACGGTATTTGTCTCAGCGGCAACAAATACGCGAGCGCAATCACCGCTCTAAAGCAGCGATTTGGACGCACAGACCTCCAGTCACCTGCGGCGCGGGAAGATGTTGACGAAAGATAAGGCAGAGCAGAAGCGCGCGCGAAGGACAGTAGGGTTAGGACAGTCACGATAAAAAGGTATTCTTTGAACGGGCATCGAGACGAGCGGTCGCACACGTTGCATCACTTTTTTAACAGGGGAGGTAGCCCGCGTAACTGGACTTTGATGCTAATGGGGACAGTTTCTCATTGTGACCGCTCTTATCCGGTACATAAGGCAGAATTTCTGTCTGTGCAGGGTGGTGTAGCTCCATAGTTAGTTTTTCAGCTTGATTACAATACATACACCACGGTCCACCTGTGGTCACGCGAGCAACTGTACGTCTTGTGGCATGTCTATGACGGCGGAAGATTGTTCGTCACGTTGTCATGTACCCGTGTCACTATGGGGCAGGGTGGCAGAAGTCTTTGAGCTTCCAGCACTTCAGTGGGTCCAATGTAAAATCTTAGAACCACTTCCGGTAGCCGGCAACGAGCCAAATTGACGAGCGAGCGGAGGCGAGCCGCAGAAATAAATTATTAACTGTGGATTCACCAGTTATCTTTTGGTGGCCCCGACTGGCGGCTGCTTTGTAGGCAGCAGCTGCAGGACGCCGCGCTCACATTATGCTTGAGCAGTAAATGTATGGGCTTTCAGAGCGTTCCCGTCGATAGCTGACGTCCACTCGCTTTCTCCGCACAATTCAATACGACAGGGCCACACTGCCCTCCGTAGCGGCCGTTTCATGATTCCAGGATTATTATTCGCATGGTAATGCATGTACGAGCAGCAATCTCCCTTTGGAGGAGTTATTTGGGGGGTTCTCTCCGTGTAAAAAGGACTACACCCGAAAGCATTTCCCCCAGTCGGATGACAGTATGCGCACCTTTTCCCCTTCTTCCTCCTTCGTGTTCTTCAGCATGCGTGTAAATGGCCCTAGATCGGGAGGCATGTCCCCACTTGATACGCCATACGGAAACTACTTTTAATTTCGGTTAAGCCCTGTGATCGCATAGGGATCGCAAATCTCGGAAGTCGGACCTTTTGGCAGGTCTTCACTCCGATGCTCGCGCATGTATACGATTCGATATAGTACATACCAGGAAACACAAAACTTGAGAAGACGAAAATAAGTAACGTTTCGTGACGCACGCATCATATTAACAGCATTTGTCAGTATCTGTCCCGCAATATATCGACAAAGGCTGAGTGTATCCTAATGCTTTCCAGCGTTGTACACATAGGTGGGGTGCGCCGGTTTTCCAGAAAGAGGGAAAAAGCACGGGTAAAGCTATGGTGTGACGTCACGTGTACGCCACCTATACGAATTGCCCACACACAACACGGACCTGCTGTGCGCTTTGCAAATATTCGGTCTGCAAATACACGAGTTCCAGAAATATTCACCAGCCATGCCGTGAGCATTCGATATCGCTCACGAATAATATAACGACTAATCAAAACACGAGTGCTCTTACCCTACTAAGTGGCCTCATCTTCTCGTGAATCCCTGTCTCAGCCGTTCCCGGTGACGGCGGCGGGAACTCGGGCGTCGGTGGTTGGTCGTAGTGCGTCGGACTGATCGGAATCTGCACCGTTGCTCTCTTACTCCTTGTCGATCCAACATCCAGAGTACCTGGCTTCCTCACACCACCCTCCTTAGTCCCATTTTTCGCTGACTTCACTGCCGGTGGCGCACCTGTATTGTCGCTGGCTGACCTTACATGCATAGCGTGCCCTCTCGTCCCCAGTGTCGCGTACGTTAACCTTCCACTGGCCACTTCGTCGTACAAAGTGCTGAAAGCTGACTCGGAGAGACGCTCATGGTTGAGAGACACTTCGTGGTTCTCGTACGGGGTTCTTAAGGCTCGCATATCGACGTATTCCGAGGAGTCCCGGCGAAGTGGTCCGTCAGCACTGGCGCGTCGCCGACCGGCGCTAGCGAGACATAGGTACTCGTAGCCAGAGGCAGAGGAAGCGTGACGACTAAGGGACTGACCAGCTGGACGACTGCCTGGAGATGTCCCGCTGCTGGCAGCCACGGAGCGGCGAGGCGGCTTGACGGGTGGCTACAGAGAAAGAGGATAGGATACTTCACCAACATGGTTGGGTGTCTACCGAATACTGGATTTCCAAATGGCTCCAGTTTTCACATGGCATACTTGTGATGTCTGGTGGTGGTGGCTGCATGATTGGGACGACACCACAATACTCAAATCATATTTGGCATTACATGTGTGCCCCTTAATGGTTATTGATCATCGTGAACTCTCATGGTACAATGTGTCACCAAGCGTTCAACAAGACCTCTAGCTGATGCCAAGTACGTGTCGGGCAAAGAAGACTTACAATTGGTTTGCCCTGTAAAGCTGCCATGGGAAGGTAGGCTCCAGTGCTGTTCCATGCTGGGCTTACTTTGGGTTCAGCATACTGGTCTGCACACAGAATAAATAAGAGTGCTTCCTGTAGTGACAAAGAAACGAGACTAACTAGAAGTGTTTTTCAAGACTGTTGACCTATAGGACAATTAATTGTTCCCTAGAAATTTGTAGCTGCCTATCTCACGTTATGTGTTTAAAATTGTGTATTTGAAGACCTTGCACGAAAACCATATTTACACATGTATTACCTTTGAAGACTTACTGTACTTTTGTACTTTCTTCAGGCTCGCCTGCCTATGCAGCTTGTGAATTTACTATTTACAGTAAAACCAGGTGCAAAGCAGAATCATTGCACGCACCTCTCTCGACTCTCCTGCCAGGCAACGTTTGATAGATATTATGCAGCTGTTCGGCAGACATCCTCTTGCTGGACTCCTGGTACTGGTTGGCCACCAAAGGAGGCGGAGGAGTGTCCCTAAGCAATGTGTCTGCGTCGGAAGAACGCGAACCGTGCAGAGGGTGCCTGCTGACATACTCCAGTCCGTCGCTCGTGTGGAAAGTAGTGTTAAGGGCATGAAGAAGTTGCGAAGACGAGTCGTCGGCTGTGGAACCGCTGTTCCTGTGCACCGAGGTCACCTCGTAGAGGAGCGAGGGGCTCCGGCTGTTCGCGGGCGTCGCGTCCAAGCTGGAGTCCCGGGACTTGGCCAACGGCGGAGGCGTGCGCTCCAGGTCGTTCGCCCTGCAGACAACGATATGTTCCTTCAGGGCCAACCAGGGGCAGGGTTTCTCTAAATATGTCCCGTGTTACTGGTCTCTATTCTGGGACGTCCGAGTAACAGACGATGACAGGAGGTCGACGTACTCAGAGTACCTGTAAAGTGACCTACCCTCCCTACCTCCCTACTTCTTTCCTATCCCCAATACACCGTACAGACACAGAAAACGGTACAAGAACGGTCAAGAGATGCCATACATAGGTTTAACATTGCTTAACTTGTTCCTACGGCTTCATCTCTCTGTAGAGTGCTGTTACATAGATTCAAGAGTGCATAAAAAGATGCAGGTGGAATACCCGTAAGAGGGCCTCTTCACATGCTGTTGGCGAGCGGCATAATGATGTAGCGCTGCCAGCTGCTGTTGGTGCGATGGTGGCGTCGACGAGAGGAACCCCGGCGGCGGCGTGATGGACCGCGGGCTGCCGTCCTCGGCTGAGCCCAGACCCTCGCCGCTGTCTGGAGTCACTAACGCCGCGTGTTCTGCATAACACCACATTGGCCTTAGACGTCCGCCAGTACTAGTGTGTCATTTAATGCCAAGCACATAACTACTCAGAATTGTTCACTGTCACACTTCGTTACCCACTGTAAAAGTTTAAAAGCACTCTGCGTATCATTCAGTCTAAATGACGTGAAATCTAAAGGGTGTCCTGGCTAAGACAACCCTCCTAATGACTGAAAGGAACTATGCAAGATGTATTTGCTCATACGCCAGGCCAGCAGTTTCAGACCGATGTTCATCTTCTGTTCGACGGCTGCTTCTTCTTGAGGCACTCATGGAAATGCGGACATGCACTTTACGAATACTGACCACATGAACCAAAGGTCTGCTACTACACAAGTGTTCGACTTCTATTTCGGTGGTTTAGCGTGTCCTCCTCTTATTTTCTCACCTTTGATGATGTCGCAGGTCTGCTTGGCAATGTTTGTGTTGAGATCTTCTAAGATGTCAACCACCGTCCGTTTTTGCGTGTCTCGCAGATGAACGTCTATGCCTGTACAGGATAAAGTGAAGCGACAATGCCAACACAGTTATCTTACACGTTTATGCAAGAAAGAAGGGGTACGTACCATAGTCAAGCAGCAGCCGGACAACGTCAATTTTTCCGAAGGTGGCAGCTTCGTGCAGGGCGCTGCCGTTCTCCGTCTGTTGTGAAGACACACGGGATACATTGTGAAGTCATCACCACGAGAAAGCCACGTAGATCGGACCGCCATTTTCTTACTCCTCCCTCATGGATCGCTAGGACGTAAGTGCCCTGGGGCCCTCCTTACTGCTTAGGACACGCAACAAGTATCCACTGTACAAGCTCTGTCTTCTTAACCTAGCAACATATCCCAGAAACTCAACAACAATGTCGCTACAGTCGTCCACTTTGAAGCTCACATGGGACACTCAAGGACCGCTGGAGGGTAGTCCAGCGCGCCCTTCAGTTTGAGCTTGATTTGGGATTTTCTGGCGCAAAGATAACTGTGGATCATACACAGAGCGCCCTTGAATGGAAGGAATAGCATGGGAAGGCGCTGCCGAAGAAAGTGCTTCAAGAATAAAATAGGGCCCTCTTCAAAGTTCACAATAGCTCCAGGGACCCCTGAGAGAGGATCGACGATACGGTGGTGAGCGACGATACGGTGGTAAGCGCCGTTGGTCAAACAGTGAAGAAGCTTTCACTCGAAAGGTAGAAAGCGGAACTGTCCTTCCGGAACTGACATAATAAGATTACACTGCCGATTTTTGCGATACCACATTTACAGCCGAAGCAGAAATTAGAAAGTAACACATGGATTGGTCCCGAGTTACAGGTGCAAGTTTCTTAGATGCTTCTTTCTAAACATGCTGGAGAAAGCAGAATAACGTGTCGTGCAGAACTCGCAGCATATGAAAGCATATGAAGCAAAGGTCCATCATGTGAAAGTATATGAGACCACCACAACATGGAGCAGTACTTTTGAACAACACAGGTAAATAACACACGTAAAGAGGATTTGACGACAGCTCACCCAGTGATTGACGGGAAAGCCAGCGTCCAATAGCCGCTTGACCACTTGACGGTGCCCATTTCTGGACGCCAGATGCAGAGGCGAGTGGCCTCGAGGTGAACCCTGCTGGGACCGGATAAGCCCCGGCTGCGCCCTGAGGAGCAGGTCGACCGTGTCCAGGCGACCGTATTGCGCGGCCAGGTCTAACGGACTTTCGTCTTTCAAGTTCCGGAGACCCGAATCCGCCCCATGGGCCAGCAACAGGGCGGCAGCCTCCGCATGCCCGTACTGCGCCGCGAAGTGCAGTGCAGTCTCGCGTTCGTGGTTCTACACAAATACCAAACGTACAGCTCTGTAGCATAGCTGTTATGGGAACAGTTCCACGAGGTAGAATAACAATTACAAGATTTATTCACTGGCGTCACCCTTCTAGAAGGAGCTAGCGTTCACAAGACGAGACTACCACCATGATGTATATGTCTGACCGAGTTTGGGTTCCGTTTTTGTTGGCTGCCATACGCTATTTGGAAGATAATTAATCCAAGCAGCACAACATCTTGGCCCAATATTGGTCCAATATCGGTCCAATATGTTGTGCTGCTTGGGAACGTTGGAAGACACGGAAGTTCAATGGGATATGGTACAACAACAATAGATAAATTAATGATGATGAATGGGGAAATTCGCCACATGAGGTGCGGCCCACTACCCCAAGGGAACAGAAAAGGACGACTTTTAGACCGTGAGTACATTCATAACAACACTCACGGAATGATTGACGTTTGGTACGGAAGGGCCCCTCTCGAGTAGCAGACGAACGATGTCGGTATTTCCCGTCCACGCCGCCAGGTGTAAAGGCGTCGACCCTTTGTTGTCCACCACATTGACTGAGGCCTCGTGGTCCAGCAGCAGCGCCACCACATCCCTACACACAACCTCGAGATGATGATAAACTGCTTTTTTTACCTGAAGTAGTTTTTTTACTGCAGACAACGGCTCACCTGTGTCCGTTGAGTGCAGAGTGGTGCAATGACGTGTAGCCGCTTTGGTCGTGGGTATTAGTCCCCGGACCTCGGCGCAAACTGCAAATGAAAGAACAAAAGAACCATAAGTGTTTGAAGACGTCCTAACGTAAACGTCATGGGAACAACTTCCTCCGACCCTAGAGTTATTGTTCTACTGCTCAGCTGCTGCGCTGCATGCAGGAGCTGCTACAGCCCTCAGTGCAAGGGCAATGTACGTGCATCCATATCAGAGGTTGACATATGGGTCGGACTGTCCCATGCCCCCTCGGAACTTTGGACAATGAACAACGGGCTGGTCCTGAAGTCTACTTCAGAGCCTTTACTACACTGAGGAACAGCAAATGAATGAAGAGGAGAACATCTCTTCCTAAAGGAACGGAGACCCTCACAAACCAGTGCGGCTGACGGCGATGATATTCGGCAACCCGGAAAGAACCTGGTACGCAGTGTGTTTGCAGAATGTCTTGCGAAGTGCAAATACAGTGAAATGAGCTTGGACATATGTGGCAATTTACTTATATCTGTGGCCTATATCCCCTGTACGTCGACGGCGTACTCTGCTTCACGATAATCTTTAGCAGCAAATACAGAATGCAGTGTTCGGAAACGTCTGTGCCAGAAATGCGTGACCGAATTAACTCTCTAGGTTTGTGATGGGACGAATGATTTTCTGGCTGCTGGCAGCTACGGACTTTCCGGCAATTTCCGAGGTAGGTAAGGAGCGGACCTCATCTTTCTGAGGTTGACCTGGGTTCCTTTGTACCTGTGGCTTCTATCGTCGTATAGAAAAACACAAATCACGAAACTAACTGGATCTGCACACAAAATCAAAGTGGTTCTTCACAAGCATGAGTAATTTAAGCGTGTACTTCTGCAATGCTGCTAACACGCAGGAACCCGATTTCACCGGGAGTTATAAACTATCAATTTTCATCAACAACAACCGTGAAATCAGTACTGTACGATCAATACTGCTGCAAATCAGTAATCAGGAGGCTTCATCGCTTAATCGTCGTTACGAGATAACGAGTGGCGGGAAATTAAAAAATATGGGCACGTGACACGTTGCGCGTGACGCATACCACGCCATTCACGTATCGCGCGAAGGGCGCCATGCACCTGTTTTATCGCGTGCCCTTCTCCACGAGTGCCCCGCCCCTCGTGCAAGCGATTAAGCCCCCAGCACTGGTGTAGTATGATACATGCTGTACATAAGGTATGCTGCATTGTGATGTGTGTTAATGGCACCTTTAGAAAAAATATCCTGCCCAGCTATATACGCGCGCGAACATTTGCCGGATATGCGAACCATGCTCCGAGTTCCCAAATAATCGGAAGCAGTGTAAGAGACGGTGATGGAGGAACCTGGTATGCCTTTCTGTTTCCGACAGCGTTACCGGCTTCAATTTCGACAATTAACAGTTTCCGGTAGTACTCCCGTTACCGTTCCTGGGTTCCCAAACAGCGCAGGACTGGAAGAGCGCTTCCCAACGCAACGTATCAGCGCCGTGCAAAGCCAGCTGGCAGGGACAACCCTGACGCGCCTGTGGCTTCTTCCAGTATGGTAGGCTAACGCACCAGTTAGTTGTCGGCGTCTCACGGGAAAACAACCAAGTAATTTTTGCTTGACCAATTAGTGTGCGCGTCATGTATTAATATATTTTTCGAATTCAATTAACTCAGGGAAATTCTCGCCGTTTACGTCTAATAACCTTGTTTTTCTTTGTGTCCTTCTTTCTTCTTCCACTTTCTTTTTTTTAACAATTAGGGCGTTCTCGAGCCATGAAACTGCACAAATCAAATAAATCGGGTATCCCCGTTAACTACGGACAGAATTTTATAAAACATGAAGATTGTTTTTATCTATACTTACAATTAGTGGCGATACATTATCAGTCAAGTAGGCCACGTCATGGGCGCGCTAGCGTCCTCCTGGGGCGCTGCCCTCATTAATTTTGACTAATGATCTTTTTAATGATGAAATATGGAAGTTCGGCACAATAACATCGGCTCCCTTTGATGCGCCGATGCCGTTGTCGTCTTCTGAGAACGGACCGAGTCACGCGATGATAACGCCTCGGAAAATGCAGATTTGGTGGTCATTTCTGTCGCCTTTCCAGAAGAGCGCTTACAAACACAACTGCTGCAATGCTCCCTGCAGCGAGGAAAAAGCGGGATACGACAACCAAATATTAAACACTGCAAAAGGAACCCGGAGAGTTAACAAATTTCAGCCGACTTTCAGCCACATTTCAGCGGTAGTGAGGTTTGACAAAGTGGTAGAAACCGGGCAGAATAGAGTTTCACGCGAAGAAGAAATCGGCCATATACTATGTCCATTTGATTGCTTTCGAGGATGAAACCAGAAGAGCGCGCCCAGAAGAGATGCGGCCTCAGTGCAAAGGGAAACAAAAACGAAAGAAGACTCATGTGACAATAAATGGCATTCTCTTGAGTGGTCGACTTTCTCTTTGAATTTTGCTGCGACGAAAGGGGTATGAGATCCACACCAGACAAACAAAATACACTGTCCGAAAAGGCAGTTTTTTGTCACTGCGAAACTGAAAGTGAAACTTCCTGGTCACTCCCCCACGTTGATGGACTTCCAAACTTCCGGCCCGTACGTGCTGCATGAAACCCTGATGCTCGACCTCTGTATCTTTGGTAGCACCGAGTTTTCGAAGACATCGAGTTGTCCCTTTCGTAACCATTGCGATTATTCAATGCTAGAGCACGAAGAAATAAAGTGTCAACTTTTCATCAACTAAAGCACCGCTATGTGATGCAGACATGGCCTTCCACTGTGCGGGGCATAATATTACCAGAGTACTTTACAGAGGTAGCACAAGATAGCAATCGCTACTTGGGTTTGATCATTTATAGTTGGTGTTGTGCATCCATAGCACAGGAACGCGATACTGCGTTTCTTACATGAGGTCACACACGATGACACAGGGTAGTGTCCAGCAAGTAGAATGTACATTTGAGTGAGGTGCCTGTTGTGTCTTTATTGTAAAGGCACGTCCATTCTCGAGCTCCGACCAAGAAAAAGTGGGACCCAGCACATTTGTCTTGGCGGATGGGACAGTGCGGAACGCGTCCTGGCTAGCGGCCTCCGCGGTTGGACAACAACGTGCCACCCCAGCTGAACGTACCGAAACAAACGTCACCCTTAGGCATTCGGAAAGGACGTGTGCATGCTCCAGACCACGTGCGCACAAACGCCTGCAAAATATGTGCTTCGCTAAAGGTGTCCCCGTAGCCGCGGCCATGTCGCTGGACATGTCCTCCACTATGACTTATCTGGGTGTCACACCCTAGTGACGTCAGAAGCTCATGCTTACGTCACTGTAAATTAGGGTGTCGGAGGGAACCGAAAACCGAAAAAAAAACGCTATTTTGGTGCGAACCGGTATTTTGGTGCGAACTGAAACCGTATACGTTTTTTTTTTTTTTTTCGCTCAGGAGGGAAACTGAAAAATTTATTTAGCGGTTTTCGGTCCAAGAAAAAACTTCGCCATTTTAGACTACGAATAGGCGAATGAAACTGACGTCGTGTGTTCTGAAGTCATGTCATGGATACTTTACGAGGGTTACGGTTACAGTGGAATGTATGTTGGTATACTTGACCCTTAGGCTCCCTTTGTAACGTTTTATCGTTCGCGCACATAGACTTAGAGGTACATGTGACCGGTTGTGACTCTCTAAAGGAGTGTGTGGAGGCGGGGTAGTTGGTGTACATTCATCGTGATTAAGCAGCACAAAGACGCGGACAAAGAAGGAAGACAGGACGACTGCTAGCAGTCGTCCTGTCTTCCTTCTTTGTCCGCGTCTTTGTGCTGCTTAATCACGATGAATGTGACTCTCTACCAATGTGCAGTAGTTCGTTTTAATTTCATCCGGCCAAACTCTCCTCAACGAAACAGCCACCCATGAGGGCTGCGTAACGGCTCCTCTATCGGTAATGTCACGCAGCGTGTCCCTTGTTTGAGAGCTGCGAAGTTGAATACTTTTATGTATCCGCGAGGGCAAGCGCGTGCGAAGTTGCGCCTCTTCTGTGGACAGGACACGAAGAAAAGAAAACGGAGCCGTCGAGCGCGTTAGTGAGTGAAGGTGTTCCTCGATTTGCGTCGTACTCGTGCGGTTGTGCTTGCTGGCTACGAAGCAGCAATCAGGGATCGGAACCGGTATTTTTTTCGGTCCGGTTCGGGTTCGGGTTCAGGCATATTGGTTCGGTTCGGGTTTAGCTCCGCTGAACCGAAATTATCAGCTTGAACCGGTTCAGGTATATCGGTGCGGTTCGGGTTCGGCTCAGGGAGAAACCCCCCCCCCCCCCCGCACATACACAGACAAAAAAAAAAAATCTGTCAGCGGTCGGGGCATTTACAAGGATTGGAACAGTTACTTTTTTCGGCATCGGTTTAACCGGTCCACGGGCAGTAATTTTGCTACATGCAAGCAAGCTTACGCTCACCGTACACGATTGTAAGAGAAAGGTGTGAGATAACCGTTCAGGTGAGCAAA
Source organism: Ornithodoros turicata (assembly GCF_037126465.1). NCBI lineage: Eukaryota > Metazoa > Arthropoda > Arachnida > Ixodida > Argasidae > Ornithodoros > Ornithodoros turicata. The sequence continues at coordinate 25,786,133 of NC_088205.1, forward strand.
AAAAAAGGTCGGTCAGTAGTACGATTAATTCACCTCTGAACCGATTCCCGAACCGGTAACCGTATAAATTTTTTTCGGTTCAGTTCCGGTTCGGCTCAGGACAAGCAAAAAAATCGTTCGGGTTCGGTTCGGTTCGGGTTCGTCAGAAAATAACGGTTTTCTCCGGTTTCTGGTTCGGGTTCAGTTTCGGTTCCGATCCCTGGCAGCAATAGACATTCGGATGGGACGCGATCGCACCAGTCCAGCAAGAAAGTACTTTACGTATGAGATTTCGACAAACAAGTCCGTCTGTATCATGCGCTTCAAGAAAGGAAGAAGCCTATTTGAACAGACAGTCACCTACAGGAACCAGGAGCTACCAATTTCACAGCTGCCTATTAATATTAAACACCATCCGCATACCATGTATGCGGAATAAACGGGTTTACATTTTGCAACATTGATTTTTTTTCTGGGAAAAAATATGCCCACCAGAAGCGGAACCGGTTAAAACCGGTATGAACCGTTATGTTTTGCTCCGGAGCAGAACCTGTACCGGACCGTTTATGACAGAACCGGGACGAAAACCAGAACGAAAAACGTTTCGGTTCGACACCCTGCTGTAAACTAAGTAGTCACTTGGAAGCTACGACGCTGTGGCTGGTAAAAATTTTTCATGCAACATCCACAGACCAACTTAATCATCCGCAGCTCTAGTCTGAAAGTCAGTCAACGGCTCGACTGTCACTGCAAAATTAACCACTCGTTACTATTGCCCGTTAAAACTATTAACATGGTTCTCGCACAATTTTGGAACAAAAATTGAAGGGTCTTTCAAGGGCTTTTCAAGGCTAAGCCGTCATTGTGCCCGGGACATAAAACACAGTTTATGACAGGGACACAATGTCTCACACAAATATTTGTCAGCCACAGGTACCGCGCGTTAGAATACAGGGTGTGTGCAGAAAAACATGACCCGCATTTAGGCACATAGCTTGTTGCCTACCTAACTAACGAACTTCCGGTGGCGCATGATGGCGCATTTATGCGTGCGAAATCTGCAGAAAAATTGTGGAAGCCATACTCAGCTTAAAAAATAAACGGAACAACGAAAACGTCGGCTTCCGTGCATCAGAATAGGGCAACATGGTGGACAACAGGGTGTATGTGAAAGGGCAACACGGTGGACGTAGGAGAGTTGTGTTCAAGTACCGCTAGGGGAGCTATCGGTGCATAAATCGAAACGATGTCCCACATGGATGCTCATCAGCAGTACCCCTAGCGGTGCCTGCACACAACTCTCCTGAGACCGAAATGCACTACCATGCACTGTCATGACCGCCCTATTCTAATGCATGGAAGCCCATGTTTTCGCGCTCTGTTTATTTTTTTACACTGAGTATGGCTTCCAGGATTTTTTTGTAGCTTTCGCACGCATAAATACGCCGTCGTGCGCCACCGGAAGTTCATCGGCTAAGTAGACAACGAGTTACATGTAAAAATGCGGGTCATGTTTTTCTGCACACACCCTGTACATGGGGACCGCGCAACGGTGATGCGCAGTCCCACGTCATCACAACAGTGATGACTGGTAACTGCGCACAAATGTGACTGAGGACTCCTTAAGTTCATGTAGAGATCACAGGACAGAAAGAAAGACTGACGAATAACACGGAGGACGCCGTTCATTTCACAAACGTCTCGTTTCCGCTACTGAATGCTATTGCAATGATTGCTAACTCCTGTGGTTTCCATACTATAGTTGTGACTCCGGATAACAAGAATTTGCACTGCGGCTCAGCGAAAATAACAAAAAGATGCAAAATCAAAGATCCTCAAAGATTGCGGAAAATTACGGGATTTTTCCCGACATCGAAAACAGCATTTTCGAATTCCAGAGCATTCAATCAGTTAAGTCTTTGTTAGGTCCCTAGTCATGTGGGTACAGCTGGAATTGAGCGTGCAGATAGGCAGCTGCTGAAGCACTATCAGCTGACACAACACCGTTTGAGATTCCGCATCAGGACCTCAGGGTAGTCTTGAGGAAACTAATTAACAGGCAGCGGCAGAGTAACTGGGATATGCGCCAACAAAACAAGCTCCATTTGATTAAAGGGCGAATAGGTCGTCCTCCACATGTTCCTACAGATCGCTTGCACCAAGTGGTACTGTCCCGCCTGAGGATTGGCCACACAAATCTTACACATAGATACTTGCTCTGTAGAGAGGACCCACCTGAATGTGCACATTGCGGGCAACCACTTTCTATTCTCCACATCTTGATCACTTGCCCTACACATGAGCATCACCGTCACCACCACTTTCAAGAGCTGTATCGGCACACAATTCCTCTGCACCCAGCCCTCTTAGTGGGCGATGAGCCTCTGGTAAATTTTAATGCAGTCTACAATTTTTTCGGGACTTTTTCGGATATCGGGTATCTGAAAGAACTTTAGGTTTACACATATTTTACACGATTTTAATGTTTTAACTAGTTCATTATTACTAATTTTTAACTTGTTCATCACACCGTAGTTTGTGGCGCATTATGATCCTCGTTGTGGCTGCGCCAGAAACCTACCAATCATCGTCATCATCATCAAGGACCAGGACCATGTGTTACAACACGAAATTAACCACTCAAAACTATTCTAAACACGTCCAAGACCATTGTTCCTCATGTAAGCACCCTTGATTGGTTCACTTCACGCAAACTTCCCACTACAAGTCCGGCTATCGACAGAAAGAAGATGGTAGGTACCCCAAAGGAACACAAGCACGCGGCTGCACGGAAAGGGGAGAGGAGTTCGACCGTGACGATTCCCAGATGCCTACATCAGTGCTCAACGTTATCCTCATTCCTTCGGTATCCAACCGTATCGCGGTTAGACGCAGACGCAGAGGGGGGAAACTTATCTTTGCTCTCCCAAGAGGGTAACAGCGTGTAGAAGGCAGGTTGAAGATGTCGCGACGAATGATCAATAATGGAAAAAGGAAGCAATTTTCTGCAAAGCTACTTTAGCGTCTCTATCTCTCGTCGTTTTTCTTTTTTTTTTTTTCTGTATGGACGTTGCATTTGCCAAGTCGACAATATTATGTGCAACTGTCATGGCAGAGACAGGTATATCTGGGCTTTGCCGGCGCATGTATCTTCGTACAGATGAGCACTTAGCGGTATGTGAATGTCAAATGCATACGCAGCAATGTACACAAAAAATTTGATGTCCTTCTTTGCGTTAGGCGGCTCCTCGATAATCCTGTTTTCGAATTTGGTCTATGCGAAACGTATTTTGCAACTTCTACATAGAAGCTGTCTCGTTCTTCTGCTAATTGCAATGATAAAATGATATATGTGATATGATATGTTTTTAACTGCAAGTTAACAAAGCATGTGTAGCAGACGACGATGAAGTGGTCCACGACCACAGGTTCAACTCTCGCGCCAATTCGGCCTGTGAGCCGTTGTTCTTTTCCATTTACTTCGGGGCCAGACAGCCCAGAGTAAATATCTACCGTTGACCCTTCCGGCTGTGTCGTTCTCTACCTTAACACATGTACTATTTCCTCCTCCTGCTCCTCAGCACCACGAACAATCCAACAGTGGACTTTGACAGTAGAAACTTTGCTCGAATATTGATATTCGATCCTGTCTTTTATGTAGTAAGAAGAATAACATACCCCAGCTCATGTGTAATTAGAGAAGGGGAGGGGCGTAATATGTGTATAATGGAAGACAAAAAAGAGAAGGAAAATGGGAACTGAGAATAAGGTTGCAATATTGCTCGAAAATGAGAACATTTCCGTCCTTGTAGGCTGTTCTAATACGCTATGCAAGTAGGTCAGCTGTCTGCGCAACTCCCCAGTTTTCCTCTCTCCGCTAGTGCTCGTGAAGTGACCTCACCCGCCCATCTCCCAAGCAAGAGGGTAACATTTCAAGGTTGGGGCGCACGTGGCTTCTTCTGTGCAAACAACAACAACAATAACAAGACCAACAACAACAACTTTATTTTGAAATGGAAAGTGGGGAGGTTCATCGCCAGAGGCGATACTCTACCCCATTGCTGGTGGGGAGGTGGGGAATAAAATAATGAGCCCCTCCACAGTAACGATCGAAGTCCGATGGTGTCCAGAAATGTCAAAAGAGCCTTGAGCGCAGATCGTTGCTGGGCTGGATTGGACCAGGGACCAAGCAATTTCGATAGGGAGAAGGGGCGAGAGTCCAGCTGACTAAGAGACTCGGAGAGTGCGGTTCGGGAACGTTGGTAGTGGGGGCAATGACGAAGAATGTGCTCCAGATCCTCAAGAGCACCGCAGTGGCTGCAGGTGGGAGAGTCAACTTGTCTCAAGCGGTAACGCCACTGAGCTGTAAAGGCAACATCGAGTCGCATTCGGTGGATTAATGCAGCATCTTGACGAGAGGTGTTTCGTGGCATGCGGAAAGCGAGCGTTGGATCAACTCTGCTCAACATAGATGGGGGAGAATGTCGGTTGTCCATTGGCGGGAAGCCATGGGTGTCGGGAGGCGTCGCAGAATGGAACGGCGGTCTCCTCTCAGCAGAAGAATACTGGTCCGTTTCCGATACGAGAGTGCTCCTTCGGCGGCGCTGTCGGCCTGCTCCTTCCCCACGACACCACATTGGGCTGGAACCCACTGGAGAACTAGCCTGTGGCCTGGTGCGTAGACAGTGTGGTAAGCCATTAACACATCTGTGACTAGGGGTGCGGATGAGCCTCGTATGCTGGAATTTTCAATAGCTTGAAGTGCAGATTTGGAGTCTGTGAAGCCCATTCCCGCGGGGTAAAATCAGCGATGTGTTGTAGAAAGAAAAGGATGGCATAGAGTTCCGCAGCTGTTGAGGTGGTTGGATGTGAAAGGCGTCGTCCTTGCACTACGCCTTCGGATGGTATGACGAATGCTGAGGCGGACTTGTTGTTGCGGGATGCGCCATCTGTATATGCTGCCGAAAACGTAGAAAACTTCTCGTCTACCTGAGCATGAAAATGAGCTCGGAGGACTTGAGGGGGGACCTGATCTCTTCTTTCCAGAAGGTTCGGAAGGCTTACGAAAGTCGGCGGTACCGGCAGAGACCAGGGGGCTTCCGGCGGTATAATGTCCTTAGCTATGAAGCCAGTCAGAGTCTGGCGTGTCCTCTGCGCCACTCGATAGAAGTCGCTTTCAGGGCGGCATCGAATTTTCCTGAGGAACGAGTGACGGGGAATGTGAGCACGCAAACGTAGGAAGTGCCGAGCCGTTTCACGTTCACGTTGAACCTCAACCGGGAGTTCACCAGCTTCAGCCAGTACTTGCCGTGTTTCAGCCATTCTTGGAACTCCGAGGCAGCGACGAAGGCTTCGAGCAAACAGGGACCGAAGGGTATTCAATGATGTTATTGATATCCTGTGCAGAATAGGAAGGCTGTAAAGCACAGTCGCCCTCACCAACGCCGCGTGAACTGCGAGTAGGGAACACTCATCACAGCCCCATCCTAAGCCAAAAAGATGGTGAATTGCGGGGAGCCATCGCTGCACTTTAGTTTCAAGGTGTTTAATGTGGCGAGCCCAGCGTAAGTCCGAGTCGATTACCACGCCAAGGAAGCGGTGGAAGCGTACCGGCTCGAGCTTCTTGGCACCAACCCAAAGAGGGAAATTGGTCATAGCTTTGCGCGTGAAAGGGAGCTCTACGCATTTTTCGGGTGATAGGTCAATCCCAAGGTGCGTGAGGTACGTATGTACATTATTTAAAGCGAGCTGCAGGCGGCGCTGTATGGCTGGGCGTGATTTTCTTACTGTCCAAAGGGCGAAGTCATCTGCATACACGGAAAACGACACTTTGCGAGTAATTACCGATTGGAGGCCGGCCATCACCACATGAAAGAGTGCCGGACTGAGAATACTTCCTTGGGGGACTCCTTGATGAACAGGATGCTGAGGGCTTTGGCCTTGGGACGTACGGACAGCGACGGTTCGGTCCGTAAGGAAGTCTTGGAGCCAGATAAAGAGCCGACCGGATACCCCAAACGAGCGCAAGGCGTGCTGCAAACAAATGTGCGAGACGGTATCATATGCGCGCTTGATGTCGAGGAAAACCGATAGGACGATCCGGCGATGGGCACGAGCATGTTGGACTGTAGATACTAGGTCGAGAACTGGATCCATGGAGCCTCGGTTTTTTTTTTTTTTTTCGTTGTTTTTTTTTTACTTTCGTGTTAGCGCCGCGAAGCAACTGTGGCTATGAGCGGTGTACAGATGAGGACAGATGGAGAGAGGACAGCAGGAAGGAGTGGGGGACAGGGGAGTTAGTATGCGTCCTGGGCCGACTTCAGGGGGAACTGTGCCGACATTCGTCTGGAAAGTCTTCGGAAAACCCAGGGAAAACCTCAGACAGCACAGCCGGTGGTAGGATTCGAACCCACCACCTCCCAGTCAGCACGGCACCAATGAGTGAGACGCCCTATGCAGCTTCGGTGGCGACGAAATCCAGCCATTTCTTGAGGGTATGCACGTTGTTTTTCGAGCCACCAGTCGAGGCGATGCAAAACCATTCTCTCCATCAGTTTTCCCATACAGCTTGTCAGGCTCACAGGGCGAAAGGAGGATAGGGCATTTGGGGGCTTGCCTGGTTTCAAGATGGGAACAACCAATGCCTCCTTCCAGGTAGGTGGTAACGATCCTTGTTGCCAAGACGTATTATACACATGAAGGAGAGCTTGGAGTGACAGCCCGTCAAGATTTCGCAGTGCGGCAAAGGTGATTTTATCGGCTCGCGGGGACGAGCCGGCGTTCACAAGCTTCAACGCTGCCTTTAGCTCGGTTAGTGTGAAGTCGCGGTCCATAACTTCCGGTGGACGGGGCCAGTCTTGGTGAAGTTCAGCCGTCAAACTGTGGACAAAACTGCGGTGTTGCGGTGTCGTCGAGGCAGCCGCTGGTGTCGTTAGTACCACACAGAAGTCCGTTGCTAGCGTGTTTTCGTCTACACCCTCAACGATAGCCAAGGCCGCGAGAGGGTTCTTTTGAGGGGGCGCCTCCTTCAGAGATCGGATTGTCCTCCAGATCTTCGTGGCCGGGTCAAACGGTGAAAGATGGTGACAAAACTTACGCCAACGCTTCCTGTCCTCTTTCTTAAGTTCTCATGTTACTTTAGCTTTCATCCGGCGGTATTCCAAAATGTCCGTAAGTTGCCCTGTCCGACGAGCCGTTCTTTCTGCTCAGCGACGGTGGCCCTAAGGTGGTTAATTGCTGGAGAATGACCGACATGTCCGGTTACCCTTTTAAACATGACCACCGAGTCCTGAATACCGCGGCTAATTGTTTGCGAGAGAGCCTCTGGGGACATACCGGTGTGCACAGATGTTCTGAGGCCCTCACGAAAAAGTCTCCAGTTTGTGAAAGAAATCAGTCCAGTAGTTGGTGAGAGGGGCAGTCTGTCGTGCGAAATATATAGAGGAAAATGATCGCTACCTCTAGTGTCGACGTCCGTAGCGCACGACAAGTGGCGAATTATGTCGGTTGAGCACCACGAGAGGTCCAATACATCGAGGGACGTTGGGGATCGCATGTAAGTTGGCTCTCGAATGTTTAGCAGGCACATGCTATTATTCTCCATTGTCTCCAATAATCTCCTTCCCCTACCGTTCGTCCTTCGGCTTCCCCAGGCCGAGTGATGGGCATTGAAGTCACCCAGCACGAGCGCCGGGGCTTCCAGAGAACCAAGTAAGCGTTCGAGGTCACTCCACGGGACCTGTACCTCGGGACGTATATAGATACTGACGACCGTTAACAGCATGGGGCCAAGGTGGACCCTGCAGGTGACATAATCATAAGAGCGATGACAAACTGACCCTATGGGCGCAGCAACAAGGTCATTACGAACGTATAGCGCTGTTCTGCTCTCAGAGGATTGATGAGATCGATAGATTGTGTATCCATTAACGCATTAACGGGTTTTGCTGTGCATGGACCCATGCTGGTCCACGAATACCTCCTTACTGCTGCCTCGTGAGTGGAGAGACACTTGGTCACGTGGTTTCTTACCCACTACCCTGCTCAGACACAAACTGTCGTATAGCGTATAAATCTTTGCTGGATCTAAGGCGATAGGTGTGTGGTTGTCTTGGTCTACCCGACCGTCTCTAGCTGTCCCAATATTTTGTGTTTTTTGTGTGTGTTTTTTTAAGTGAAGTGCTGTTTATGCAAGATGCCACTTATTGTTATCTCTCTATCTTGTTAACCGCATATGTTAAAATGCATGTTTGTTCAGTCGATGGATTATGTTTTGGATCTGATATCGCGCCTGATATGCCTGCGTGTATGCTTGCGCTTTCGAACGCAACAAAAGGGACTGTTCAGCTGTGGATGGATTCATCAAAAAGAATACCTGTAGTAGCCGTTTATTTATAACACACTTCCCGTTAAAAAGTCGCGAATGCAAAAATATTTCATAAGCCGGGACTAGGCATAGCGAATTTTTTTTTTTTTTTTTCAGATCGAGATTTCTTTTTTATATTTTTTTTTCGTTAAAAAGTCGAAGTATTGTAACAGGAATTGTAGAAACTCGGTAGAAGCCGGCTTTAGCGAAAATATCAGACAACAACCGATGCTGACGACGAGATGGGGTGTGTGACAGCGGCGGTGCAGTACGCTACCACAGTGCACGTGGAACATTATATGAGAACATATCACACTCTCATAACGCGGCATTTGCCAAACCCCAGTTCAACGTCAAATGAGAAAATATAGCTTAAAGTCTTTCCGTTGTCTACAGAGCCAAAGTATAGCCCACGGAACAGTGAATCATACAAGGGCGTTAGCAAGACCGGACAGAGACAATGTTCAATAGTTCAATATGCAATTCGCGCGTTTAACGTCATCCATCAAACACGTCAAAAGAATGAGCACTCCAAACAAAAGCCGCACACTCCTGTTCCTGTAAAAGCAGTATTTTTGTTGTATTTTTAAGTGAATAATGGAGGATGGGACGAAGCGCAATTTTCTCGAATTTCGCGATCGTGACACGTTTGCGTAATTAAAGACCCGCGAAATATTCGCCAAGGGTGGCTTCCTCCGATTATAGTGTCTTCCTTTTGCAGCTTTAAGCGCAGGTCGCCCACGTGTAGCTGATGCTCCATTCAGGTGCCCAATGCGGTGCCTCTCTTTTATGGGAGGAATGACCGCTCCTCCAACGCAATGTTTCCCAGGAAGAAATAACGTTCAGGGTAGTCGCCAAGGTGTGACTCATCGCGTCACATGCAGCCCACGTTCTCATCTCAACAACTCGCAAGGTACAATATATCGAGGGGGCGGAACGTAGCCGTAGACAAAAGCCACATTATTTAATGACGCTTTACACACGTTATTTAACGGAACAACGACGCTTGTGGCTTCTACGTGTGCCTTTGTAATTCTAGCAGCTATGGAGACAGACAGACACCTGTAGCGCATGGCGTCATCAGCGACAACAGAACTCCAGGGAGTTGAAATATAGCTGCTCACTACGTCACACACCATTGCGACATTGGTTGTGTTCCGGAGCACCACATGTCGAGTCTCGGAGCGCTTGATACTACTTCACTACTTCCCATGACAGCGGCAACCAGCCGATAAACAACCGTGAAAGAGGTCATTAGGACGTTTAATTCTGTAACATTCAAAACACACGTTGTTCACCTTCTTCGGATTGCGGGACACAGTGACTTTCCCGCAGCCGGTGCCCCCTGAACCAGGTAGCGATTAAGAAATTGAATCGCGTACCGGACAAAAGTACGAAGACGGACGGAGTTTGTCTTTGTCTATTTTTCTTTTTTTTTTTTTTTAACATTCCAACTCAAGCTGAACTCAAAGGTAAGAAATAAGACGTCGGCAAGTTTCAGTTAAATCGCGCTCCATAACACCTATTTTCTGAGGCCTCCTCTGAAAGATTCATGTAGCGTCGTGGACGTCAGGCGGTCCTATAATTTTGCAGTGTGTTCTTTCGGACCTGAGCGCCAGATGCTTCCAACTTTTTCAGCGAGCTACTTTGGAATCACTTTCCCGGTAATGCGTTATGTGTTTTCTTTTTTGTTTTTTCATCTTGGCATTGGGAAGCAACTATAAGAGAGGCACAGAAGTGGACAGACGAACCCAGAAGAAATTAGATGCAGACTAAGGTAGCAGAAGACGTCCTAGGCGAACCTTCGAGAGGCTGTGGCGACACCTGCCAGAACACGTAGCGAAATGTTTAGACCGCACGGCCGGCTGTGGGATTTGATCCCACAACGTCCCAGTCTTTCGCATGGAGTTACCGCCAGCGAACAGTTGCTATATCACTATGACGCGCCTCTGGTACACTGGGAACGCTATGAACGAATGTTTCACCACCGGACAAGGGGAAACGCATGTGAGGAGTTTGTTGAGTGGCAGAACAGACATGAGAAAACATATCAGAAAGATGTTGATTGACAGAATACAAATGAGAAAACGCATGAAGGGAATGTTTATTGACAGAGCACAGCTAAGGCAAGTGAACCGTTGAATGACACCTAGTTGCATGTTTCGATTAAAGAATTCCACCAAATGAGAAGGCTCGTCTATGGGGAGAGCGGGGAGCGTTGTCACAGTTCTTGCTTCTGATTTTGCTGTGACGGAAGTACATTCGTCAGGCTGATGGCATTCTTTTTTTTGTTTTTACACAACGCACATATTAAAACAAAAGTTAGCTTCAAAAATAATGCTTAAAAAAGCATTTGCGCGGTAGTCGTCAGGTATAACGATACGCCCCGGCAGCGGGGCAGTCTGTCTCAGGGGCTGGGGCTGGTTGTCTCAGCTGCATTTCCTCGAAATCGTTATTGTGGCGTGCACCGAATAGAATATCCATTGCAAGTGCATATGGAAAAGAAACTACACGAGCACATAAGAACCTATTATCTTCTTCCGTTTCTTTTTTTTTTTCTTTCTATAATTAAACTCAAACTATTATCTTGAGCCTTGCACCTGCACAATGAGCACGTCTGTCCTATAGCGGTAACTGCAAGCTAGCCATTATTCGCTGTAGACGGGCATTGTAAATATAAAAAGCCGGAATAAATTATTACACGATATCTAACATGCACCAAAAACGCTACTGAAACAGTTTCCCGCGAATATAGTCTGCGCTGTCAGTCGCTCTACCAGTTGAAACATGTGACAACTTACCCCACCAGAAATGAGGAAACTGATCAGAAGACGAACAAAGTGACTTTACCTCACCAGTGGAATTAGCTGTAGAACGTATTTTGCTGAAAATCCGCGAAAAGATTTCCAAACGGTGAAGAAACGTTGCAACACGTGCATAATTTAGAGCTTTAGTATGCGTCGTGCAAAATTTGAACATTGCAAGAACCACGTTGTTACTTTCCATCGTTGTCACGTTTAATACCCCTGTCACACGGCATACTGAATGGCATTCCCAGCGAATGACGATCGCACCGAATGTCATTCGTTTGTCTTGCATCGAGCTACCCCAAGCAACAGAATGTCACTCGCAAACGATGTCACTGCCGATGATTAAGACACCAGCTAAGGTCGAACGTATGAGGCGTTATACAGGTAGATTAGTTCTATTTTTATTTATCTTTCTCGAAACTAGCGAAAGATTAGACTATTTCACAAAATCGTTGCGTTTTCGACGACACTTAGTTGGTTAAGTATCATAAGCATAAATCGAGAACTTACCCGTCAAAAAGAACTCGTTACGAGTTAAGTTACCGTGTGAAAAATATAACTAAGTTAATAACTAAGTTCTACAGCCTCAAATGTAACTCGCAGTCACGTAGTTACTTAAAAAAAGAACGAGTTACTTCCAAGTTACTTCGGACACAAAATAGCACTACACAGATGCAGCGCGCGTGAGCAGTTGAGTTAGACCTTGAGTTGCCCGCGGAGGAGTGCGACACGTTTAGATCGTTTTCGTTTATGTTCAACAATTCGAACGCTTTGCATCTTACTCCCTGTGGGCGCACTGTGGTTCAGCTTCGTTTCAATGGCATCGGTTTTTACTTCCTGAATAGAATACTTTCAGTGATTGAATATCACGTTTTATGGCATAAAATGCCATGAAAGTACCGGAGAGAAAGCAAGAAAACATGTGGACGTGAGTGAAAAGCGAATTAAAAGTAACTTGGAACTTAGCTTAAGTTACTTTGGCAAAGTTACCTGAAAAAGAAACGACTTCCTCTGAAAGTTACCACGGCGCAAAAGTACCGAGTTAAGTTACAAGTTACCAGAAAAAGGAACTTAGCTGCAGTAACGAGGTACCTCGAACTCTGATCATAAGCAAAGACAAGGAGCCTATCCGCACCGGACTTGGCAACATGGCGACTGGGAACGAGGGTAGCCCTCCGAAAAACAGTATTAAGCCTTCCTTCCTTCTTTCAATTTCAATTCAATTCAATGTTATTATTGGTTATGCCATACACAGTATACAGTGGGGGCCCCGTAGCATAGCTAGAGGTGGGGCCTCCAGGAAACAATCTGAATATCATACGTGGCGACAACATCAGAACAAGTCATGAAATATAAGAATGCACATTATATGGAAGGTCATAAACTGTCACGGCAAGGGAGAAAGCACAAGAGGGCAAATGAATGAAAAACAAACAAAATAAATAAATAAATATAAGAAACAAAAACAACTGAGACTCAGCAAAAATGTGGCGCTTATGAAGGTGAACAGCTTAAGCGCAAAAGCACATGGGAGAAACAAGACAAATAGGTGAAAAATGTGTATGAAAATGAGAAACTAATTTATGAGGTGGGTCCTTAAAACGATCCGAAAGCGATGGAATGAACGTATTGACTGTAGATAAGCAGGCAGGGCGTTCTATAGTTTGGCAGCCACGAAGGTGAAAGTTTTTTCCCGTAGTTGTTGTGCGTGGCAGGAGGAAATTACCGGAGCAAGGTGATCTAGATGGAATGGAATGACTACTGCAAGACACTGATTATCGAAGACAACGAACTGATTATTGAATAACAAATGCCTGGGCAGAAACAGTAGAACGCGGAAACGAAACAGCTGTATGAGTGGCAAAATACGCAGTGATATGAAGAGGTGGCGACAGCTGCATATTGTGGGAGTTAATGTAATGATGCGAACAGAAAACGTCAGATGTCAATGTGCCTTCATGTCAAAAGTTATCAAATTCGTTATAAAATATTGGAGTGCAACTTTTCATTCGTTTTTGATTTCCTCAAACGGCTTATCGTTGTTGATTTTGCTACCTCTCTACTGCGTGGGTACTCATTCAATGCGAGAAGAAAAAGCGAATGAACTCATGTGATTCGCTGGGAATGACATCAATTTGCCCTGTGACAGGGGTATAAGTTACTCTAAGCAGCAAACTATGTATTTTGTGACCGCGATTCTGTGTAGGAGAATGTAGTCTTTGAATACAAACTTAGTACTGTTTCTGTTGTTGTTCTGACGTATCAAACATTATATCTTCCTACGTTATACTTTCTGGAACCGCGGTACGCGTCAGCGGCATGTATAGCAGTGGTTTTCGAAACGCGTCCCTATGTTGCGAATATAATCTACGATATAGTTCCACAGTATAATTTCGAAACAAAGTTAGGTTTATTATCACACCGACTAGGTTGTCTCCATAATTTATGTCTGTTTGTTGGATGCAAGACGAGGAGAGCACGTTCATTCCATCGCGCAGGCCCGCCTACTTGTCTTTTGCCGTAGTTACTGGGAGAAAATAGTAAGTTACAGTTCTGCAGAGTGACTTTGGCACCAATTAAGTCACAGAAAGAGTTATTAGAGAGAAAAAAGTCGGTTACAGCCAGTCATGAGAAAATAAACGCTGAAAAGCAGTGAAGTTACAGTTATTACACAAAAAGTAACGGTGTTCGAAGTGCAGTTACCCTGCACAAATCGTACAGCTGCTTAAGTTAAAGTATCAAGTAACTTAGTTACTTTACGTCTAGCTTCCGAATTGGTAAAAGCATGAACTTAAGACCAACAACATATCCAAAATTCTGCGCGAAGTAAACATGCACACGTTACAAGCCGTCCAAAAAAAAATGTCTCTTTCTCCCTTTTTCCACAAGTGTCCTTTCCCGTCGCAAGCAGATGAAATAAACTTCTGCCTATATTTATGTATTATTATTTCAGTTATTTCTGGGAAATATCACATTTTCAGGAGGAAAAAATAAATAAGAACTGCGCTTCGACCACTATCCTCTTCCATCTTTCGATCGCTTCCATTAGCAAATCAGGGCTTTCGGACAAGAAGACAGTTGTCGCGTCACCCACTACACGGCTGTACATGAACGGTGGCGATCTCGAGGTGAGCGCGTATAACATTGATAGTAGCTGTATCAGGGTTGCAGAATGGGGTCAACAATTCCATTCCGAGGAATTGAAATCTGTGATAATTGCATTCCTTTGAATTCCTCAGGAAGAAAATGTATGGTGAATTCCCACTCCTGGAATGGCTTGCCAACACCATTCCATTCCTTTAATTCCATCATAACAGAAAAGAGACTGGAAGCAGTCCTTGAGGAGATTGACATTACGCAGCATAGAAAAAGCACAAAGACAAGGTAACTTCGCTCTTGACCAGTTGCGATGTGGATTTGCAAAGGGCGCGAGGACAGAAACAAGCGGGTTGAAACCAAAACTAACACCGCCGCACTAAGACCATGCCATTCCAATTCCACTCCTGCGACGGAAAATGCCTAACCCCATTCCATTCCTAGGACAGGTTCCGTCATTCCATTCCAATTCCATTCCAGGCTCTGCTAAATCTGGAATGACTCCGGAATCATTCCAGCTCCGGATTGGTAACTCCGCCACCCTGATCCGTATCCGCAAGGTACCAGCGCGTCTACGATCCGCTTCCGCATACGCGCTATTCAAATAGACAAACCCGCGTCCGTGCGGATATTGAGTACCGTAATTTCACGTGTATTAGCCGCGGCTTATGCACGATATTTTTTTTTTTTCACGGGCGCTCTGCGGCTCATGCACCGGTGCGGCTTATCTGATGACTATTTTCTCCTGGTATTTTCCCATTACGCCAGTTTTAACGAAAGGGCCGACAGTGTCTCTGGAACAGCACTGCCATGCCGATACACAGCCAGTGCGTAACAGGGACGGGTCTACATTGGAGTAAATTGATCTTCATGGTGCATTCCCCCAAGCAGCTTTAACGAAAGTGGTGACAGTAATTCACGTCTTCTGGAAGGCCACTGACCCATCAATCCATGAAAAACGCCCAACAAGGGCACAATCCGATCTCGGTAGAACTCTATAGACCTGAAAAAATGGCTAGGAAGCAAGCGAGCTGGTGAAGATGATGCATAATGTAAAAACCACGAGACTAGGGAATACGAAGGGACAGACACAACACGAAGTCTTAAGAGGCTTCGACTTCGAGACTTAAGAGACAAGACTTCGTGTTGTGTCTGTCCCTTCGTGTTCCCTAGTCTCGTGGTTTTTACATTATGCATCTATAGACCTGGCCTGCTTTGTTGCACACTATGCTGACCCCGGAGTATGGACCACAGGGTTTATGGCCTTCTCTATGGTCTCCTTTGCCCAGAGTTCGAGGTAACTCGTTACACGTAACTCGTTACTGTAACTAAGTTCCTTTTTTTGGTAACTTGTAACTTAACTCGGTACTTTTGCGCCGTGGTAACTTTCAGAGGAACTCGTTCCTTTTTCAGGGAACTTTGCCAAAGTAACTTAGGTTAAGTTCCAAGTTACTTTTAACTCGCTTTTCACTCACGTCCGCATATTTCCTTGCTTTCGCTCCGGTTCCTTCATGCCATTTGTTGCCATAAAGCGTGATATTCAATCAATGACAGCATTTTATTCAGGAAGTAAGAACCGCTGCCATTGAAATGAAGCTGAACCATTGTGCGCCCACAGGGGTTAAGATGCAAAGCGTTCGAATAGACCTCTACCAGAGAAACATCATCATGACATTGGTAGACAGATTGAAACCGAAACAAATCGGAAGGAGGGCTGGGTTCCACGAACGGGCACTTGCTCGCTGTCTCCCATTGAAAGAAAAGTAGGACCGAGGGTCGCGTCCCTTTAAGAGACCATGTCGTAATCCCATCATGACCGTGGCTTTCGGGCGCGACCTTGTTCACCTATAGCTTCGAACATAGTTCTATTCTACCAAATTTTGACGCTGTCGAACACTATGACGTCATTTTTTTACAAACAGGGAGAGATCTATTGTTGGACATAAATGAAAACGATCTAAGCGTGTTGTACTCCTCCGCAGGCAACTGAAGGTCTAACTCAACTGCTCACGCGCGCTGCACCTGCGTAATGCTATTTTGTGTCCGGAGTAACTTGGAAGTAACTCGTTCTTTTTTTTAAGTAACTCAGTAACTGCGAGTAACATTTCACGCTGAAGAACTTCGTTATTAACTTAGTTACATTTTGCACACGATAACTTAACTTGTAACGAGTTCTTTTTGACGGGTAACTTCTCAATCTATGCCTTTGCCACACAAATCAGTCGTCTCGTATTGCCCGCGGCTTATCTGCGGTGCGGCTTATACGCGTGAAATTACGGTATATCCGCATATCAGTGGTTATTGCACATAGCCAATTGCATTGCCTCGCTGCCTTGCTGCGTTCCCTTTCAAGTCTTCGTACTTTCGGGGCTACGGACAGTTACCATGAGCCATGACCGGTCGACAGCATTACCCTATAGCGAAAGACGTATGCAATTCTAAAGGAAAGTAAGCAGTTAGTGTAGTCAGTCAAAGTTGAAACAGTTTATTTAGGTATGTTGATTGCAAATGCAGCAAGAGACGCGGACAGGTAGGTTAAACAAATACGACAGGAGACCCGGTATTTGTTTAACCTACCTGTCCGCGTTTCTTGATGCATTTGCAATCAAGTATGTTCTACAACCAACTACCCCGCTAGAACCAGCTTGTTATTTAGGTATCGCTATTGACCCAGCAGCATGGGTACTTGTATATAGCAATGAAATAAAAATAGTGAAAAAGTCATAAACCAATGCAAATAACATACAGAACGAACTTGGTGCGATCCCCGCTTATGTGAACAACGAAACGGGTGTATAGAAAACAGAACCTATTTTCCAGGTGGTCGAAATGATCCGCAGCCCTCTACTCTGCCATACAAATGGGCTGACACACCTTACGTGTAACTGTACTCCAATTATAAACAAACAACAATTTTAGTTTGAGATGACGAATGAGGAATGGAATGAGGGATCCATAATTATTAGAACCTATACACTTCTGTTACACTATACTCAAGTGACTCTGCATCACCTCATACATACACAGGTAACGAAAAATGCTGTCAAAAGTTAAAAACACAGTAAACTTACGCGAAGTATATGTTCACACACAGTTCAAATTGTACGTCTACTTTGTCTTAACCTTTCTCAATGTCGGTACAAGCAGCCGAAAAAATATGTATATGTACCCATACGTGCAACGACGAGTTGGGTGTCGATGACAATACACGAGTTGAGTGTTTGGTTCATGAGTGCCTCGTTCCCGACGTTTTGTGGCACACTGTTGAGAAGCTGTATGGGGTTCCACACATTCGCTGGAACACCATTCAAACGCTCCTTCAACCCCCCGTTCCAATCCGGGACAGACAGCAGTTCATTCTCTTAGCCGTAGAAGTGCGAAGTGCGGTACCGTACCAAGTGCGGATTGCGCGCTGCATTGCAGTACACGGCGGTCGCGCCCGGGGTCCGTCACGAGTTCTAAGCCTCGTTCGAGCGGGTGTTCGCAGAGTGTTACAGAGGAAGAGAGCAGTCCTTGGTAGAGCCCTGCACCATCCGCGGATGGAAGCGGATATCCGCAAGATACTTGCGGATTCAGATGAAAATTTAGCACTTCCTGCGGTGTGCGGATCGGATGCGAATGGCTCGAGGTCGGATGCGGATCGGACGCGGATGTGAAAGCAGCGGATCGGTAGCGGACCGGATGCGGATATACCGCGTGCTGTAATTTTTCGACCAGCAATTTCTTTCCATTGCGCGCCGACAGCGAGCGCATGCTCGGGTTCACCTTTGACCATGCACAGCCAAGACGGGAGAGGAGGCATTCCGGCATCTCGAACCACGCGAGCACCGGCGAGGTAACGTTCCACGCGTTGCAGAAGTCTCTACATATCGCGTTTGTTGAAAGGTTTACCTTTGCTTGTCGTCGTGAGTCCTTCCGTGACAGCATGGAGGCATCCGAAATTATACCAACATATGATTCCTGCGGTCTTTACGCGCCCAACGAAACTTGCGGATTTTGCGGATCGGATGCGGATGGCGCGTTTTGCTCAGCGGATCGGATGCGGATGTAAACTGTTGTGTATGCTGCGAATGCGGATCGGACGCGGATAACGTGTGCGCGGATGCGGGTCGGATGCGGATGCAAAAAATCGCATCCGCGCAGGGCCCTAGTCCTTGGTGCTATGGAGTTCGGAAGATGCTGGGTAACTTCGTCTGTGCTATTCGAAGAAACGCATGGAAGGTACGTTGTTCACTATTAAGCATTACTTTCCTTCGTGCCGTTACCCCGTACGCAACTCTCGCAGTCTTGGTCTGTTCCATGGCGACGACAAGCACGAACAGCAATCCTTAACGTGACGTGATTTCACAATCAGGAGTTGGTATTGCACTAGTTCTAGTTTTTGGTCCTAGCTTGTTGAGATAGTTATATGGGAGCCAGTCCTTGTGACTATATGGTCTTCCGCCTCGATGCCAATACACAGACGAGTTGGTGGCTGGTCTTCCACTTCGATGCCAATACATGATGATGATTCGAGTTTTCATGGCGCATAAGCAACGAAGGCCATAATGCGCCAAGATGCCAATACATGTGATTTTCATCTATCACACCTAAGTAATCGTTGTGAATAAAACCTTTTCAGAAAAAAAAAGTATACTATGTTCCGACGATACAGCGATACACGTACTATACGATACAACGTTACACTCAAGTGCAAAAGCAATGGGGCATAGTTTTACAACTGGTCTCGGTTGTTGAGTTGGCTGGGGAAAACAACGCGAATCAGTCAACTAAGGATATAGGGAATGGTAGGCTCAAACGACAAGGAAGATGTGCTCACTAATTCTGTGGCTCATCTAATCAGTCAACAATACAAGTACTATATTCCACTTTTACTGTGGAGTAGGGTGGCGCAAATATTTGGACTCCCAGCAGTTGATTGGGTCACCGTAAGGTACCTGGAGCCATTGCCGCAGGAGTACGCGCAGAGCGGAAGCAGTTAGCAGTTAGCAAATTTGGATTCGTCGGTATCGGCTGGCCTTCGGTGGCCCAAATGTTGGGAGCATGGCTATTTTCCAGGCAGTGAGAGCCGAGCTGCGTGCACATATCACCCGTGAGCCGTCATTATTTGGGTCTGTGGAGTGCTCTCGCACAAAAAGCAATTGCCCTTTGGAGCGTCGTTATCTGGTATCTATAAGATAGAGTGTGTGTAAAAAAGAGCTTCCTCCATAGAGGAATTGGAGACGACGATGAATTGTCCCGGATCACCTGTCAGGTGTTCCTGGCGCCTGCGCGAATGTTTCGATTTTCATTCCACTACGACGGCCGACTAATTCGGCACAAGTCTCTTATTCGGCCACGTCGGACAATTAAACTGCTCTGTTCTCCAGTTGAAGTTGTTCTTTTCTATACAATTTTTGGTGCCGAAACCCGGGAACCCACGTCTGTTCTGGAACACTCTCAGGAACCCCATTTCTCTCCTGGAATATCTGCGAAAGAACTCTTCAGCTTTGGACCGCCTTCGAAAGCTACACGCCCCGGTTCGGTCACGAATTACGAAGCTGACTGACGAAATCAAAGAAATTCTCAGTGCTGAAACTCCTTCACGCCCACACCTTGAGTTGAAGCTTTCTCTTCTTACCGCTAAGGCCGTCGTACTCGCATGGTATGGACAGTGAAGCAGCAATTGTCGACGATCAAGAGATTGACGCTGAGGCGCAAGGATGCGATCTGCATCTAGAAACTATTGCTCAGGCAACACCCAGTGCCAATCGACATCTCTCGCAATGCATCTTACAGTCACCTTCAAGCGCCCATGACATGCCATCCACATCCAACGGAACACCGGCCCCACGCCCTCCCGCTAACGCTCCACGCTTGCCCAAACTTGATGTCTAAGCTTGCCCAAAAGATTGACTCGTTTGCGGGAGAGTTATCAGTGTGACAATCGTTCCGGGATGTGCTCAATTCCGGAGTGCACGAGAACCCGTCTGTCGGCAATCGCTAAATTTCAATATCTGCGTTCGCTTGTCAAGGGACGAACTCTAACAGGACCTTTCCATCATCATCACTTTCCCATCACTTCCACAACCGCAATGGGGCAGTGTACCGTCATAACGGCGGAGAATAACCCACCACATCATCATCCCATTTATGTGTGTGTGTCAAGGTAAGGCTGAATTGACCAAGGGACTCGACTTAACTGTGGACAATTATCCGACAGCCATCAGCATCTTAAAACAACAGTTCGGGGATCGGGATCGACTCATCGCAGAGCATATGGGACAGCTTATGGAACTCCCTCATGTAAGCTCCTCTGATGATGTGACGAAGCTCCGTTTACTTCATGACACTGTAAGTGTACGGATGCGAAATTTGAAGAGCTTACAAGTTCCCGAGAGCTCTTACAGCATAGTGCTTATGACGTGCTACGAAAACTCCCTCCAGACTTGGAGCTAGAGATCTATCGGCATCACACTCAACTATCTGGAACCGACGCGAGGCACGTAGCGACTTACTCACGAGAGGTTTCTCCGACTGCAGACACCAATACTCTTGTCTCCCTAATGTCCTTCCTTCAGAGGAAAATAAGAGCACAGAGAACGAATGGTACTACGGAAAAGGGAAGTTTTACCCCATCAGGCAGACTCGTTTTCATCTGGCCATACCCCTAAAATCGCTTCTGTCGCAGCTTCTTCAACAATAACGCGGACTCAACAACCCGAGATTCAAAATTATTTCCGTGCCACTTTTGTGGATCAAAGGACCATTCCATCGCAGCCTGTGTAACCACTTTGACCCCGCAACAAACGCTTCCAAAATTACGGCAAGCGGGCTGTTGTTTCAAGAGTGGCAAACCACGACATCTGGCTAAAGACTGTCGCACCGCCAGGCGACTCTCCTGTGCTCACTGTACCGGTAAGCATTTAACATCGCTGTGTTGCAAGAACTTGCATGAAACGCACTTCTCATCCGTGGAGACGCCTGCTATCTCAGATACTCAATGTGCTGCTTCATGCCATTCACCGACACTATACCAAAGAGTCACGCCGCAGTCAACGTCTCTACTGTTCATAGTAGTTTAACCACCTTCCCAGTGCCTGCTGGCTCCTCGGTGCAGATGCAGCAAGGCCCAACGTGAAACACTGAAGACGAATAACATGGGTGATTCGATCAAGAAGCCTGTGCTCGCCGGGCGCGTGCTCGGAACTGTCAAATGGCTCAACGTGAAGAATGGCTATATGGATTCATCAACCGGAACAACACCCGATGTACAACCGTCCAAGCGCTGTGGTACCTGGAAGGTTCCAAGACGCAATAGTACGATTCTTCCAACAGGCCTCCGTTTCAATGGCCACTGTCGACCCCGGAATTGCTCCACGACTCCGTGTGGCCACTCTTGTAGCCACTACATCTGGACCCTCTCGTGGCACTGTACAAGATGCGCAAATTCGGTGGCCTTCTTTCGTCCCGTCCTGGCTCCCAGCTGACCTTCAGAACGTACTCTGGAGATTTGCCTGCAAAGTTCAGCCTACACGTGACCGACCGGGACGCTGGGGAATCGTGCCCCGCTCTTCGTGCCCCTTTTCTAATGCAAGGAGTCGAACGAACATGTCGTCTATGACTGTCTTCTTCTTTTAACTGGGTGTTTGCTGGAGCTATGTGGTGACTTCATATGTCGCCTGCAGCTCCATCTCCTGTAGGTGGTGTAGGTGATACCCACAGAAAAGTCTTCAGCATGTGTCACTCTTGAGTGAATGACACGTGACACTTTTGCTTTGGGTAGCCAAAGCTCCAAAGGCCCACACGCATTCTGTGACTCGTGGACTTTCGTGAAACCTTGCTAGCTAGCAGCAAGGTCGTGGCCCATGCAGTGGGTGCTAGATTATACACCATTTACTAATTCCTTTAAGTGGTATTGTTTACGTAGTTTGTGAGGTGTGCCTATCGTATGAAATAAAATAATTCCCATTCTCTCTTAATCTTTCTCACTCACTTACTCATTGAGACCGCGTTTCCTAGGGATGAGCCAACCGAATCCTAGGCAGGGATTCGAGATTCGGGAATGCGAATCACCCAAAACGGCGAATCAAACCTTTTGAATCCATCAAACACCTGAGTTTGTGTGAAATTGGCGCCTCCGGAGCCCACCTAAAGCCAGATTGGCTGGCTGTCGTTTTCTTGAACACAGAAGTAAAATGCAAGCGAGCTGGTGTGTACTTGACGTTAGCAACATGTCACTGAGCTTGGACCCATCCCCCCAAACTCAGGGATATGTTGCCAACGTCGTGTGTTCTCTCAAAGAGTTCAGGCAGGAACTCTTACATTACAAGTTTAAAAGAAACATGGCTTCGCCTTCGATTGTTTCTTAGTTTTATGGAAAGAACTCAGACTCGAGAGTGCATTCATTTTCTGTATAATCGATTAACATCTAAATAAATTCCACTTGAGAGGTATAGGCGTATGTTTTCTCCTGAAAGTGAACTACATATAATCTACTAATAAGATATCAAATTCTGCTTCAAAACACTCTTCAGTACACTCTTAACTCGGTACCCTTTATTGTAACTTTTACCAATGTGTAACCTTTATGTAGACGTAGATTTCCAAATATCGTAGAGGTTACACGTCCGATACCTCTATTTAGAGGTTAAACACGACTTGTAACGTGACACTGGAGGAGCAATAAAGGTTACTTCAGAGTTCAACGGAAATCCAATCGTCGTAACTTATAAATGTACCCTTTATATGAATGTTGTAACTTCTAAACGAATTCCGCGTTTGAATTTCCTTCGTTTGTTTCTCTTGTTTCTTTGCAAGGTAACCTGTATAAAAGGTACTGCTCAAAAGTCACTGTGTTCTCGTTCAAGCCGCACATTCAATCATTCAGTACGAGAGTTTCGGATCAGTGTGCGTTACGTTATTGTGTGTCTGCGTCTGTACGAACTGCGGATCGTGTTCAGAATTGTGAAGAAAGAACTAGGTTGAAGTGGCGGAACTTTATCAGGGTATTTCTACGTTATGTTCACTACAAAGTTTACGTGGTTACGTTTTTGCTGGACAGTCTAGGAACACTAGTCACGGCACAGTCTGTCTCTTCAACACGGGTCAACGGTTCAACACAGTGTGTACGTGTGTGTGTGTTACGTCCGTTATTTGCTGAATCCTTTGTGATCCTTGTATTTTACTTCTTCGTGTGCTTCTGATTAACCATAGCCGCGTCGCTGATGTGTCATTCTGACATGTCAGAAAGGAATAGAAATGTTTTCGGCGTACTGGAGAGGGAGTTGCAACAACGTGAGGACTGTAAAGAGTATACCTTCTTGAAACTTAATATCGTTCACCACAGCTGAAGTGTTGGTATTGTGACGTACTCGTGCTCTTGCCTCAGCTGTAGTTCCAAGTTTGCCAATTAAATGATGCATACGCTCCAGTTGCAATTATTTCTTTGTTTCATTTGTTGTGCATGTAAATCTGTACATGTAGTGACCACTCCCTTTTCTCCACTGGATGCCTTTAGACGAATTAGGTAGATTATAGCTATATGTTGCGAATGACAGCTTGCGTTCTGCACTGATGAGAGCTCATTTTGAGCACCATTTGTTCTCTAGCATCTGTGAAGACGCTCATGCAGTCATGCGTCAGTCATGCCTAGCGAAACTGTAACTTTTACGTCGGTGTGGCGGTTAGGAGGCAATAACCTCTATTTATAGGTGATCTGTGTAACGTTTATAGATGGTATTGCCCATAGGTTACAAGGTAACTTCTGAAATAGAGGATAAAAATTTTGAAATTTTTACCCTTTATTAGAAGGTACCAGGTTTAGAGTGTAGAAGTGTTTTTCCCCCCTGCCATTTTCAACTCTTTTTTTTTTTTTTTTTTTTTTTCTAAGAAAGAATTCGAAAGGTACGAGATTCGCGGATTCGCAGAACCTTCCTTGGATTCGGATCCAAAAAATTCAGGATTCGTACCACCTCTAGTTTTTCCTTAGTCGTTCGATGTCATTTATTGTTGGCCGTTTGGAGGCTTACGTGTTGTTGCCTTTGCCCTTAAACGTAGCCTGCCTCGGCTCATTCCCGTTGTTTACTTGCATCCACGCGTTGTCGCCCTGCCACGGTTTGAATGAGTGAGAAATATGTAGCAGTGAATGGGAGTAGCGTGATTGGTTCCCCCCGTACTGCTTTCCTGGTGTAGTGGTATAGCATATCTGACCGAAAATCAGAAGACCCATGCTCAAGTTCTGACGTCAGCACCTTTTTCCTGAGTTGTTTGAAGCTGATTCCTGGACGTTTGAACGGCTTACCTGTTGTGTTTGTCGTTAAATGGTAGCCTGCCTCGGCTAATACCCTTTGTTTATGTACTATTGTATGCTGCTTGCCCATTCTTCTTAGAGCCTTTTACTCCAGTTGTTGCTTGGTTTATGGGGATGCTCTCTATACACCTACGGGGAACCTTTCCCTTATGTGGGAGCACCGCACAAATAAATAAATAAACGAATAAATAATAATCGCTGTCCTATTTCTGAAGAGCTAGACATCCTGCGGCAATGCTTTTCTCGAGTGTCTGCTGCTGGCGGCTCTTCTCAGACGCGCGGTTGAGGACTTCAACGTGTCACTGTTTCATATGCCCGGCGTACAGTCCCTCAACCATGGCCCTCCACCATCGCAGGCCACTCGTCAGTCCGTCGTTCCCCTTGCTCAAATCGCGTACCAGGTTGCAAGAGCTCATCAAGTATAGCTGCAGATAGAGGGAGACATCCCTGAGATGCTTTATACACTTGCACTTGGGGCCCGTTCGATCTGGGGCGATGTACGCAGGTGATAGTGACTGTGTCTGTTCTCAGTTTGTGATGTCTGTGTCTTTCCCTTGGCCCAGGATGGAACACCACGTGCGGGCCCTTTGTGCTCGTCAAGGGCCCGCAGTCCCGGGTTGGCTGGCATGATGATGGTGTGCTGAGCCTTGTGGTTACAAGGCACCCATGCAGCACATTAGTGTTGGCTACTCACACTAATCTGATATGGCTGTACTGTTATAAACTTAGTATGTAATATATAGAATGCAAATATGGGCCTACCTCCTCTACACGTATATATGGTATTTTAGCCCTTACACAATTTTTACAACAAAAAAAAGCTATTTAGTTAGTTATTTTGACCGTGCCTATCAACGGAAAAGTAAATGAAATCAGCTTAGATGCCGTTTTTGCACTTGAGTTCTACGCCCAGGCGGACACCCTCTCGAAGAAAGTGTAAAACTAAAAGATGACTAATTACCGAAAATCAATTAACTAACTTTTTAATTAGAGGATTTCGGGCAAAAGCGAGATATCAGATTGAGAGACTATCCTAGTTTCAAACATTTCAGGTTTAACAAATCCTAAAAACACGCACGTGCGTTAAAATATTCATCCCCGAATTTTGATATTCAAATGAACCGAAGCCACGTTGACCGAGAACGCGGGAAGTACAGCGCACATTTCACGTCAGAGGGCCACGTGATTTCGAGCGATGGAGATGATTGGAGTAGGTGCCGCTCAGCTGGCCAGATAAATCGCTTTCCGTTCCAGATAAGCCTCCGTCGGCGAGGGTAATGCGCTCCTCAGGCGCGCTTTTTCGGTTCCCGCTCATTGCATACTGGAATTCAGCTATGGATATTTCGCGGCACGCGCTCTTTTCTCGATTTTTAAAATATAGAGTGGATTTCGACGAGGATTGTTTCCCGCTTTGTTAGCAAGCTTTTGTCCGACATCCCCGAATTAAATAGTTAATTAATGAATTTCAGGTAATTAGACATCATGTAGTTAGATATACTCTCTTCCAGAGGATGTCCGCCTGGCGTATAACTCAAACGCAAAACAAACAAAAAACTGCTGCTCTTATAGCTTTTTTTATAAAAAAAATCTGTAAAGGCTAAAAAACACCCCGTAGGTACCCTATATACTTCATGGCAATGCGCACGAGAAAGTCCTAGGCTTTGTCCCATTCTCAACCTTCAATATTCAATAAACAATCGACGAATGTGAAATAGTGGTCTAAAACGATCAGGAAGATGGGCTCACCCTTTTCGTGACTCACGTAATTTGTCAACAAAATAATTTAGAAAAACAGGCGTTGAAAACGTATCTTTTTATTTAACGAGGTACATGCCTACAGGGTACAAAAGAGTAAAGAAAAGGCACCATCATACACAGTCCATAAGAGTATAGCCAGCAAATGACTACTCAGAGTAGAAAAAAAAACATATATTGCAGAGAGAGATCTGCAGCAAACTCATCTAAGCAACTGCTGCTGTTCAGCACAACATCGATCACACCTATTCATTCGTCAGCCGAGCTTATAGCGACAATTTTCTCTCAGCTGCGTCACATTTTCGTAATGGTCGTCCGAAAGGATAGCTCTCCTTTCCCACACATTGAGCTCACCAAAGGAAACGCGAAATTGATAGAATACCCAGGGAGTACGATGGCCTCGCGAAAGCTGTAATATTGGCGGCTTTTGAGTTGGCAGATGAGCAAGCTTCTGCAATAGCTGACAGATCTGTCTTTGTTTTAGCGACGTTCGTTGTTTGTTTCACGACAGGGTAGCATCGCCATCGTGTATTTGCTGTTATTGATGTTCACGACATAGTCGGCAAGATTAGCAAAGTAAAAGAAAGCTAGGAACATTCGCCACCCATTACAAGGGATACATATGCCCGACACACACCGGGACTAGAAAGAAATACAAGAAAAACGCACTGTCAGAATCGGCTCAAACGGTTGTTCACTTCTGTTGCTCATATTCGACTAGTCGTTAGCCCAGACTGGTTCAGGAAAGGTGCAGTGACCAGCTCGAGCGGCTCAGTGGTTAGCGCGCTGGTCATGTCACGTCGAGACTGGGATGTACCCGGGCTCAAATCCCGGCTCTAGCTCTGGGTTTTTTTCCTGAGTTTACCTCACACGCTGTCAGACATATGTCGGCACAGTTCCCTTGGAAGTCGGCCCAGCACGCACATTCCCCCTTGAGCGTTAGTGGTTACGTTGCCCACCTCTATGACGCCGACAACGGCGAAGTTCTTTCGGCACTACCACCACCACTAGAAGTTTAACTGCTTGTGTTTCATTACGGGGGATTATCCCAGGACCTAATCACTGAGTCAGAGAAGAATCCATGTGCGAAACACCAGTCAGGATGATGATCACGATGATTGAACGAATGAGACAAAATATGGAGTTGAAAAAAACATGCTACTCCAGATCTAGTAGAGGGGGGGAAGGGCGAATGTCTAAAAAGACGAGAGCTCCGCTATATGCTCTTCAACGGCAGTCAGGAGTATTAATTTATTCATTTATCGGTCACTGATGTCAAAAGTAAAAAGGAGCGTTTATAGCAAGACCTACGATCATGAATGTTGTTGGCTTCTTATCCGACTGGCTCCCAGCTGCTTGACAGCCTTTCTTTATTGTATTTTTACTGTTTCATGTTTTTTGTTGTTGTTGTTGTTGTTGTTGTTTTTTTTTAGTTCTGCAAGTTCTGCATCTGCATTGTTTTCACCTGAAATAATTATGTATTGTTTCTACACTCCCCTTGGGGCAGTCCGAGTATAATTTTACTTCACTCGCATAAACAATAGATGTGTGTGTGTGTGTGTGTGTGAAGAAACAACAAAAAAGTGGTACCGATAAGAATAGTTACGGATGCATGCCGTTCGACGGCCCTGGCTGGAGCTGATCAGAATATTGGCTATAGGGAAGTCCACAAAGTAGTTTTGGTTTAAAAATTACGAAAGGACAACGGTAAACACAGGCAAAAAGAGATTAAATATAACGTTGTATTACGTACTGGCCTCACATAACGTGACAACAAAGCAATAGAAAATGACGTTTCGATGCCTATATGGCTGTCATCGTCACATAAGGAACGGGGATCTGTCCGAGTTCCGAGTCCTATAATTTAAATGCTTTTAAGACGACGAATAAAGAACGGCAGACCCTGAAGACCTTTCTCTCCATATTTTTTTGCGCCAACATCAACATCAACAAAGACTTGCACTGAGATATTTTTTTTTCTTTTCTTTTTTTTCCAGTAGATTATACTAGGGAAGGGGCGAGCCTCGTGAAAAACTTATTCTTATTATTATTAAACTATTGGAGGGCGACCAGCGGCATGGCCGAGACGGTAAAAGCGCCTGTTCCTTGGCGCTAGCGAAGGTGGTGCTGAAGACTGGGAGGTGGCCGGTTCGAATCCTACCACCGGCTGTGCTCTCTGAGGTTTCGGAAGAGTAGAAGTGGGGGGTAGTAGGTACATATAGTCTCACAAAACAGTCGTCGTCCTTTGACTGCTTGTTTTGTGAGTCTGAGGTTTTCGCTGGGTTTTCCGGTAGACTTTTCAAGTGAACGTCGGTACAGTTCCCCCTGAAGTCAGCCCAGGAGGGATGCTATCTCACTGTTTCCTGCTCACATCTCTCCATCGGTCCACGCGTGTGTACGCCGCTCATAGCCACAGTTGCTTCGCGGCGCTAACACGAAATTAAAAATAAAAAAACAGGAGGGCGAACCTCATAATGGCTAAGCGAAAAGCATTCGTGAATAGATATTCCACTAAGCGGTCCTGCTGGTTTTCATAAAACACCGGACCTTTCTCTTCATCTTGCGCGCTCGCATGCAATGTAACAGAGTTTGGAGATTTAAAAAGAAAAACAAAAAAGGACACATTCTGTAGAGTGCACGACGGAACTGTTTCTGGCAGAAAACCCTTCAGAAGAAGACGAAGTTTCAAATTTTCAGCCGAAAATTCAGTTCGAATTTCTGAAAATGTTCGTGCCACCCTATACGGAGCCGTCCCAGATGTAACGAGGTAGACATAATCTTCCTAAATTCCTTCGCATCAGAATTTTCTGCGAAACTCGAGGCGTATATTCGTTTCAGACGTTTTGCAATTGCTTGAACACACGTTTACGTACGGGTCGTAGTTCTGCACATTAGTAGTTAGTCCATAGTTCAGTTCAGGAGACCGGTTTCTCCTTCGCTATGTGACTTTGATCTCTCTTGTTACCACAGAGGCTAGGAAAGTTCGTCTTCTAGGTTCGTCAACCACATCCCTTCATTATATCGTTCCACGTCTACAGAATGCCCCCAACAGACCACTCGACAAACGCAAAGCTTACCACTTCGATCAAGAAAATCCCACCTCCCGCAATAATTCCAGAGGACCGGGACTTTGAAGATATTTCGAACCACGCTCGGCTAAACAGGGATTAAAAAGTTTGGAACCCTCTCTGGAAGTTAAGAACTTAGTGGTGTACAACAGAGTGCAACAGCCCGAGGACTTTCCAAAAATCCTCGATAATCTTCGATGAGTGTAAATATCGAGAACAAAATTGGCGCCAGGTTTCATAAGGCAGTTAGGGTGCCACACGACAAGTGGTCAAGCAGAAACGGTTTCTTTTTTTTTTTTTTGCAACTAGGAATCCCAAGAAAAGGATCAAGAGAAGAACATTAATAATTCCATGCAGTTAGCAATTTTATGTTCAGAAATAACGAGAAATTGTCCCTTCCTACGCACTAACTGTTAACCCGCATTTCTTATATCTTTTCCAAAAAAAACGGCAACACACCGATAAGTGACTCGAAGATAAATGTATGTACGTAGGCTTTCGCAAATGTAAAGCACACGCGTACTGGTCTGCCAAACATTCACCAAGAGGATCGAAAGAATTGAGAGGATTTTTGTTGTGTCGTCCTTCTTCCCTTCTCGTCTCGAGTTCCGCCTCTCTCATTCACCAAGAGGCCCTCTTATTTGACCTTATACCTTGAGCAATGAGGAGGCGTAAATCACGTGACATTTAGAAAACCGACACTGAAATTTAATAAGCGATGCAACAAAAACAATAAAGTGACATAAATGATGTTTAGGGTCGACTCCGCCCGTACACCAAGTAGGGTTAACTGCATAGACTACAAATGCATCTGCTCGCAAAACGCAGCTGTGTATGGACACGCCGGTGAACTTTATTTATTATCACGCCAGCAACACGCAGAGGAAGAGACAAATTGAAAGTGGAATGATCGTACTATCAAACCCATGTTCAATACTCCTGCGAGCCTGAGAAGGTCTTCACATCGCTACACGTAATAACAAAGAGTATACTACCTCATCATCGCCGCCCCCATGTCGATGCGCAACCGATGCAGATTCCTGTGACAATCAATCAATTACACACCCGAAAAGGAAACCCAGGTTTGAAAGGACGGACACTTGCATAGTCCAGAGGAGCGTTTGACTGAGAAGGATCTAAACCAAACCATAAAGCAGGCATCAGCGTATGCTGACGTCACCCTGTTTTCCAAATGGAATTTAGTCGGGAGGACTCAGTCAGTCACGTGACCACTTTACCTCTGCATGTTTTGCGGTTGCAGGAATAACAGCGCGCAATAGCGTGAATATAACTAGAGGCGTGTGCGGGTGCAGTTCGTACACGCGCGACACGCTGGTCTGCCGGTGGAAATATAGCGTTTTGAAATCCGCGCCGCTGCAACCGTGCGCCCCTGCAGTGCGCGTGAATTACTGCACTGTATCCGCAAATTGGCATTATTTGTTTCTACCGAGCCCCGCTGTCAAAATGTGTCATCAGTGGTAGCCAAGGTCATGCTGAAGACTGGGAGGTGCTGGGTTCGAATCCTACCACCGGCTGTGCTGTTTGAGGTTTTCCCTGTTTTTTTTTTTTCCAAGACTTTCCAGACGAATCTCGGCACAGTTCCCCCGAAGTCGACCCAGGACGCATATTAATCCCCCTGTCCCCCACTCCTTCCTGCTGTCCTCTTTCCATCTGTCCACATCTGCATGGCGCTCATATAGTCACACCTGCTTCGCGGCGCTAACACGGAGTTAACAAACAGTGTGTCATCACTTGAATTGCTCAGTTTGTATGCTGCAAAGTAAAAAGGTTCGTAACATATTTTCGTCATATGTTTTTATTTTTTAGTTATTGTTTTTGTTATTTTTTATTTTTTGGTTAGCACAAATGCAACGACCGCGACTGTGCGGTATACTCAATATCCGCGCAACAACAACTTTATTTTGGCTTTGGAGAGTGGGGAGGTTCATCGCCACAGGCGATACTCTACCCCATTGCTGGTTGGAACGGGGGGAATAAAATAACGAGCCCCGTCACAATAACGATCGAAGTCCGATTGTGTTCAGAAATGTCAGAAGAGCTTTGAGCGCAGAGCGTTGCTGGGCTGGATTAGGCCAGGGACCAAGCAATTTCGATAGGGAGAAGGGGCGAGATACTAAATAGTGAGTTTTAAAAGTATCCGCGCAGATGCTGGTACACCTATTTCAAATAACGCGTTCGCGGATCTCACATGCGAGTGTACCGCGCGGATGCCAATGCTGTCAATGTTGCCGCGCTCACCTCTAAATCGGACATCGTTCACAACATGTACCCCGGACGGTATTGTAACAGGTTTTTTGTACCAAGTATGGGACGGGTTTCAATCACATTTACTTCGTCCTTTTTTGGCTAACGGGCTGTTATGGAACAAAAGGAGGAATCCGCTCGCCTATACATACACACTGTCGCCTACATAAAAGGTTTCCCGGAACAAGATGAAGGTACACGTCTGATAATTACAAAGGGCTGCGGATGGAGCCGGCAGGCGCGTGACATTTCCGCAAATAAATGTGTGTATGAGATTCGCGTTCAGCTCCTTCCAAGGTTAGTGGCATCATATAGCAATTCGCAAAAGGAAGTTACATTCAG
Organism: Ornithodoros turicata; assembly: GCF_037126465.1. Lineage (NCBI taxonomy): Eukaryota > Metazoa > Arthropoda > Arachnida > Ixodida > Argasidae > Ornithodoros > Ornithodoros turicata. The sequence continues at coordinate 25,818,104 of NC_088205.1, forward strand.
GGATCTTCCAGGCAAGCCTCCACACACCCCTATCCTTTCCCCCAAATAACTTACAACCCCCCCCCTCCAAAAAAAAAAAAAGATAATAATAACCTGCCAAAATGGCAACAAAAAAAAGCACGAAAAGCCAGCAGATACCCCAAACGGGCGTTTGGGATGACAATTCTACGCAAATCTGATTACATGTATATACGTATTACAATTCGCACGACATTAGCATGACAATGTTATGGCTGCATAAACAAGCGGCAAGTGACAGCAATTCAAGCGTGTACAAGATACTCACGAAAGGTATTTAAGTTAAGCTAGTGAGTACCATGCAAAAAAGTAACTGAGTAGAAAACTAAGTACTCAGCCTCGAAAAGTATTTGAGTGGAGTACTAAATACTCACAAAAGTAACCCGTTACTTTCAAGATAATATGTGAAATTTGCAAAGACAAAGCGAAGACAAAAAAAAAAAAAAAGATGTCGTTCGAATACTCTCACTTTCCCGCGCTCCCCAAATTTCCCAGAGGAAGAGGAGGAGCCACATGACAAACGAAGCGAACAAGCGTCCTTCAACTATACACCTATTGTTTTAAGCAACTGTTCGTTTCAGGTGTTAACATATAGAGCTGTCCTTGCTCAATACTCCATGAAACACCGTCGTCTTTCCTATGGCTATGACAGACCCCGAGCGTTCATCAACATGCCCATCAGGCCAACAACATTGTACGGCGTATCCACTAAACCTAAGGGCCACGTTTGCAGGCTACGCCGCAGAATGACAGAGGTACCCCGGAATAACTCTCAGATGAAATGTATGCATATGTAAGGGACATTGCGCCCAACCAAACCGGGCGAATTAATCTTAATTAAGTTGATCTTTTTCTCGACCTTCCTGTCTCCCGAAAAAAAGAAAAAAAGTGCGCGAGTATCTTAGGAGTAATTTCGGAAATCAGTACAATAAGTTACCGCCAAAAAGCATTTTAGTTCGCTAAGATACTAAATAGTGAGTTTTAAAAGTATTTGTGAGATACCAAGTTACTCCCACCTGTTCCCCACTACTTCCTGCTGTCCTCTCTCCATCTGTCTACATCTGTACGCCTCTCATAGCCAGAGTTGCTTCGCGGTGCTAACACGGTGCAAAAAAAAAAGGTATTTAAGACAGAGTAACTTGAGTTTAAGTTCCCTACAAGTCTGCAAAAACTCCACAGCTATACTCGAAAGAGAAATTAAATGCCTCGATGCCATCACAAAATTACTGCGTGAAAGACACTCTCTATCGGAAACTTACGTGCCTCGCAAATCACGCGCTCGACGAAGGCTGCTCAATAGGAACGCGTTATCGCACAAAGTTAGGTAAATATTTCTTTGTGTCGAAAGTTCTTAATTATGGCGTAATTATGCGAAAAAGCAGATGGATTTGTTTGTTCGTTGGCTGAGGATATTTGCTCCATCAAAGGCGAAGGCAAATGGCAGTTGCACCTTGTAGAAGTGCGTATATCTTGCGTTTTCAAGGAGAAGGGACATTGTACGCCAGTCTCCCATATCCCCAGGCAAATTGGAAACTCTCCGACTATGTGTGCAAGTAAGGAACTGACAAACGTAGCACTCAAAATGGAACTAAACACGGCGACGTGGTTGCACTACAACACTGCCTTTGGCACATCAAACCAATACTTAGCTCTTTTTGTGCATAATTATTATTATAGTGAGCATAATAATAATAATGATAATATATTTAGTTTGCTCAGGTGGCCATCATTAACAACCGTTAGGTGTGGGAAATGGTTCACCCCTGAAGAACGGTCAACACAAATATTACGAGCAACAGACGCATAAAGGGGATAGCATTATGAGCAGAATACATTAAGGACATGGCACCGGATGGATAAGGAAACATGTAAAACATAATAAGGATAATAACAATGGACGTCTGCTCCGCGAAAGGAGATTTACCATAACACCTACCAGCTTCCCGATATTAAAGTTAGAGCATTCGAGAAGCACACCCCTATAGCGTTCAATTTCTAGCATGTTTTACGTTCCAGGATAACCAAAACTATAGTTGTATTAGCCTGTGGCTCGTCCAGATAACGATAACAAAGTGAGGGGTAGTCACATGCTCAGCAGATACTAAAGGAACGTGGCTGTGCACGTAGCATATCATTTATCAATATACCGTTGGGTCATCTCACCGTCTACGCTGACGTTATCATTTAATCTTTTTGGCTCTCTTACACTATAGAGAGACTGTGGCGTAACCTTATTAACCTTTCAGAGATTCTATCTGCCGCTATCAGCAATAATTCGTAGCGTTACAGTGGTCGGTCTGTGGATTGATTTTGCCTTCGGCCTGGTTCGAACCCGCAACCTTGGGATCGGTAGGCAGACACGCCACCAATTGATCCACTGAGGCCGATGGCCGCTATCAATTAAATGTATTGATAACCAGTGTACTGCGATTCGGTCAGCTAAATGCTCTGATGTTTACATGTTTACCAGTGGTGTTTATCGGGCTGGTGTATCTCTACGAAAGAGATTAGGTGCACGAGATGTAACTCGATGACACCACTATAGTTTTAGCTCGTGAATACTATTTTGGCAGGACTTATTTTGAATTTGAACTACGTATATCCATGCATAGTCCAATACCGTTTCCCGAGGTGTTTCTGCTTTTTCAACTTCACCGCTTTTGTTCTCTTTCGTTTCTTTTTCTCAGACGGAGTTTCTTAATGGATGTCACCGCAGAGAAAAAATATAATGCAGCGGCGAAAATGTCTTGAAAAGAACGGTCAGGGGCCAACGGATTGTCAGACGTACAGACGGCATCGTATACGAGCGACCCTTTTCACGTCGGGGCGACGAACTTCAACGGATATCAGTGAGACACCGAGAAGACCAGACTAAGCAACACGTTGTGAATCGCATACAAGCGTCACAAAAAATAATCAACGAATAAGGGTTGGTAGTAAATGTGGAGAGACGGGAATTGGCGACGAGACTGTCTTGTTGAACATGGAAGCTCTGCCTCGTACACTCTTAGAAATGAACTTCACCGCATAACACTCTCCTAGCCAACCATCATCTCGAATGATATCGTTATCTGCCCTGATTTGCTGAAAACGGGAGGCGTACGCCATTTTTGTGACAATTATGAACAGCATAAGTGTCACAAAAACGGCGTACGCCTACCGTTTTGGACAAATCAGGGCACACAGCGATATCATTCGAGTAGTTGGTTGGCTAGGAGCGTGCTATGCGGTGAAGTTCAGTTTTAAGAGTGTAGGAACCAAAGCAGTACCTTTCTCAATATGTAAGTATGAGTACAGAAGAAATACATGCCATCCTTGCTTTGATACAACTGGTACCTAGACGGGATACTCTACGGGATACGGGATGAGTCTAACATGAGTCTCCATCACCATGACGTCACCATGACGTCGTCTTACTTCCATTTAGAGCACTTATTTACGGCTGATGGACAGCTTGTTACAGCTCGAAAGCAACATGCTGCGTGCGTCGGGCTTGGACAATGAACATTTGTACACGGGCGCGTGTGAAGTCTCAGGTACGGGAAGTGTAAATATTTATTACGGGTGACTTCACACTAATTACCAAGCATTTCACACTTCACGGTTCTTGTATGCAGAACCAGTTCCTGGTGTTGTTGAATCTACCGCTGAAACTTAGCGCCGCAGCGGCCGAGTGCAGGCAACGTATTCATGAAAATATATATTACTCGCCTTATCGAGGTATTCAAGGGCTCGGAGGTCAAGAGTGGTAAGCACATGATGGTGAATCACCAATCGCGCATGAATGTTCTCTAGCACATGTATAACATACAATGATTATCAGTCGTCGAAAACCAGCTCTTTGCGTTTTCGAACAGCGATACGACATGTTACGACATACTCCACGCTACCCTGCCGCATGCACGTGCTTCGGATAGAGACGTACTTACTAATAGCTCAAATGTCACGTATATCAAGAACAAAAACGAAGGGAGGGCACACAGCATCACATAAAAACCTTCCGTGAATCAGCAATTCTTCAAGTTGTAAAGGAAACCGTCACGTTTTGCACACAGTTTCTAACATTGTTTACAGGGAGGGCATTAAAGTCTGGAGTATGGAGCTCAGTTACAAAAAAAAGCAAAAAAGAACATGAAAAAAGACCTGAATAGGAGGCTTCGATCAAGAGGTATCAGCGCAGGCGTGAACTAAATTAGGCAAACGTTCGCAGTCTCCATAGCACCCGCATCCGTGTAGGCATCGCCAAATGGCGTTTGCCTCCCAGTTAGTACACGGGCGGTCAGCATGAAGAAAACGTCGCGACGTTACGACAACATTATCGAAACACTACCCGGTCGCTGCTTTCACTGCAGCATCGATTTGTAAAGAGCGCGACATATGTATCCTAGCCGCGGGGTGGAGGGGGCGGATCACTTGACTTTGCCGCTCAAACCAGGATCGGTATACACGAAAACAAAAATCTGAGTCCGACTATAATTCGGTAAGAGCAGTATTCGATCTCGAGACGCAGTAAAAAGCACACAGCACTGCACAAATATCCATCGCGCGCTGTATGCACTATCTGATCGTGGTGATGTATCCGTGTTTGCCTAATTCCAGCAGAAACCAGTGTTCCATCTGCATTTTTCGTGTGCTTGTACAACTTAGTATACATGTTTGCAGTAATTCTACATCGCTTGATGTAAAATACTTGCAGGGAGAGAAAAAATCAACACCACCTACCTTGCAAGCGGGCCAGTCTTCTTTGCGCGCTGGCTGAGAATCCGTTCCACCACTGCTAAGTTCCCGCTACGAGCAGCCTCAAGAAGCTCTTGCTCCTTCCCCATTTTCCCCAGATGTTTGAATTTGCGCTTCGAAGTCCTTACATTGCGAGTATTCTTCAAGATTGTTGCACGAAGTTGTACCTCATTACCACAAAAATACGGAGAGCCCAGACGAGAAGATGGCTTCCGTCTGCGCTTCAAAGCGCAGTATCGTATTTTCTACAGTTTATAAAATAAAAGTGAAGATTTGCAATACACAACTTATATATATTTATATTCTTCTGCGCGGTGAATAAACTACATATTTAGAAATCTACTGAAGTGTTGACTACTAAAGTGACGCCACATTTAAGCAGCTGGATCTGTATTGCGGCGGGGGCATTTTGTTTTGTTTTCAATTGTGAGATGGTTGGTCGGTATGAACTGTTTCGCGTGAATAGCAAGTTGCAACTCGATAAACACGTTGACCATCGACGAATTCACTCAGTATGACTGAACAGTTAATGATCTATAACTGCTTCATTGCACATGTCGCGGTATTCCTGTCTATAGCCCAAAGTAAGTGCTGTTGTCTGTGTTGTAAGTGCGTGTCAGCTGAAAGTTACGTCGGTGAACGTCTATTCTATGAGAAAATGAGTTGCAGTGTGCTATGTACCGTAAGTTCGCTGTTAATGTGATGGATTGCGCTTGTTTTCTCTTGAGGTGTGTACTATTCAGTTTATTGGTTTCTAACACCGGCTTGTTTATGACAGCCTTATCATCAGGGCATATTATTCTGACTCACATCCTCCAATGGCCGAACGTATGTGAGAGCCAGTGCCGGATTTAGGGGAGGACAGACGGGGCACTTGCCCCGGGGCCCCCACCACAAAGGGGCCCCCACCAGTAAAGGTCTTGTCCAAGGGAAATCTGTTTTGCATGCCTGAAACGCGTCCCTGAAACGGAAACTTGGTAAGAATCTGTCCTGCATCCACGCATATCGACCCCGAATAACACATTGGATAGACATAGAATACATGAGGGAGCCCCCACAGCACAGTGCCCCGGGGCTCCCACCACTGTAAATCCGGCACTGGTGAGAGCCCAGACGTGATTGAAACAAAGTCGCAATTAACCACCATGTTTGTGTCAGCTTGCCATGTGAGCACATTTGCTTGCATCTTATCCGTTTGGTTATGTGTCTGTCCCCCGTAGTCGCTCCATTATGCGAAGCGTTTGCGCGCGTAAGGCACATGTGCAATTAATATCTACTCTTTGTCCCTTCACACAGGTGCCTACCAGCTCCAACCGGCTCCCAAGGTGGAAGCTACCATTGGAACCTCTAAGGTCTTTAGCACCGCTGTCGAATTGCCAGCCAACTCGACAACACAATTCACTGCTTTGGGCATTGGTGCAACGTTGCGGTATTTAGTGTTTGAAGTGCACACACAAGTTGAACCTGTGACTCTCTCTTATCACTCGGATTACCCATCAAAAGTTACTGACAGTGACAGTGGAACAAACTGTGGCCTCGTGTCGCTTTTGGATGCCTTTTCTGTAGAGGCAACAACGTTTATCCACAACCCTCTCAATAAAAATGTCAGTGCACTGCTCGTAGTTCTCTCACATGGACAAGAAGGTAAGAAGTTGTTTCGTGTACAAGTTCCGACAAAATACAGAACCCAAATGTACTTTGATCTTGTGGTATTATTGCCTGATATCACACGCTTCTCCAAAGCCACACATTATTCAACGCAGTGTGCAGATGTTAAGCGTAATGTTAATGAAGAAGTGAACTATGAGCCTTCATTGTTGATAAAACTGCATACGCGCGGGCAAGCTGGTGGATGAAATCCATGACGACGAAAGGCAGCATTTTGTTCCTCATTGTTGACTTCTGGCATGACATCAAGAGCAATGGGTAAAAACGACTGGTGTTTGTGCAGAACAAAACGCTGTAACAATATAGACCTCGCTAATAAGCATGCTCAACTGTCCCTCACTCACCGTCTCGCCTCACTCCTCAACTTCCCACAAAATACATGCTTATTACATTTGCATTAATAGAAAAGGCTTTAGATCCACAAATTTACAATAAATTAGACTGATTGAGGTCTACTCCATAGTTCAGACCCCATATTTTGGATTTGAAACAGCACCTTGAGGTTGAAAATTACTAACAGAGTTCGCATCCTGAGATTGTGCATAACATTTGCTTCAAAAGTTGACCGAGACATCGTTCACATGCAGTGCCACAGGTCTGGCATAGTGATACGTGCCCTCTTACGCAAGAATGCATGTTTATAATGAGGGTTTCTGGCTTGTGGCATTCAATTTGTCAGATATTCGGTGCGAAAAATCTGTAGTTAACACGGCACAAATTGGCGATGTCTAGTGATCAGATTTCAGATGTGGGGATCCTCTGTGAAAATGAGCAAAAGAAAACTAAAGTGGCATTTCCTATGCGGACGGTAAATGCAACATTTTTGTCACTTTTTTTTTCGTTACAGTATCAACTGCTAAAACTTGAATTTGTTGAAATGAACTGCCAGGTTAAGGTATTCGAGCATCACGATGCTCCGTTCCTTTCGTTGCAATAACGTTAACTGTTTGTTATCCTTGTTCCAGTATATTTACAATCAATCAGTCAATAATCAGACAACGTTAAGTTCAAAAGTACACTCTCGACATCACAACTTGATACGGGCAGCACAAGCGAGTTGAAAGCTGCAGCAGAGCACTGGGTACTGTTGAACACGAACCGTCCAAAAGATACTAACAGAAAACTCATTTATTGAGTGTACCTTGATACAGCACATAATTTGTAATGCTCATTTTAGTGATTATCGGTGTAATTAGTTTCGCTGACTACATAACAAATTTACCAGTGTACATTTATCGATGCTTTTCGTTATATAGAAACAAAAAATTTATAACATAACGGACGGTTCTTGGAACGAAATTTTAAATCTGTAAATCTCGATGACAGACCATGAGATGCCTTTTTTTTTAAGTTTGACAGAGTGACACAAATGGTCTCTACGTGCAAACAGTAAAACCAGAGTTGTACACGTTACTCGAAAAAAGTAATTGATTAGAATTCTGTTACTACTGAGCGAAAAGTAATTCTTTACCATTACAAATTACTTCATCAAAAATGTAATACGTTACTGATTAAAAATGTAACGCGTTACTTTTTCCATTACTTTTATATTGTGGGCCATACTAAAGCCAACAAGCCTACAGCGAATGCAACCATGCAGCTCTCGTTTCAAATTCTAATATGAGACACTAACATATATGATACATGAAATTGCCAAATACATTTCAAAACACGATACAAAACACACGCATATATTTCAGGTTGATATACACATTTACATCTATATGTACACAACACGGACGCCCGTATTAGAGTCTTATTTAGTGACTCTAGCCCGTAGAGGCGTCGAAACATCCGCTTCGTTTTGTTACTATTGTTGTGTTCAGCCCGTATAATTTATCAATACAGTCACCTATTTTACTGTTGCTCCAGTAGGTCGTGGTTGTAGGGGATTATCATATTACTGTGGTGTGCATGGAACACGTGTGGACTAGAGACGGCCGTCACAGTGACCTCTCCGTCATTGCTTCAGTCGAATTCGTGGTGGAACAGAAGAACAGATTGGCATGCTGAAAAGGGTTGCCATTGTTGACAGAAGGTTAAAAAAGTAATCGATTACTCAGTAATTGATTACCGAAAATTGTAATCAGATTACTTGGAAAATTACTTGCTCACAAAATTAATTGATTATGTTAAAAAATTACAGAAAAATGTTAGTCTATTTTCGAACATCTGTCAAGGTCAAGTTGGTTAACTCCTTAGTGTCAGCGCTGAATATTGGAAGAATGTCGAAAAGTACTTGGACTTTCTGATGGAGATGCAGAACAGGCACCATTTGAAGGAGCCTGTCTGTGAGCTACTTAATACCGCGTGCTCGAGGTTCAGCACCCTGCAATTTGCCAGTGATGTGCTGTTCACCACAAGTTAGCATGTCAAGTTGTCGTCGTAGGTTTGGTATCCATATGGTTGCACGTCTGTTCAAGGCAAAATCTTCAAAATATGGAATGAAAGCATTTGTATTTCATAGCCGGCCTACCTACCTCGGTTGATCAGTTTGTAACATGTCTGCCTGCTAATCCAAAGGTTGTGGGTTCAAATCCAAGGACGTCAGCAAGTTGGTGATACGGTGCAAGTCACTTAGGCCCTGTTTCACCAATGCCGATTAACATTTGAACCAAGATCAACGGTCCCTTGACTTGAATTTAACGCTGAACTCTGCCCCACTAAAGGGAGTTATTGTTACTGAAACATTCATCACTAACTAATGTTTGTAAAAGAGAATTGAGCATTAACATCAAGTTTTAATGACCCTAGACCTCGGTTCAAAGCTAGCCATCGTTGGTGAAACCTCGGCCTTAGACACTTGATCTTCCACGAGGGACATCGTAAAAATAGTGGGCTGTGCTTTCGGTCCACTTTAAAGACCCCCCTTGGGTGGGCAAAATTAATCCATAGGCCGGCCTCTGTAACGGTCGCTCATGATCATAGTCATGTTTTTGACATGATGGAACAGATTAAATTGGAACATTAAATGGCCTGCTAAACAGTCTCGTCCAAAACTGCAGTTTTATTATTTACTTATTTTTTTATTTCGGCTTCAGTGATGTGGCACCTAAGTGCTTCATTACAACGTACTTTATTTCTACACACCATTTATTATGAGAACACTATCATGCTAATCGTTTACTATTTGCCATCCCAGATCCGATTCCAGGTGGTTGCAACATGGAGTTCCCAGTGGAGATATCTCCATTTCTGCGTCTCTCAGTCAGCAGAGCAGACGTGACAGTGGAGTTCCAGCACGCCAGCAAAGGATATCCACGCGACGGGGCACAGCCGCACTGTGATCGTGGGCTCTCTAATTTTCACTATCAGATCTACGTGTACTATCTGAACCAGCGAGACTACACCGAACTACATTACTTTGATGGGATATCTCGCATGATTGATGCCCAGTCCATCAAGGAGAACGCCCATGCCGTACGTCTCACTTCTGTCTCTTCAAATCTCTTTCGCTGAAATAGCTGGAAAAGATCCTACATCCACTGTCACAGCGAGCAAAAAAATTTGCAGAGTAAATGCTTGGTGTATGCTCCTATCTGTACAAGGGCAGGCTCATGCGAGGCTACTACACAAACAGTGGATGAAACAGTGCCAGTACACATCACAAGAGAGCGACAGGCAACACAGCCACTCTCATGTGATGTGTGCCCGCTGGTACTTTCCCTACTTGGTCTATGCACCGACTACTCCAATTCTCCGTCTTAGTTGGCTACTATGCAAAACTGCTGACTTGTGCTCAAATTGGCAGCCTTCCAAAATAAATGTGAATACTTATCATTTACATATTTTATGTTTGCACTTTGCAAAATTAGTGCATTAATTATGTAAATTTCGAAGAAATGTAAGAGGTAGTCTTGATTGAAAGCCCTCCTTTTTATGCGTGAAATGCTGTTTTAGTGTACCATCGGATTTAAAGGAAAAATTAAGTTACGCTTAGCAGTGCTCGAAACTGTGCATCATTAATCAAGCAGTGAATCAGGACACGCCATGCAAAATATTTTTGCTCAATGGCATCGTGTTGCTACTCATGTAATTTACAAAAGCGCTGTCAAAGACCGACTATACGCCATGCAGCGTGACCTTGGAGCCTGATCTCCTGGGGTGATGTGATCAGACCAGCTTGTCATCAGTCGTAGCGAGCAGCTGCAAGGTTTGATTGCCCACCGAAAATTTGTCTGCTGCTGGTGCAACGCCGCACTACAAGCAACACACTTCATACGTGACGTCAACATCACTTATTCACTTACAGGGTCTCAGAAGGGGTGGAGCAGTTTGCAGAGGGCCCATATGTCAAAGACCTCTTTCACGAGGTAGAAGTCTGCTACGATAGTCGTTCTTGTACAAGAGCACATATTATTTGTTGCATAATTTGCTGCAGCCAAAATCAAACAAAAAAAGTCATAAAGGGGTCTTTCACTGCCCCTTTAAAAGGGACGGTCGCACCCGGAAACCCATCTATGAAACCATTACCGCTACGTTCGGCATCGGCCAACAATCTGCCCGGCTAATTGTTTCGTCCAAAAGGTGCTTGGATATGAAATAGACGAATTTTAAAGGTCCGCGCTGCTTTCGCAGCCGCAGAAGCTCCAGTATCGTGACGTCACTCGATAAGCGGAGAGTGAGGGAGGAGAGGCGCCGTCCAGACGCCCCGCAACTCTATGAGATGCCGGCATGGCCATGTCATTTCTTTAGGTTGCGCCCCCGTTCGTTCGTAGCGAGTGACGTTTTCTCAGAGAAGAAATTCCGGAATGCTCTCAACATCCGACATCTGCTCTCGTCATGTGTTCTGTCAAATAACGGTCAAACTATGCCACTACTCCATTTGGGATTTTCGCCACTGTGGTCAGTGGTCCTGCAGGAACAGAGGACACTATATTTTTCAAATCGTAGCTTTAAAGTAGCTAAATATAGGTGACAAGTGACTAAGGTGGCGCAAGCTATGGTGATGTGTTACATATATAAATGACCTTCTGGAAGTCTTATGCCTACCCCCAGGTGAACAAAATTAATCCACAGACCGACCGCTGCGGGGACACTCATGATCATATAGTTGTCTCGCGACATAAAGCCACAAATAATCTAATGCCCTCTGCTGCAATAATAGCTTTTTGATCTCTGATATGCTTTGGGTACGTACAAAATAAATTTTTCTAGCTATTTCATTAAAGGGGTTGCGACAGGTAGTCCCAGGTTATCCCAGATAAACATAAAAGATGGTTCTTTTATCCGATGTGAACCTGCATTCCAAGTTTTACAGCGCAGAGGGTAATAGAACCGGAGAAAATTGGCACCGCGAATACCGAAACCCACTTAGCTCTGACATCACAGCACGCATCTCCATCAGTGAGGGAGTGCGAGAGAGGTCATGCGCTTACGGCTACCAGTGGAAGTGGCTGCAGCTTTGAACACTGTGACGTCAGTGCTTTGCACGGGCCTGGATTCAAAGGCTTGTATCTCGCGAAGTACGACAGGGAGAATAATAACTCCACCCTGGAGCGGGGTACAATGCGTACATGATGTTTAGAACCACAACTATCAAAGTGCCACAACCCCTTTAAACGTCTCATGAAAAAAAAGTGTCTTGCAAAATTTTGTCAAACTTTGATTAGGTGCAGGTATCTTTTTGTGACCCTGTGGACCATGTTTAAATCCTGGTGCTTGAAATGCCTGTCATAGTTATGATTTTGAACTTTTCATTGGTATGTGCTATTGTACTTCATAGTTTTTCGTTTGGGTATAAGTTTTTGTGTATGCTTTTGCACCTCTGGAGCAGGCATGATTGATGCATATTTTTTAAAACTGGAGGATTGTTATCTCTCTCTCTCTCTTTTTTCTCCAATGCATTTTTGGTCTAACACCACTCTAAACATACCTCAAACCGAAAGGACTTCATTTCTACTCCGAAAATTGGTGCATGTTAAAGTGCCCGTTCTGGAAGGCAAAATTAATGTACAGACAGGCTGCTATGACATCACCTTATGAGTATAGTTGTTTCGCAAAATAAAGTCAAGAAATATCATTGAAAATTGTTACAAAAGTGAAAATTGCTGCAGCATTCCTGCACAACCTGTACACTGAGCACAATTTTTTTTTTCTTGCTCCAACACCACGTTTCAGGTAAAATTGTCTGGCTGCAGTTCCTAATTTCTGCACTCAATTTTGCGTCAGGTGCACGGACACCGTGAGATTCCCCAAACGAGAGCTCTGCTTCTCTCGTACCCTGGTGAGGGTGCCGTCTTCAACATCATAGTGCGCTATGAAAGTCCTGATGGTGAAGTGCGGGAAGCAGCTTATGTGCCCATTGCGACATACGGCTGCACATGGTTTGCACGAGAGAAAGGCTGCGAACAAATGAGTACGTGGCTATGACATGACTTCAAATAACTGTCAGTGGGAGGCAACATAATAATTTCGTCCATTTTTTCCTGCTAGGTGGAGGACTCGGCATGGTGTTTGCCATTGTGATCACGCTAGTGGGGCTGATCATATGCTTTAGAGGACATCGCCTATTCACATTCAGTATGTAATGAACTAATGTAATCTAGTATGTTCTTTTATATCTTGCAATTTTATGTCTTCGCCATCATCGCAGTTTGTTGATCTTCTTCTTAATTATGACTCTAAAACAAAAAAAATTTAACCATGTATCTTCCACAGGTATGTTCTTTTTCGGATTCCTCGCGTTTGCTTTGATGTCCTTCATGCTACTGACAAAGTACGGAAGCTTTTCTGACACAGGTGAGCCATCAAGTGTTTGTTCTAGTTATCATGTTCCTACAGGACTTCCATCATGTCTTCGTCCAGATCGGGACGTCCTGACATTCGTTGGTGGAGCTCTCGGTGGTATCTTGTGGATGGGGTTCTGGTGGTTCCTGGGAGTTCCAGTCATATCCATCATCCTCTCCGGTCTAGTCTTTGGATTCCTCATGGCTTCTACGTTGCTTTTTACACCCTTTGGTAAGTTTGTGTTCACTCGTGTTGGCAAACTGTTGCTTCTAAACAATACTAGTATTTATACATTTTATCTGATTTAATTGCTTGATTGCCATTACTCACAATTCTTGCAGGCATGCTTACAAAAAGCCAGATAGTACAAAGGCTCGTACGTGAACGACACTAAATGCCTTCATTAAAGAGGTTACGCATTAGGTGAACAATCTGGTCTCAAACAAAAGCTCAGAAACATCTGTCATGATTGACACAATTGAAACGATGATGAATGATCAAACATGATTTGTAATGCTATTCAAAGCTGCCGCGTGAAGCATTTTAGAATGAGTCACACTGAATTATCTGCAATCAAATGTTTTATTTTGCGCTGCTTACCCAAGTAGAACCAACATACACAACGAACAACCCACACCTATGTCACATATCCATGTGAACCCTACCCCCTTGAGATCGATCTGAGGCAGCCTTAAGCAGCTTGGTGAGAAGGAAATGAGTGTGAGAAACAGGAATCATATCTGATGGTTTGATTTATCCGATGGATCAAGATGGATTCTTTTTATTGACCTTCTCCAAATTTTCAATGTTTTGTGGAAGGAACAGTTTTTATGTTGTAGTATACAGATTGAAGTTGCAGTTGAAGTAGTTTGAGAAAAGGGCCAGGCTAGATTGGAGTGCCATTTTAACAGCTACATTTTTTGTTTCTTTGCACAAGGGTAAACTCACTTCCATTCACTTGAGAGATCGTTCCCCAACAGTTGCGCTACAAATCTTTTGTTTTCATTAATTGGTTAATGAACAGTTTGAAGTCCTCTCAGTCAACAACTTTATTGACTAACCATGCTTAATTCTTGTGCTCTTGTGAATAAGTTGAAAGAGACAGTGTCAAATCTGCTTACAAACTCTGTTATCGCTAATTACTTTTAAGATCTCTCAATCACATGCAGTTGCAGAGAGATATATTGCACTGCCTCCACATTTCTTAGGTGACTCCTACTTCCTGAAGAGTGACTTCATATACTGGATGTTCCTCATCTGTATTATGCTCATAATTGTGATACTGCTCCTTCCAGTCACAAAGTTTGTAAGTACCGTAACTTCTTTACTATGTGCAATAGTATTTGGCTGAGCTGTTTTACCTCATGCCAAACATCGAGATTCACATGTTGTCTCTGTGTTTTAGCTGAGCATTTTGTCTTGTGCGGTGGTCGGCGGGTATTGCTCCATCATTGCACTCGATCTGTACCTCAAGACATCTCTGTCCTTCATAATACTGAACGTCCTGAAAAGGTCCCTGATTGAAGGTGGATACCACGCAAGTAATGAGGTACCTTTCCAGGCAAATGGTAAGTACCTCTCACTTTACCTGTACTCAGTGGCGTCACTAGGATATGCACCACCCCGGGAGAGGGTGCGGGAGCTCTTTGCATCACCTCACGATAATGGATCCCTTTCCATATCGGACTGTACACGATACATAACAATATCATACCATGGTGAGAAAAAAAAATGCGCTCACAGAGGGCTCCTCATGTCGCTATTCGTGTATTCACACGAGCGACATTCCCGGAAGACGCGAAAAACATCACAGCTTCCTGAGCGCGAGCACTTGACGTCCAGTGTTCACATACACTGCTAACCGTGGGGAATATCCTGCAACACAGTCACAAGATATTCTGTAGCACACGACAGGAAAGACGCTGACAGTGTCGTCTGCGAAGTGCGCAGTACGCCACTCCCGATATTCTGCAGCGTGTGAATGCTCACGTAACACGGGACAGAACTTCATCTCTGTAAGCAGTGCTTTTTGCTTTTTCTTCTTCTATAATCTTCCGTGAGGATGTCGGTCGTGTGAATACACAATATAGAGAAAGAGAGGTACTGCTGCGGCACATCACCCCCTTCCGTCGCGTCACCCGGTACGAACCGCACCCCCCTTAGTGACGCCACTGCCTGTACTTATCTGTATGCTTTCTATTTATGTGCTGTTACTGAACTTCTCATGTTATTGCACAGATGTGATACTTTCTCTCACGTGGGCTACACTCTGCATACTGGGGCTACTACTGCAACTTCGTTTTGAGCGAGACCGGCCACCATTCCCACAGTCCCCGTATCGGAACTGGCTCCGTGAGCGAGCCCGCCGTGCGGGTCGACGCATTGCGGCTACGTGTACATGCCGGGCGCCACAGGCTTCGCCTAGTGCCCCTCCCTTCCGCTCTGAGACAGATCCATTGCTAGGTGGGTCTGGACACACAGTGAGGCAGTACAACACAATGCCAGAGCCACCACCTCCATATTTCAATGACTGAGCATTGATGTGGTGCTGGCAAAATGGTGTGCATGCAAAAGTTCAGGTCAGTGCAGAGCGCTGAAAGCAGCCGTGCTGTACCATTGTGGTTTCCCGTTGGGCTGTGAAGCCATCGTTGGACGCACTTGCATTTTTGAACTAACGATCAAACGAATTTAATAGAGTGCCTACCTCGATGGGTGTCTGTATGTGGCGCATGTGCCTACCTCTATATGTGGTGCATGTTCTGCTGTCACAGCTCATCGCAACTGCCTGGATGTTTAGCAGTTGCCAACAAATTTACAATGATGTTTCACTTTTACGCTTTATGTGTGGTTGTTTGTGTGTAACCACTCACTGCATTGTTAGCACACCAAAACTTCCTTTGTGAGCAAAGGAATGAGCAGGTGCGGCTGTCCTTTTATAGTCGTGCACACTGCTACAAGAGCATGCTGGTACCGTCTTAGGAAGATGGCTACGTTACCGACATGTGATGTTGGCTCGTGCTTTTTATTTTATGAGTACTTCAGTAACACATTCCTTATCAACGTTTGTATTACGGTCACAGGCAGAGGCCACAGTATGTTATATCTACTAGTCATGCTATAGGCATTTTCCTTTTATACTGTTTGGAATGTGTATTATAGTGCAAAGTATACTGCCACTTGGAGAATACCAATTGGTGAGGATGCCACTGTCTCCAAGTAAATGATTTGAGAATTCAGAGCACTTTTAACAACTTCACTGCATTGATCAATGGTTTCTGTGCCTTTATGAACATTAGAAGTCCATGTGCGACGTCTTATTGCATACGAACCAGGTTATGTGAGCTGGAAATGCAGAATGTATACGCATGTTCTAGACTAATCTAATTGTCGATTTCTGCAAAATTAGGTATGAACACCGACAACGGTATTGCAAGGCAGCACCAGTGTCTTGTATGCATATTTAATGTTCAGTACTAAGTTTGTACAAGTTCTTATTTTCTGAAAAAGTAGGTTGAGTTTATTCTGAACAGAGTTCAAAAAGAGCTTTTTTTTTTATTTCCACTAGTCTTGGCTGTAAAGTTCCAACAATTCCATTTGTTGTTTGCATTACATCTTAAGTGTGGTTTGTTCAACAACTTTATACACACAGTGTTTTACAAGGAGGCCAAAGAGTTCTGGGTCACACAGAAACAGAAATTTTGTTGAAAAGAAAACAAACTGAAGAGGTTGGACACCATTTTCTCGCATAATAACTTTTCGTTTTTATAGGAAGTTTGATCTGTCTGAGTGGTTATGTTGGCAATTGTACAAGGCATGTCCAGTTCAACTGTGTTCCAATAAACTAGGAGTTTGCAAAACTGGTTAACATTGTGATTGGAATAACACTGCAACAAAGGAGAAAACAATGGATGCATGTGCCACACATTTCAACAAGGCAATTTCAACAACTAAAATTGACTAGAACACGAAGGGTTTGCCGTTGCAAGATTGCTGTGACATGTATGGGGAAATCACAGTTTGTAAAAAAAAATGTTGACATTTGGGAAAAGGCAATAACAACACTGTAAAATGGACATAAATAGTTACACCTAGACTGGTCCTACACAAACTCAGTGTTTCATCAAGAGCATTTGTTAAATTAACAAAGCTTTGAAAATGATTATTTTTATGTGCATCGCTATTCGTTTGAGAAAGTTTGCAGATTTTGAGCACTTTTTCCGTGAATAAGTTGAAAAATAAAGCCAAGAACATATATGGTCAAATGAAAGCTCACGATTCAAATGTTGTTGGTTGCCAGGTCAGATCAACTTTTTTCTTTTTTTCATTGTTTTGGCTAACTGCCACAAAGTCTGTGAATTTGTCTTGATGAGACAACAGTGAATGAACAAGCAGTGCCGTATGGCTGTGAAATTAAAGTTTCGTGCACGAATGAGAAACACTCTTACAAAAATTGCTAGTAGTCTTAAATGAAATTTGATTAGTGTGAAAGAGAAAAATTTGCCAGGTACCAGGTGTTCTAGCTTAAACTTAACGCTGTCTTGGAAGTCTATGCCCATTATAAAAGATGAGAAAGTATCTAGTGAACAAATGCATAGATGTGCATCTATGCATGCACAGAAACAAATGCACAAAAATAACTAACATGCATGAAACAGGATTCAGGATTGAAAATGTCCAAGTGATGTCTAGTGCGAGATTTCAAGTGGATCACTTTGTATAATGCAGAACTGAAATGCACAGTTTGATTCGAGATGCACTCAATCCCCCCTCAACTACAATCACACAGTACCTTGCAAGTTTTCAGAGGTTTCATACACACCTTACTCGCAGCAAAGATGCCTTCCGTCATTGTTTGACATCCTAAGCTGGGAGTATACATACAAGGTGTGGTATCAGTCTGTTTCTCAAGTGTTGAATACACTATGTTCACATCACTGCTTCAGAAAACTGCTGCGACTATGTCACTGACACTTGTATCCATGCAGTGCTTGCAAGGAACAGAAACTTGATATCTAGCCATGTGACCTTTATGACTGTTAGCTTTGTTCTCAGTGCTGTTGCATTCTTTCAGAGAAGCACTGCAAAATTCTAAATTAGTCTCTTGTGCTTGAGTTCCAGCAATGTTGGCGAGAGGATTGCTAATTTTTGAAGAACCAGGAGATGTTACCATTGCATGACATTCGCAGGACATGCAAGATTTTGATTTGTAAGGTGTGCCATGGGTGTTCAATTTCGAGTAACCTATTGAGGAACTTGAAACTTTTGCACGTATCAGAATGCTGTACCTCACATGGGCGGCTGTGCTGGAATCATTCAGACCTAAGCATAAATGGAAGATGACAGCAGTATATACACTTCTTGGTGGTACAGAGACTGTAGATCTCTTTGAAATTAGAAATTCATTTTTACATCAGTGCATGACAGTATCTAGTTTCCACTGATCCAACATTTCCCACCAATGCCCCCATAGGAGCTAGTTTAGCCCCTGTAAAGACCAAGAATGAAAAGAAATAACTAAAAACCACAAAAAGTCCCAGCTCGAAGTTTTCAGTGGATGATGCCAGCCTTCCTTGAGGGCGTGCAACAGGCCACAACGCAAAGATATCAGTAAGGGTGAGCAGCACCACGCAGGGGATGGACACTGAACAGCAAGTGGACAGTGTTGTGTCAGCAGCATGTTTCCGGTCAGTTCTTTGGGTGTTCCTGGTTAGCTGCATAGGCCCTGGCTGTGTGGCCGAAGTGGGTCGTCGGGTACCCAGCCAGGGGCCAATGTCACTGTAGCCGTGCCCAATAGTTGGAGGGTACGGACAAGTCAGCCGTCTGGCCTGGGACTTGCACAGGCACCGTCACGCCCGGCGAGATCACACCTGGGAACACAAAACAACAGTCAATGCTATGCTCAGAGCAATTAAGAAAATGTATGGGACTGGCAAAGTGACAATTAAGTGCATGCTTTTATCGGAGTATTAACGACCAAGAATACAGGCAAACAGTCAAGAGCAAGACCTGACTCCCTTCCCAGGGGCACGGTAAAAGTAGTGAAGCAGTACTATAGTTGGTGACAACTTAAGTCCTACAACTGGGACCGCCCACTCATCCGTGGAAGGCTCCTGCGATTGGCTACCAGCCTTTGCACAACGCCTCCGCTCCGCGATGTAGTGCCGGCTCTCTCCCCCCCCAGTCGCACTACATTCGCGCGCGCGGAGCGACTCTTGTGTGGGAGCGGGGTCAAGTGTATGACTTACGTTGTCACTGACTATAGGAAGCAACAACAACTTTATTTTCGACCTTGGAGAGTGGGGAGTTTCATCGCTATAGGAAGCAATATGGAATAGTGGAAAGCAATTTCTGTCAACTTGCCAGCAATGCTGGAAAATTTTGGACTGGCGCCCTTTTTAAGTGCTAAGTCGTTCCAAAAGCTCAATGTCGTATGTAGGCCCTAGGGCTTAGGTACTCACCGGCAGCTGTGCTGTGTGGGCTGGCCCCGCTGACGGCGTAGGCAGGATGGCCTCCACTCAAACCCTGTGCCGGCGCTGAAGCTCTGGATGAGTATGCGCCCAGGCTCAGGGTGTCGTGCAACATATACGAGTAAGAGGCTGCCGCGTCACGCTGCTGCAGACACGGACTCGGTCCCATATTGGATACTGGGGCCATTGGGCTGCATAAAAAAAGATGTTGGCATTGGATACTTGTTGTAATGATGTTACACCGAAGTTTTTGCCTGCTGAGACATGTTATCCAAACAGAAAAGAAGAGGATTGAGTCTGTTTCGTGCTCCAACCCAAAAGGTATAAGGAAACGTATTTGCTGGCTCTGCGTGTGGATGTGGCAGCATGGGTGTTACCTCTGCGGTTTCTATCGTTGCTTCCACGTTCCCTCACTCGCTATGCTGAAACTAATATTTGTGCATTCATTGTGCTGTGGTTAGCTGCCTCATCCATGGAGAAAAGTCATCCATTCATCAGCAGACACAAAGCCTGAGCAACGCAATCAGTCCCCGAGTTCAGATATTTCGTTCCAAGTGTTCAAAGTGCGTTTCGGATGGGTTAATATGTTGATTTGTAGTTCAGTTATCGATTAAAATTTCTATCTTGCCAGCCTCTGTACTTTTTAGCCACACGTACGTCGTATGAGGTAGTAATATTTGAGATAAGTGGCGTATGCTGCGAAGGTCATAGTATCATATACTAAGCAGTAACGAAATCGAGCTGATACACTTAGTGCAATGTGGGAGCATTCTCACTATTTCGGAAAACATTTTGTACCCCGCTGAGCCATAAAAATATTTTTCTATGTACAGCTCTTTGTGCACCACCCGTAGTACAGGGCAAATTTTTCGTACAGGGCCGAAATTCCTTCGTACACTTCTAGCTCGGTCAATAAAAGGCAAAACACTCCCTATGAAGCAATGAAATGAAATCATTCAGTGAAAAGGTGCTGACACCAGGAATCGAACCTGGTCCCTCTTGATATTTCCTTTGTTTACTCCCTACAAACTGTCCCCAAGCTTTGTATGGGTATTAAAGGGACGGTCGTATCCGTTCCAGTCGATCTCGAAACTATAGTGTCATTTTACTCCTCCTGGACAACTGATCACGGTATCGAAAATCGCACACGAAATAGTGGCGTAGTTTGACTGTTATTCGACCCCGAATACGTGACAAGAGCAGACGCCGGATGTTAAGAGTGCGCCGGAAATCCCTCTCTGGAAAAACAAGAAATCGTCACTCCCTAAGAACCAATGAGGGAGCGACCTTAAGAAAAGGAATGTTGCGGATGTCTCATCGATTTACGGGGGCGTCTGCAGCTGCGGAAGCAGCGCTGATCTTTAAAATTCGCTTATTTAACATCTTATCTAAAAAATCTAAAATCTAGCATCTAAAAAATTAGCCGAACATAGTGGTATCGGTTTCATAGATGTGTTTCCAGATGTGAACGTCCCTTTAAAATGTCACTACGGACTTTAAAAAATTGTTTTTTATTTCATTTCGTATTCTAAACAAACCTCAGTCAAAGACCCAGCGCGCAAAATATAAATGCTGTCAGAGAACATTACGCGCTTCAACGAATTTTCGGAAAAACCAGCAAAACTTCATAGTTTCGGATTCTCCCAAGAGTAGGTGACGTCGACGGCAGGGAGCTCTGCTCTGCCGTCTGTCTCTTAGCCCAACAGCGCGCGCAACTTCCCGGACTCCGCTCGCCGCCCCACGTTGCCAGACGCGTGGCAGATTGCGCACCCTATGACAGCATCCATCTCGAAACTGCAAATTAATTTTACGATACTTGCACATCACATAGAGAAACAATATTTTGGGTGAATACTGCGTGAGACACTTGGATTGCAATGGCTTAAGTTCGGTAGGATTCTGAACACACGAGATTTAGTCCGAAAAATTTATTTCACAGAACCCCAAGTGTCCTTGCGGACAAAAATATGCAGAGTTTGAAGGAACTATGAAACTATATTTATTTATTTTTATTTTCCTTTTTTTTATAGAAGAGATGTTCTAAACATACAACCAAAATTTTACATTCGGCAAGCGAACGATTTTCTGAAGGTTATACGGAGCCGCGACAGCTGGCTACGTGCCACCTCGATCTGCGGCAGGAATGTCGTGCGGAGAAACTTTACCCATGACTTGGAAACTTTACCCGTCACCTCTGTGCACGATTTCGTCACCAACGACGGTACCCCTCACACCCAGGTACGCCCATGGCTTGGCCCGTCCGTCGCTCCCTTCTGCGAGCCGTGTGCAAACCCAACGTATCAGGACCACGCGTGTGGTACGTAGTATCAAGCATCAAGAGGAAGGAGGAACGTGAAAGAGGAAGCGATTTCGGCCACTCGTAGTTAAAAACCGACGCACTTTTAAGCGGGGAAAAATTCTAGTGTTCGACACAACGCACAGTCTCTGCAAAAAATTCGAAAAAGTTTGTAGTCCCTTTGAGAAAGCAAAATGGCAACTAAAGTGACGTCTACGACATCGGTCCACATTTTCCACAACACGAATAGGATAAGTATTTGGTCGGTGGATATGTACCTGTACCTGTAGGAGTCGGTCATAGCTGCTGCTGCCGCTGCCGCTGCAGCCATGGGCTGTCCCAGACCCGGATACCCAGCAAAGGTGCCATTGAGTGGAAGCCTCCCTGACGACGGACTGACGACAGCAGTAGGCGATGACGAAGCGTCCCCCAGTGTCCTGGACCTGCTGTGCTGCTGCTGGTGTTGCTGGTGATGACTGCTCTGCTGGCTCCTCAGCTTCTCTTCTCGCCGCCACTTGGCCCGCCGGTTGGAAAACCACACCTGAGCCCCACCCGCCACATCACCCCGAGCTTAACTTGCCCCTAAAGTTCAGCTAACTTCCTTCCACCCTCCAGCTCGCTTCCCGCTGGGAAGCCATGCACTGCCATTTCCTATCATATCCCTAGGGTTCCGCGTTTTCGATGTTTATTTTTGGGCGGATTCGGCGTATGTTTTTTTTATGTTTATTGATTTTCGCGAAATCGGAGTTTTCCGATGTTTCTCCTTGCGTGTACATCGTTTACCCGATAGTTATCCCGTATAGCAATTACAATGTAATTTCAGTGCTGTGCGCGTCGACTTGCATACTTGCATACGAGAACATCTTCCTTGCCTGAGAGTTCAAAATCTTGATTTTCGCATAAGTAGTCAGAGGCCCTCTTCCTTTTTCTTCCCATCTTGGGTGCAGCGGAAAGACAGGACCGCCGTACGTGGAAAATGGAGGTGTATGGGCTGTCGTACGTAACCTCTTCAGTAAACAACTAAAGGCCGGTGACCGAGATTCTACTTGTCGTCACGTCCCTAAAAGGTTCACAAGCGCGTTGGGGCACCTACAATGGCAGAATAATGAGATTCCGACCAGCGCACCCGATCGCGCACTCAATCTGGTCGCAGGTCATCTAACCATAGCAAATACCAAGAAAAGAAGAGTAATAAAGCAAAGCCTGCTGGGCACGTTGGAATCTTAAGCTGGGCATGTGCAGCAATTCATCTGTCATGGTTCCTGGAATGTTCCTCTGCATTCGATGTTTTTCGATTAAAACCGAATGAGGGAAAATTTACCCGGCGTATGTCTTTCGGTGTTTTTCGATTAAAACCGAAAACGCGGAACCCTACCATATCCCTTACCACTATCGCCTGAAGGACAAGGAACTCAGTTTACCTGTATTCGTGCTTCTGGCAAAGATATCTTCTCGGCTAGTTTCTCCCGCGCGAACACGTCGGGATAATGGGTACGCTCGAACTCTGCAACCAAACACACACACATACATACATACACGTCAGCTAGCCTTACAAAGCAGCTGGTAGACACGAGTTTTTGCATATTGACGATAGAATGACCCATTATTACAGTTCTAGGATATAGTGCGAGCTTAGCTGGTGATATCAACGTTATCAGTGGGTTTTGATAAGACCCATTATTCAGCATCAGTGCAGGCACTTGTCTTTGGTGATTACAAATATTCGCTCCAGAATAGCGGCATTGGAATAGCGGGCGTCGCGAACGTACGCGCTGTGTATGCGCCAAGCGCCTCTAATCTGTGCGAGAAGAATACTCAGATACCTAACGAGACGTGCACATGAGGAAGACTTAGGTACAGCGTGATCGATAGGCTAGACCCTACTCCATATTATATTTCCTCTTCCAACACTTTCGTGGTTCGTGTCCCACCGCTGTGTGGTTTCTTCGGAGACTGCCACGTTTCAATTCTCATTTGCGAGTTTGCTATAAGGCTAATACATACGAGGAAATGTGAGAAACAAACGTGCAGGTTGGGGAGATGCGATTAAGTAGCATTAGTCTATGCAAAAACAAGTAAGTTTGGTACCACTATAAAGAACATGAGTATGGTGAACATGAATAATCGCTACGTTAGGCTTTGCTGAAGAAGGTATGCTTAATTGATTTGCTACGAGTTCTTATCAGGTTGAGAAACCGCCTCTAACCACGTGCGTTTCGAAAATTGAAAACGCAAAGCCGCACTTGTATCGCTGGAGCACGCTGCTTCGCGCCATGTGACGTAGCGGGCGGAGCTGTTCGTGGTCGTCATTGCGTGGTTATGGAGCAGACTGCTACAACATTTAAAAAAAAGAAAAAAAGAAGGACCGCTTTCCAAAGTTTGATACCAAGTTGCTATGGGGATTGGTACGCCTCGGACCTTCCACCAGCTCCCGTACGTACGTAGCGCCGTGAACCATAATAAACGTTTGAAGAAAAAGAAAAAAAAAAAAAAACTCCCGTGGCTGAGTGGTTAGCGTGCTGGCCATGTCACGTCGAGACTGGCAGGTATCCGGGTTCGAATCCCGGTGCCGGCTGTGCTGTCTGGGGTTTTTCCTGGGTTTTCCTCAGACACTTTCAGACATACGTCGGCCCAGTTCCCTTAGAAGTCGGCCCACCTCTGTGAGGCCGACAACGGCGCGCCCTTTCATCATCATCACCTCCACCACCACCTCGGACCTTCCCATGTAGAGGCGTCCACGTTGTTTTCTACGATAATACTACGTAATCGCGCGGGACTTAAGGCGCCTCTCTCGCAACATTTTTGGTGCGCAATAACTTCCGAACGCGAGATGGTGTCAGCATCGGAGTTTGCTTGGTGTGTTCAGGAGACAAATTCCGCATCATTAACATGATTTCTGCAAAGTTGGCAGAATCGTTTTACAACCCCTTTAAGTAGAGGTTCAACACTATGTACCTTTCTCCAGAGCGTCGATCTGGTCGTTGGTAAAGGATGTGCGGTTGCGCTGTAGCTTGCGTTTGAGGCGCATGCGCAGTTGAGAGTCTTCGTCGCACGAGGAACTGTTGTCTGAATTGCCGTCCGAAGTTCCGTCCACTGCGCCTTCTGTTGGGAAACAAGAATGTAGAAGAACGTTATTCCAAAGGTCAGGTCTACTCTTCCAACTTTTCTTCGTTCAGAAAGACGCCACATTGTGGAGGTCATGAAATAGAAACCTTTTGTCACGATCATATCAGTAACTACAAGATATGCCTCATAGACCGGTGATGGATACCTGACCCTCCCTCTTTTTCGCCCTCACTCCTGTGACTGCAATTCATGGCAGCGCAGCATTAAAGGAGCAAGGAAGTCGCATTAAGCATAGCTCGAAACCCTGTTTCATTAATTATGCAGACTATCAAGAGCCATCGTGCAGGCTTTCACTGTGCGGTGTATTGCCACCGCGCAATCAGTTTTATAAACAAACGCCCGACGATTTACAAGCAGCTATCGACCCGGCTCGATCTCGTCGCATGACGTCAGCAAACCTGCCGGCCGCCGTAAGCTCCCATTGGCAATCAAATGTCCGGAAAACCGAAAAATGGCGCCGGCTGCAGCGAGCTACGTCACGAGTCACCTGGTCCGCCTGATCGGGACTGTGAACGTTACGAAGTATCGTCGACTTCCCTGGTCCATTTACACGCTGCCTGAAGGAGTGGAGAGTTTCTAGGGAGCGTGCAGACCATAGGACCGGAGGTCAGCTGCGTTCGTCTTTACTTCGAATAGAGCCACTAAAGAAGTGTAACTTCCAAGGTGCTCATATTGTTTGTTGCACAACACGTCGCAGCCAAAAAAAGCTTATGGTGAGGCATTTCACTGCTCCTGGTCGTGCTGAAGACTGGGAGGTTGTGAGTTCGAATCCTACCACCGGCTCTGCTGTCTGAGGTTTTCCCTGTGTTTTTCGAAGATTTTCGAGACTAATGTCGGCACAGTGCCCCCTGAAGTCGACCCAGGACGCATACTATCCCCTTGTCCTCCACTCCTTCCTGCTGTCCTCTCTCCATCTGTCCACATACGTACGCCGCTCATAGCCACAGTTGCTTCGCGGCGCTAACACGGAATGAAAAAAAAAACTGCTCTTTTGGCTTTACCGGAGAGAACATATCGAAATTTGTCAATGGCGTTTGGCATAAGATAAAATTCTGTCGCTCTCATATTGGTTACCTCCCACGAAACCTAAATTCTGATTATACGTCATCGGAGGCATAGGCTACGAGTCAGTAGTGAATACGGAGTTTCAGGAGAACGATAGAAGTTCCACGATAACATTTCCGAAGACATGATAAGCAAATGGCCTGATTCTTTTGGAGTGGCTGACGTCACGTTGCTGATATTTGATTGACTGACAGCAATACGGAATTGGAAGGCGCTTACGATTTCTTAAAGCTCCCTAGGATCTAACTAGTTAGGATCTACCTAGTTTACCTAAAACTCCCTAATTAGGGAGTTTTAGGTAGATCAGAAAGTGTTCACCATAACAGTTCCGAAAACATGACAAGCCAATCGCCCTGTTTCTTTGAAGTGGGCGACATCACATTGTTAAGCTTCGACTTGATAACTTCACTTATCGTACCGTTTTCGTAGCGTTCCTTCTGATATACTAGAGAGTTTTAGCAGACCGTTGATAACGTGACTTGTGTCGAACCGTATCAACCTGAACCAATCAGTGGATAAGATTCTGAGTCACACACGACTGCGATTGGTTCCGATAGGCACGATAACCTTAACAACGGTATATACTAAAATTCGCTACTAAAGCTTCCTATTATCTTATGTACGAATCACGTGTTCTTCCTTGGGTGTGTGTCATGTACCCAAGAGGCAGGATGTACTGAAAATATGCGAGCGAACTAAGATTGAAAGACAGATCATGGTATACCTATTTCGTGGGCATATCTGCAAAGTGAAGCGCCACACTGATAAAACAGTTGCTAGCCACCCCTGTGTACATGAACTTTCAGTGCATTGTGCTGCTTGGATATGTTATTATATTTTTATTTGTTTATACTCTTGACTGCCCCTTGACAGTCGTAACATGAATGGGTTGCGAAATTGTTATGTGCAAACATAGGATACCAGCTGGATAAAGTAAAAAAAACATATATATATACGACACTGTGAAAAAGAATGTGTTAAATTGTAGGTTGGTTGCACTGCAGAGTTAAATTAGAAGCATTACACTTTCATCTAATACAGTCATCAATACAATCATATCTAATACAATAATCTAGAACAATAATCAAGCATTACAAATTCAACGAGAGAATGACCGACAGAAAAGCATCGAGAGTTGAAGCGTTGGCTACATCATAGAACAGTACACTCCAATCAGACACTGCTCGTTTCACATATTTCATTTCATTATTTCATATTTCATTATTTCATTTCACATATAGGTTTGATGGAAATTATAGTGCTCCGAGCATTATGATTAATATACTTATTACTGGCTCTCGGTTATCGTTGCCAGAGTATCATAAACCGTCCTGTTACTATACACAGTGACGCATACACATTAGACACGAAGATCGTTCAAAACGCACGGAGTACGAGGGGAACCATCACACAAGCAAACACGCACGAACTGTACGTGAGCGGAGCTATCAGTAAATGGCTAAAGGGTATCCTTAGCTAAGGAATTACTTCGCACACGCCGCGCTAGGTCACTTGGGTACCAAGGGACCTGTGAAGTGCACCACAAGTACACATCGTCCTATACAGTTTACAAGACGGCTACAAAAACTGCAGCACTCTCTGCCCTGTACAAATTTGCTGTGAGCAGGCACGCAAAATGGTGATTTAATAACGTATTTTTTTTACATTTATTTATTTATTTGCCTCCTCCCGTTTCCCTCGTTTCTTTTAACGTTGACGTACATGACCGCAAAGGAGGCTGTGCTGCACTAAGGGTTTTGTTTTTCGATGCTTACTCTGCGGTTAATGTGCAAAGCACCTAAGAACGAGTGTCTTTGCCATATGGCCCCATGACCTGCTGTCAGCTGATCCTCTGCCTTCGCCAAGTACTCGCCAAGGCCGTCGGAGCTCCCTCATCCGTCATTCTCAGGAGGAAATCTCTGTGTCTAGCTCTGAGTACATCCGTCCTCCCGCTTAATCTTCTCCGCCGACGTAGAATCACTAATGTGAGGTAAATGAAAATGTGCTATACGTGTACGTGCTATGTTACGACGTCTGTTACCTACTGGTGGACCATCTATGGCATAGAAGCCCAGTCTACAGTACTCGTCTGGCTGCGGTGTTGCGTTGTAGTATAAGTGTTTAGTTGAAGACTGGCGCGAACGCGACTTCTTGCCGTGCACCGCTGCAGTCTGTATTCGAAAATTTATAAGCGTCCATGAAGTCATCAGCAAAACGCATTAGCGTACTAATGAAAGCACACTCCTCTTGCGAACGGGTAAAGCTTTAGTTGCGTGTCTTCCATCATCAGAGGATGTGCGACCCCGTCATGCATCTCCGGCAACTGCTCCTTCTAGCATAGCAGATTACAAAGTTGAACTTCATTTGTACTTAGAGGAGGTGTGCTTTCATGGCGACCTTGATGCTATCGTGCCTGTGACTTTATCCCCGCGTTCGGAAGCAATTTCAGGCGAGTTCTTCTTCACTTCCAACAGCGCGACTTTTATGTCCTGCTCTCCTGCCAATTGGTGGTACAAGGCTATTGCCATTTTCACCACATGCTGGCAGAAGAAACGTTGATTTTACGTCATGTGAAGTCACCAAAATGCATGACATAGGGGGGGGGGGGGTATATTTATTAGACGAAAAGGAAAAGAAAACGGGGAAAAAGTCAGCCAAACGTGACGTCGGCTTGCTATTCCAGAAATAAATAACTAACTAAATAAATAAGATGATATAGGATTTCCTTTAAACTCGGCACGAGTGCGGTGATACTGCTATAGTAATTCAAGATCACCGTCGTCGGTACAGGAAGCGTATTCGTGTTGAAAACAGCGGCACCCGCAAAGGGCGCACATTCACTGGTGCAACCTGCAGCGCTTATCTTAAAGGAACACTAAAGTGAAAAAAATTCTCCTCGCCGTTACCATGAGACCAATACGAAAGGAACGGGATTTACCGGTTGCGTCGTTCGTGATTTATGATCGATAGAAAAAAACGCAATTTACGCCTTCCCTCCTTCTTAAGAAGGCCGATAATGCGGAGCGTGCTCTCATTGATCTCCTCAAACGATTTTTGTCCAATCATGGCGGGAAATCGTTTGAGGAGACCAATCCGAAGCCTCATCGCATTGTCGCGCTTCTTGAGAAGGAGAGGGAAAGAGAAAAAAGACAGGGAAAACGTACAAATCTTTGCACTTCACTTATAGTTGTTCAATCAGGGCTTATGCATTCAATATATGTTACTCATACGGACATGGAAGACTTTCCAGACGAATGTCGGCACAGTTCCCTCTGAAGTCGGCCCAAGACGCATACTATCCCACTGTCTCCCACTCCTTGCTGCTCATAGCCACAGTTGCTTCGCGGCGCTAATACAGAATAAAAATTAAAAAATCATTCGGACAGCATTCAAAAGGATATTTAGGTGTCGGCACGTTTCACGTCGGTTATTGGTTTATGTAACCATGCTTGAAAATAATAGGCGGAAGCTGAAATTAAATAAATAAATTAAACACTCATTCAAGTCGCAGTAAAACTATATTTGGCAGTAACTCTAAATATACTATTTAAATTACATCTCTACTGCCCTTGTTGGAGTCTCCGTTTCCGTTAACTAAAGTTGACGTAAAATGCTCCAGGCGTTGTGAAGCAAACAACGATGACGGGCTTCTCCAGACAACGTCTGGCGGTTAGCGAGTGGTTCCTTCATTTAACGTGCGGAGACCAGGAAAAGGCCGCCAGCCATGTCTTGCTGCACGAATGAAACGAAATAATCTTGTCCTGCACGGCACAAAGTGGTTTTATGCAAGAATAAAATTGGGTACTCTGCGCACACAATGGGAGCGAGAGTAGGCATTTCATCGACGAATGAGTTGTGGCGATCGCATTAAGCAGAAACTGTCATTCAATATCCCCGTGTGGCACCGCACGAATGACATTCAGACATAAGGCAATAAGGCACTTGATGTCATTTCTCCTGCCCCTGCACTCTGAGAAATAAGGGTGTGAAAAGGGGGTGATATCTATAGTTACCACGTAGGTCAACATAGCGTCTGATAAAAGGTTTAGTAAAAGGGTGGCAAAATCAATTATCATATATCCGAATTGCTACAAAAGGCGTACGCCCCCCTCGCTTACCAGTAACCCTATCATTCGTAGGTAGCGGGTAGAACTTTGCAACTTTTTAGGCACAACATATGCGACAACTATTACCTCCTAAAAGGTCTAACTGCTCCACCCTTTTTTCTAAGAGTGTGTAGCAAGGGTATTACACTACCGCGTGTGACGTGCAGCAAACGATGCACGCTTTCGAGTGCAAGGGTTAATTTTTCCTCTCCTTGGATAGGTCAGTCACCTTCATGGAACACAACCGTCTTTTCCTCACCCACCCCTGCCTTTAACAGTAAAGTTACTCAGTTGAGCGGCGTACAACTGTAAAAGAAGACAGGACATTTCACGGGTGACAATCGGCAAAGCAGCGAAATCGGGGGAGTGGCTATACTGTAATAATCCCTCGGTAAACTGTACGTGGAAGAGGAAAGCGCATTGCAACGGTGCTCATTTTTGTTCGCGGCAAACTCTCTCGGCGAAGAAACGGGTAGAAGTATAGTAAGCGGCTCAGACTCGGTGCACCTTCACTTTCCTTAGCTTAGTCGTTTCTGTATGGAAGGAGTAAAGAGAACAAAAAGTCGTCGAGAGACGCAGTGGCGGATTTCAACTCTGAAACTCTGTCATCAACGCGAGTGACCTCCTGGCACGTCGTCTCTGCTCAAAGTTGACAGCACTAAGCCAGCCGTGTTGTGTGTTTGAAGGATCAACGGGGCGGTCACTTCGAAGAAGCGCAGAATTGTTTCATACTATAGCCAATATAATGATGGTCGACTGAACAGGGAGCTGCGTGGCGACAACAATGCGCCTCTTTTCTCGGTGTTCTAACAGACCTGTTCATTTTTCCTTCTCGTTGTGTGTGATCTCATACCCACTAGACAATACAGAACATATTGCGTTCTCAAGCTTCGTCTCTAGGCGGCCGTTAGGTGCGCTGTCCACCGCCCCACTGAATGCGCATCGCGGTTCGAAAAATGTCGTTGGCATCACATTTGCAGTCGTGAATTGTGGTATTCGACATGGTTTTCATGTTTCTTCGAGAGCCATTAGCCAGCAGTATAACTGGACAATGCATGGTTGTTGAGACGTGCCCGTTTCGTTAACGCTGAACATTACTCAAGGAGACCTACGAGGAATTAATTACAAAATAACTTAGAAGAGCTCTATGAATTGACGCCCCACACCACGAGAAAACCTCATTAGTCCATC
Source organism: Ornithodoros turicata (assembly GCF_037126465.1). Classification (NCBI taxonomy): domain Eukaryota; kingdom Metazoa; phylum Arthropoda; class Arachnida; order Ixodida; family Argasidae; genus Ornithodoros; species Ornithodoros turicata. The sequence continues at coordinate 25,849,507 of NC_088205.1, forward strand.
AATTAACGGAGCTGTTCCAAGTTAGTTTGCAATTAATTGTTTAATGAGACCGCACAAGATCCCTGCACACCCCTGCACAGGGCGGAGTTTCCAACTCAGTCTTGGAATACAAAATCATGATTTTCAGAATTTAAACGAGCTGTCTTTTTTTTTCTTTTTTACATAGAATTTACGCCTTCTCGATAGTTTATGTATAGTTCACACGTAAGAAACTTCATGTAACGTTTTGGCGTTACAGTTTCCTGTAAGGATAAATTAATTAAATTATTTTAAGTAATTTAATTTTACAACATTAATTAATCGCCAATGGAACCAACCAGGCAATAAAACCCCAGTTGCCTTTAATAATTAGTAATATATACTTCATTAAAATATATGAACAGTCACCTAGAAGAATTCTAGGCAATCCTCACGGGCCCCTTGAAGGGAGAGAGCCCCTAATTTCGTTTCTTTCTCTTCCTTTCCTTTCGGCGCCTACCAGTAATTAATCCACGACCTTACCAGTACTTACTGTATCTCTGCTTTCGCTTGTCTGTTTCCCTTATACACAACCTGATATTCTGCCTTATACACAGGGCATGTTGCATATTTTATAACTCGTGCTCACGAATGGGTGAAATAAACAGCTCCGTAAGCGTTCTGGCGCCACTCATAACAGATTGTATAGCACCTCAGCCTCGGCGAATGCACATAGTAGACTTCATATCATGAACGTAAATGTGTACGTGCCCAATACGACACGACACTGCAAGTGCTTTATCCTCCATGGTGCGTGTAACGTGCATAAGCCACATGGGAAAGTATATAATGTATCATAACGTACAACGAGCGGACAAAAGAGCTTAAGGTGACCCTTTGTGGTGATTGCAACGCGCTTTTTGCTGCCCACAGGTGCGACCCTATTCAGCACAACGCCGACAATTGGACTGGTCAGTGTAATACGCGGCGACAAAGAATGAAGAACTTGTTTGTCAAAAAGGTCTTTCGGGCAGCGTGCACCCGGTCATACACATATGCCAATTCTGAAGGTCCATACGTGCTTTGTCAGACGTAACTATATGCTATATCTATATGCGACAAAAACGAAAAAAAAAAGTGACTCTCGAACAGGATGTCTTGTAGTACGTACGTATATGTCATAAATACGTATGGACGTTGTCGGAGTGCTTCCTTTTTTGCTGCGTATAGCTGGTGGCAGAACCGGAAGTTGGCGAAACGCTGTAACACGGGAACCGGGTTAATTCGGTATTACGTTTTCGAAGGCAAAGAAGCCGGCTTAGTTTCTTAAGTAGCGGGTTACGTTGCAGGACGATATAGAAAGGCATAACTTTTGTGTTCCCGAACGTTTCAGTGTGGTGATGTACTACGCAACAAAGAAGAAATATTACTGTGTAAGTCTCTCTCTTTTTTAATTTCTTTTTTGAGTATTGTTCACGTACCCCCAAAGAAATCGCGAATTTAAGTTCCCACGATAATGTCCGCTCATATAGCATGTGACATACATACATAATATATAGTGCATAATATACAGGGCTTTGGGGTTTTCCAAATGTTTTTCAAATAAAGTACAAACACCTTTCCAAAAACGTACACCAATATACTACCAAATTATTTAAACCAGGGTGTCGAACCGAACCCGAACCCGAACCGAAAACCGTACCCGAACCGTTATTTTTGCCGGAACCGAACCCGAACCGAAATTTTCATGACACTGTTGAACCCGAACCGGAGCAGAACCGTAAAAAAAATAGCGGTAACCGGTTCGCAACAAAACGGTTCGGACATAAAAGAAAGCAGCATAAGAGTTCCTCTCTATCCCCGAACGAAGACACACTGGTATCATCATCACGCGCCTATATCATGGATTTCAGAAACTTTCACCTAGCAGAGAGACGACGACGTATAGTAAGTATACTTTCAGCGTCTTTTTAACATGTTGAAGCGCAGTTGTCCTTGTGAGCGCCGCGGCATCTACGCTTCAGAGACGAGGTGCCACGCGGACGAATGAAACAGGAATAGAGTAGGCCAGTTATGTAGCTCTACAGGACGAATATGCGATCAAATAAGCGCCCAAGATTTCCCTTTACACGTGAACAGTACAAATTAAACAAGTCACAAACATGAGAAGTGGAAAAGGAGCGTACGCAGAACGGTGCCTGTTTGATTGGTCGTGGCTTGAAAAGTAAATGTGGTTCTGCTTATTGGTAGTGCAGTTGTGTCGTGACATATTGCCTTTGTGTTGTGGATTAACTAGTACACTGCTGTGAGCTTGGACAGAGTAAGGCTGGCAGGCTTATTTTCGACATGCTTCAGTACGGTTTCAGATCGAAACACGTTGCGAAGGCAGTGTGCCGGCTAGTACTGTCGTCTATGTTACGCTGTCCATCTTTAGGCTTCCTTTAAGTGTATCTTGCTGGCACTGTGTGTGTGAAAAAAGAGATTTTGGGACCAGAGAGTAGCAGGACTACACCGCTTCAACAGCGTGGACTCTATTTGCAATAAGTGTTCATCCATTCCTCATTTCTCTCGCTAAAGGGCTACCTCACCGCTGGAGACGTCAATGCAGACAACAGCAGTAAGCTATTAGCCACGCATTTCCTGATAAAAGCAGTTTTATGGCACATATAAAACGGAAGCGTTGAACCGGTTCGCGAACCGGTTCGGGGCTGCGAACCGGTTTGCGAACCGGTTCGATTCTTGGCGTGGCCGAACCGGAACCGAGCCGGAACGAAATCAAAACAACGCGAACCCGAACCCGAACCGAACCCGTATTTTTTGCGGTTCGACACCCTGATTTAAACTACAGTATAGTATTTTGAGTACGGTACTGAAGATACGTAGAACTTTTCAAGACTGCTCTACTGCTTCTTGCTATACCGCAACGAACCGAAACGAATGCAATCGTGCGACTGTTCCCCTCTTTCGAATGTCACCAAAGATCGAGTTTAAGTCCCCGTCAATCAGCGCATATCTAAAATAAATTCGAAGGTACTTTTACATGGGTACAGTGGAAACAACGCAGCATCATGACTTGCGCTCAAGTTAAACGGGACAGAGTACATTGCCCTGGAGAAAAAAAAGAAAAAGACTTAAAAACATACGTGTTGCCTTTCCAATTATGTTTCTACTGAAACAACCACTCTTCCTGGTATTAAAGGGATAAAATGTCGCACAGCCTAAACACGTTTTCAAAATATGAACCGGTGCAAATGGCATTTCGGAAGAGGAGAATAAGTTAGAGGTGGTGGTGGTGGTGATGGTGAAAGGGCTTGCCGTTGTCGGCCTCACGTATGATAAGTTAGAGGAAAACATGTCAGACAATAGTATATCCAACAACGAACGTGTAAAAGAAGAGCAACAGTTCCTGTCTCTTCTTCTTCTTAAAGTACCTTTTATGCTCTTTGATGTCTGTTTCGTCTTTGCGGGATAAGGCGACTCTCGGAAAGATAAAAGTGAGATTATCAGAGTAAAGAGAGAGCAGAAGAGAGCTTTGAAATTACGTTGTGATTGATATTCGCCATAACTGCAAGATAAACTATGTACGCGCCAGTAAAATCGCCGAAATACGCCGATTTCATGAAAATAAATAAACACCGAAGAACGTACGCCGAATCTGCCCTAAAATAAAAACCGAAAGCGCAGAACCCTAAACATATATGCAAAAATACTTCAAAAGCCGGGAGACGACATAACTAGACAAAAAAGTAGAGAACTCCGACTTAACACAACAAAATAACAAGGTTTACTCAAGGTTTACTCTCTACCTAAACATAGAGCGCATGCAGTTCTGGAAAGGTTCGGGAACGACGTTGCAGTGGCATCATGATCATATAATGCATTATGTTCCAAGCACACAGCGAAAGGACATTCAGAATGCGGTACCTTCTACCTTCTTCAAATATGTTTCGACAAATTTACGTGCATTAGGACCCGTATAGGCTGTGTGCGCGGACATCATTCGAGCAACCACGCCGCCGGCGTCCGCAAATAATATTCCCGTTCCAGCAGAGTGCTGACGGATATCGGTCGATGTAACAGCAGCGAAGCGTGTCTAAGCGTCTTTTTTCCGGCTAGACGCCCAATGCCGATCCTATAATGCGCAAAACGAGCGAGCGAGTATAGCTACGCACACCTCTGTGTGTCTGAGGAGCTGGCATCAACAGCCATTAGTTGGCTGAGCACGAGCAGGGGAACCAACTGGTTGCTGCCTTTCACCTCTAAACCGATCGATGGCCAGCGAGGACCGACGGACGCAGCTTCTGCAATGTATATCGTCGCGTGTCTGCGTTCACTACGTCAATTGCGTGCGATGATCCTTAGTTTTAACGTCACTCGTCAATCCGGTGACGTGCAAACGTTCTCACCATAATATGCGTCTGCGGAGTGATCTGCCTGCCACGCCGCGGTACTCATACGTACTGACGGCAAGAGTAAGACAGTTTTGAGAAATTCAGCAGACTGTAACTGTCAGTAAAACTGGTTTTACTGCTCTTCGTTTTAGGGCGAAAGCAGTAATATTTTTGAAAAGCGCATTTTTCCGTCCTCATGTTTTAAATAGAAGACATGCTTTTTCAGTTTCCGTACATGTGTTATAGAAATAAAGTAATTTGCTCATCTCAAAAAATGACCAGGATAGGTGAAAGAGAAAGAAACTATAAGTTACCACCTGTCCCCACGGGGAACAGTACTGAAACCGCCTCTGCAGACTACTAAGTTATTACCGGAGTCATTCGTTACACATCTGCGTTACACTGCAAAAGCCTCAACTCAGAAATTGAAAAGAAAAAAAAAGTGCTGCCTATCTTTGATACGACAAGACCACTGAAATGCATGCAATGAGGTTCTGATAGAGTATTACTCTTGGACAAATCTATTACTATCTGCAAAACGCGCACGTACATACGCCGTGATGATAATGAAGCGAGTGCCCGCCTCCCGGCTTATAGCTGTTCCCGGAGCAATCAGAGAATGGTGAGACGATGATGAGAACAGCGGAGAAGATTAAAGGGCATTAAATCACGGTCCTGAGAACTGTCTGTGACGGAGGTCCGCTACTTAGCGGGGTAGCACCACGCCCCGAGAATCTTCCCAGTACGTAATAAACGGCCCTGCTCACACTGTTGCATAGCTCTTGGGGGAAGCTGTCGTTTCCGCCGGCAACGCGGGCAGATCATGGGAGAGTCATCTATAGGTCTCTTGGACGGTCAGGTGTCTGTACCGGGGATCTCAACCACTCTCCTTGAGGGTATGAGAACTCATACTATTCACGTCCCTTCTCTCAAACGATTTTTAAGATTTGTTTTTGGTCCCAGGAACCTTCAGGATCAATGTCGCTTGCAGGGGGGACCCATCGGAGTCCATCTCGTCTGGCTCGCCACAAAGAAGGAACAACGGCATGTTCTCACAAAAATCAAAGCCCTGCTCCCACTTCACTTGGCAAACCGATACTCATCGAACAGCTATCGGATTAGGTGCTGTCCACAATGGGGCCCCCACAGGGGTTGGTTGGGTCGTCCGGAACAGAAAAGCCTCACGGCGCCCGCCGGACAGTCAGACGTCGTCCTCTGACAGTTCTTCACGTGCTGCGCCTTCCGAAGCTAAGCACAAAAGAATGCTTCGTATTCGTACGTTTGCTGTGACATCGACGCGGCGTCGTTTGCAGACGTTGACAACCTTCTTCTTTAGCGAGCTGGCTGTTGTTGGTTTTTGCAAAAGGGCAACGATACTACTCGGGGTAAGCTTTGAGTTTATTCCCTGACGTCACCCCTCCAGAGGGCACTAGCTTCGAAAAGGCGAAATCGTCGCCATGATGTAGGTCCCTCTAAGTTTGGTTCCGGTTTTCGTTCGCTGCCATATGCCATTTTAGAGGACTATTAACGTTGAAAACATGAAAATTACTTGGACTATTCACACTGTACAACGACTTTGAAACACCAAATGTACGGTGAATGCGATATGGATGAAGGCTTGGACGGTCAGAACCTGAAGACCTATATTATTATGGCGGCAAATCTGCTTAGCGACAGTGGCGCTGTCCTGCAAATGACGTCATGTGAATAAACCCTATAGCAACCACCACTGAGATGCGCAATAAATATGACTGCGAGGCGACTGGAAGGCTCAATGTGGCTGTAATGAGTTATTGACAAAATTTGACGTTGTGGTACTCTGAAGTGCAGAATTACCATCAACCGAATATTATCGGAACCGTTTGGCTGAGCTCTGCTAAAACATTTTGTAGTGTCACGTTTCTCTTATGTCATGCTTGTCCTTATTCATATGTCTTTTTCTTCATTTTTTTCTATCGCCTCGCCTTTCATCCCTGGCGTTATGCAGCATAACACTCTTATTGGCCCCCGCAAACAATTTGTCCAGTCATCGCGGGAGATCGTCTGAGGAGACCAATCCGAGGCCTCTCCGCATTGTCGCGTTCTTTGAGAACGAGAGAGTGAGAGAATGTGCACAAATCTCTGTAGTTTCGTGCCCCTTTAATGATCACAGAAAGGATTTTCCTCGTTTTGGGAGGGAGAGGAGCGTACGCCTTTATTTATTCATTTATTTATTTTTTCTTGTTCTGTATTAGCTACCCGAAGCAACTTTGGCTATGAGCGGCGTACAGTGGATAGATGGAGAGATTATAGCAGGAGAGATGATAGCAGGAAGGAAGGTGGTTGACAGAGGTGTTAGTATGCGTCCTGGGCCGAAATCGTGAGAACTATGCCGACATTCCCCTGGAAAGTCTGCTGGAAAACCGCGGGAAACCCTCAGACAGCACAGCCGCGGTGCGGGGATTCGAACCCGCGGCACCTCCCAGTCTGGCCGTGGGAAAGCGATTATCCTAACCGCTACGCTACGCGAGCTACGCCTTTCTGTGGCGATTAACATCAATGCAATGTGTCACAGAAAGGAGTACGCACCCCATCCCGACCGCGTTTTCACCAAATCTAGAAAGAACGACATCTTTCGGAATGATGGTTGCCTGGGAGCATGATGTTACGCGTCTTAAAAATGAGTAATTACTTGAGTGAGTAATTAATTGAGTAGCGCGTTTGAGGCTTAGGTTGCGTGTTATGTGGGCAAGTTCTGTTCAGTCACCACCACCACCACCACCATCTGTTTCAAGAGTGTGTGCAGTGGTTGTGCTTTAGCGAAGTTCTGTTTTCAGTACGTGCTGAATGTGACTTGGGGTAGTGGGCCGCACCTCATGTGGCGAATTTCACCATTCATCATCATCAATTTATCTGTTGTCGTTGTTGTTGTTTGTAGGCAGATTCCCTATATTTGGTTCCCGTTAGAGTCACTAAATACGTTCCCGTAAGACGTATATTCGAACAGTGCAGAAATGGAGCAACAGAAACATGACAAATGCCGCGTTGGCCCACTGACGTTTTGTAATAAACTTGGCAACGTGCTCCGTCTCCGTAAGTGCTGTTCTTGGCGAACACGGCTACAAAGTGAATAAATCTCCAGGTGAGACAGAGCTCCCCAACTAAAAACGAAGTGCGCAGCGGCAACCGAATTAATCGCGAGGCCGTTTGCCTGTAATGCGCCCTGCACGCTCCAAGCCCGTAAGCTGCACCTATTGACGCAGCAGCCGTCCCTCCCTCGTGTGCAGCGGCCCGGTGGCGTTCATGCGTGCCGAGACCACTTGGCACTTGAAATCCGTTTTGCGTAATTCGCATTCGCTCCCCTTGTTTGGCCCAGGGGCGGGCCCTTTCTTGACGCGGCGTCAGTGGCGCGTGAGATATGGTTTGGCGGGCCTAACGAAGTTGCACGAGCGGAAGCCACTCGCTAACGAATCCCATTAGCACCTCGGCCCGCAAATGAAGCATAATTCAATCATAACTAGCACCACGATGCCAGCGGGTGGGGAGGCGACGAAAGAAGCGCACCACTTCATTACAGCGTTTCCATGTCCCTCGGTAACTCTCGCGAGCGGCGCAGTGGATTCGCCAACGTATTGTGTGCAGTGATGTCACGAACTGTTCGCGAACCTGAGGTTCGACGAACTTTAGAATTTCTTGACGGATTCGCCAAGGTGCGCAAAGGTTCGCGGACTTTACCTTTCTAAAGGTTAAAAATAGTGTTATCTATATAGGTTTTATTACTGACAAAAGTGAGTTTGAAATCGAATGTTTACGCACAGCAGCCACGGGAAAATATGAAAGACGTCTGGTTGTGCAACGTCGTCGCTGCGTCTCCCTGCGAGAGGGTCCCTAGGCGGTGCCCATAACAGTGTTTTTCAAGTTTCTCGTTTGGCTTGCAAAAGCTCAGGTATAGGCACACTTTGACTAACTAAATAGATTTGCAACGTCATATTACAGACATAACGCCAATACGTGGAGGCTTTTCGAGTCATAAACCATGTGTGTCCGAATGCAGGGAAGAGATACACACGCATGCGCGTAGCAGTCGAACCGCAGCGAACTTTTTAGAATTCCATAAATGAAAACTCGAAGTTAAGTTTGCGAACTTTTGCGACTTCGAGCCTCGACAGGTTTGTGACATCACTAAATTTTTGTGTCAAAACGGTTTTGGTAAACCGCGGCAACCTCTGTCGTACACTCTAGTGTATTGCTCTCCAGTGGTGAATCACCCCAGGTCATAGTCACGATTTATTTGTTGTTGTTGTTGTTGTCGTACACGGTTTTCAACAAATCAGGGGATAAAACCATGTAATTCGGAATTGTGGTTGGCTAGGAGCGAGTTAAGCGGTGAAGCGCTCTTTTAAGAGGGGAGAAGTATTGGGCTTGTTTAAACTGAACTCCGCCACATATAACTCTGATCTCGGAACTGAACTCGGAACTGAACTCCACTCGGGGTCAATTGCCATTCACAGTGATTCATACCTGGGTAGTAATGTCATACTGTAATGTAATTACAGTAATGAATTACTTTTTCTGGTAATTTGTAATGTAATTTAATTACATTTGGGCAGTAATTTTAATGACACTACTCATTACTTTTTACAAAAGAATCGAGTATGTGTTCTGTGTTGGCACTTGGCAGAAAGAGTTGCCAACTGGCGAGTTAAAAGAATTCCAACGTCCACAATGAAGTTCCACATCCTCAACATCGTTACGATTAAGCTCGCAGTAATGACTTTGTAATGTCACTACTTTTTTGTAGTAATTGTAATGTAATTTCATTACATTTCGATTGCAGTAATGAGTAATGTAATTTAATTAAATTCTAGCTGGAGTAATGAGTAATGTAATTACATTTTAGAAGTAATTTACCCAGGTATGCTGAGTGAATGTCAACTGACTTGTTGAAAACACGAAGTCTACGCCTTTTTAGATAATTCACGCAAAATAAAGTTTAAAAAAAAAAGAAAGAAACGTACGTCTCCCACTTTCGACGAATCAGGAGACTGGTCGATTTCATTCGGGACGATGGATAGCAGTAAACCGGCGTCTATTTTCCGCCTCCGGGAGGACGAGTTGGAAATTTGCGCCTCCCCTCCCCCTCGCTATTCTTGCTCCCCGAAAAGTGGCTCTTTTGCGCCCCTTTAGGCGAAGACGGCTGCCCCCCCCTCCCCCCCCCCCCGTGGACGCCGATCCTGCTTAGCTAATAACACTGTAGCTACCAACCACCTTCATACAGAAACTGTGATGCAAACGTTATCAATGTAGGTCCGTCACATAGTAAATAAAAGATAAAATCGCCGAAAATCAACACAAATTAGTGAAGTTGTTCCTGTGCAATTTGATGTAATGCACTGCAAGAGCAGACGCCTGATGTCGAGAGTATGGCGGAATTCCCTCTCTAGAAATCGGAGAAAACGTCACATTGACGTCCAATGAAGCTCGAGCACATGACGTCACGCGCAGCCTTTGAGAGCCTTTGAGCCACGAGACGTGGAAAAACATTGGGCGTCATACCGCGGGTTGAATGAAGCAGCAGCGTGTGTTTTTCGAATTCCCTCCCGCAATTGCATGCGTACCGCAACAACTCACGGCAGGCCCTCATACTGTGACTCCGGTGCGGCAATATGTTTTCCCATGTTACGTGACCAAACGTGACGTCACTGCACAAGCCTCATTAGGGAGCGCCCTTTGGGGACCAAGCCGGGCTGGCGTCTGCAAGTCACGGAGATCTGCGGATCATGGCCTGCGGATGTCGTTCTGGAATAGCGCAAGACGTGTTCGTACAGCCAGGAAGGTAACACCGTGTTCCACGTGACATGGTGGCGTCAGAACACACGTTCGTAAGCGAAAATGGGCGTATTTACAGAGAACTTTTCACTTAATATATTGCGATGCGAACGCCAAGCAGACGAGGTCGGAGACTAGTCTCCTCCCTGCTCGCTTGCTCTGCGCTCCTATTGGTGCGCCTGGCCTACGTCACCATGATGTTACTGACGCTAGGACTTCCTTAGGTGCAGAGGCAGTGCAAGTCTTTAGAACTCGTTCTTAACGTATAAGCTGTTTTCGGAAAAGAAATTAGACTGTGAAGAGGTGCCAAACATTGTTGTACCGGTCGCTACGCACGTTTCCGGGTGCAATACTCTAACGAGACCTTGGGCACTGTACGAGAGCGCTGTATGTAAGAAACGTATATGAGATCTGCAGATTGATTTACTTTGTAATTTCAACCATTTCTCGTTCAGGAGTTTGTATTCAGCTAAACTGTTTGTGGGAGCCAGTCTGTTTGACTGGACTTCCACTTCGCTAGACTTCATTGCCGATACATGTGTGTTCTGTTGTTGAACCTCAGAAGGGTGCCTTCGGTGCTATAGGACAACTCCATATATTTTCTGACCGCATCATTTAAATGCCTCGCGTACATGTGACATGAAGAAATTTTGTCGACCTCGTTTCTTCCAACGTAATGTCATCCATTAAATAAATATATAGGGGGCAAAAGGCGGTGCCAGCGTTGCCAGCCGCAAAAAAGCGTTGTTCTTCGGGTGAACACAACTAGCATCTCAACTGGGCAATTTGTTTTTGGCATATCATTACGTCAGAGATCCCACAACAACAACAACAACAACATAGATGAATGGATGATGATGATGTGGGATGTTTCCCTGCGTTGAGTGCAGGACCCTACCCCATCGGATAAATCCTCGGAATTTCAATTCGCGCAAGCAATTGCTCATTTCATTTTCTTCCAAAAGAAAGTGAAAGCAAAACACGAACTGTCAACGCATCCCGCCACCTATCTCTTTGCAATATTTCTTGAATACGTTTCACACCCAAGAAACATCGCAAGTGGAAGGCTTTCCGCAAATGCTACTCGTCACAGACTTGCACACTTAGGCGGTCGACTGTTTCTGTGTGCATGCATGTGTGTGTCTGTGCATAGAGTATAAGCTGGAATCCCTCGGGAAGGATGGCATCGCGAATGGTGCAAACAGGATTAGCGCGAATCGTGCTGTAGACTGCGCCATCCAAAAGAGGTCGCTCTGAAATCGATCCTTGTAACACCTCGTCAACCAACAGAAGGAGAGATCAGACCCCGGGGGTTTGAGGAAGGATACGCAGCACGACTGCCTTCATGTATATTGGATATACACAATGGGTAAGTAACCGCAACCCACATCGCCCATGGGAATACTACGCCCGTCGGAGTTTCGATTGTCGGTGGGCTTTGTATAAAAAAGCAAACTCCGATAGAAGGCAGCAGGAAATTTCGGGTGGCTATATGCGTGCACTTTTACTGGGTTGTGAGATTGGAGGAAATTACACGAGCATGTTTACATATGTATAGGTCTTATCTTCGCTTTTTTAGACGTATGGTTACCGCCGTAGCGACACGATCCATAGAGTAACAAAAACAGATGGTAAAAGTGAAAACAGAAAGAACGATGCTACACTACATAGATTTAGGGAAGCGGGGTTTAGGAATGCATCGCAAAGAAGTGGTTTGGTATCCGCGTTTGACAATGTTTTATTTATTCGCAGTTGCAACTACCCAGTGGATAAATTACCTCAACTCGAAGGGCCTTGGTTAGTATTGGTTGGATGACCATGGTTCTATTCATGGTAGCCGCAATGGCAAAGGGGTAAGGTTGCAGGCCAGCTGGTACATGGTGAAAAATTGGAACCAGAGAAAGGGACAGAGGAGGGACGACACGACACGTTCTCGAAGTGTGTTCGAAGTGTTCTCGAGAACGTGTTGCGTCGTCCCTCCTCTGCCCCTTTCTCGGGTTCCAATTTTTTCACTATGGTACCCGTACCTTTACAGGTCTAGAACAAAGACCGTCATAACCGTGTATTTCACTTTTCACACGAGCGACATTCCCCAGAATACTATCGGAAGATGCGAAAAATGTCACATCTTTCTGCTGTCACGAGAACGCGAGCGCTCAACGTCGTATCTTCACGTGCAATGCTAACCGCGGGGAATATCCTGCGACATAGCCAGAAGATATTCCGTAGCAGACGACAGGAGAAAACGCTGACAGTGTCGTCTGCTAAGTGTCGTCTGCTAAGTGTCGTGTGCTAAGTGTCATGTGCAAAGTGCGCAGTACATCACTCCCCATATTACGGCACCGTGTGAATGCTCCACGTTGCGGAACATCGGCTCCATGAGCAGTTTTTCCTTTTTCTTCCATTAGAATCTTCCAGTGAGGATGTCGCACGTGTGAATACACGGTAAAAGTCTCCGAAAGGAGGAGATAACGTAATAAAATACAAATGCTCTACCAGATTTACTTCAGCTAAGTTGTCAGGGCTTACAGCTCAGAGTGTATTTACATAATTTACTTTGGACATCTGGGTATACCACTCAAATAAGGAAATAAACAAGTTACGTAAAATAAGAGTCTGTCGAATGGCAGGAGGATAGTCCTGCAGGGCATCATCGTTCCACGATGTCTCTTTACGTGCAATTAATTGATCAGCATTTTTTTTAACAGCGCTGTATTCATCATGTCACCATTGCCCAGTATTGCACCCTTGAAGGCTGCTACAGCCTTAAAATCGAAGGAGATATAAGGTTAACGTCATAGATGCCTGCAGCTAGCCCAGTTTTCTAGAGCAGGATTACCACGATAATATTGTATGCACGTTCCGCCGTTATCGCACAAAGGTACGGACCTTTTTTCGAAGCAGGAACGTCATCCCCGTTGTGGTGAGGCACCGTAACACCTCCACAAACAGCTCCTACCAGGGCTGCCGCCGTCGACACCTGAGTCCCCGGCACTGCTGCATGGCCGAGAGGACCCACAGGACTAGGGGGTGTCAAACCAGGGCCTCCCGTCTGCAAAAAGAAATGTATTTTTTCAAGTACATGGCAGTTGTGTATGCTGACATTATAAGCGGCATACGTTGATGTCTTACAAGGATTTCCCAGGGATTAAAATCAAGAACGTATGCCGCCTTCACATGTTTGCGGACCATATGGAGTATTGTTGTTTGTTCTACTTTAACGTGTGCCTAGTGTCCATGTATGTGACACCGACTGCTGTTCTGTAGCCGTACCTGAGGCATCCCTGCAGCTGCAGCTGCAGCCAAGTGAGTTCCAGGCGGGTACCATGGCCAGGGCTGTCCGTTGAGCATCCGCAGCTTGTCGTACACGGACTCCGGGCCGGAGACCGCAGCCTGCGCCGCTGCGGCTGCCGCCGCCTGTTCCTTCTGGGCGGCTAGGTTGCGCAGCACCCGGTTGATGGACGACACCTAGACGTATAATCCCACGTTGCAGCATTTTGCGAAAGAAAGTGCTTGAACTCACGCTGGGGATATTGTCATTATTGCAGACCCCTTCGGACAAGAGCCGGTCACGAATCTCCCAGGCGAAAATGGAGGGACATTCCCGCTTGTACTCGGCAATCTTATTTACTACAGGGGGGGTGGCAACCCTGGGCTTGCTGCCGCCGATAGCGCGAGGCCTGATGGATCCAGTCTCGTAGTACCTAGTCAGTGAAAAAAAGTGTCAGCGAACAAAGTGTACACAGTGTGTTAGAGCACACGTACCTTCCAAGAATCTTGGAGACGCATCCGTTGGAGACTTGCAGTATGCGTGAGATGTCGCATGGCCGGGCGCCGCTGTGTGCCAGCTCCACGATCTTCTGTCTCGTGGAGTCCGGCAGCGGACGCCCGTTCACGTACACGCCCCCCAGCTGGTTGATGCCGCTGTGGCCTACGGGAGGACCGCACCAGGCCCAGGCAACGGAACTCAGCCTTAGGACGGGCATGCAAACAAGCGCCCAGCAGCGCGCCACATACACGATGCTGGTCGTCTAAAAGTCACTTGGCAGGGCGGTGGGGAGTCGCATGCATTGTGGTAAAGGGATGGGAATAATGCATGTGTAGAGACGTACCTTTATGGGGCATGTGATCCACGGCGGACACGACGCCGCGTACGAGCGGCTGCAGCTCCACGGCGCCGCTCCGGGGCCCGGCTAAGCCCAAGGCCACGCAACTCTGCGCATATGGATAACAGTGAGCAAAGAAGTAAGAGGCGAGCGAGCTGGTGTAATGCAGTAGTAGGTAACGTTTCCTTAAGTATGAGGAGAAGACAAGAGACACGGGTTTGTTGGGTTCGTCCGTTCGTGCCTCTTGTCGTGTCTTCACCTCATACTCGAGGAAATGTTTCCTACAAATGAATAACAGCATATGCTCATTCTATATACAACAACTTTATTTTAAGATGATGAATGGTGAGTTTCATCACCAGTGGCGATACTCTACTCCGTTGCTGGTGGTAATGTGGGGAATGAAATAATGAGTGCCTTCACAATAAGGATCGAAGTCCGATTGTGTCCAGAAAGGTCAAAAGAGCTTTGAGCGCAGAACGTTGGTGGGCTGGATTAGACCAGGGACCAAGCAATTTTGATAGGGAGAAGGGGCGAGAGTCCAGCTAAGAGACCCGGAGAGTGCGGTTCGGGAAGGTCGGTAGTGTGGGCAATGCAGAAGAATGGGAGAGTCAACGTGGGTCTCAAGCGGTAATGCCACTGAGCTGTAAAAGCCACAACGAGTCGCATTCGATGAATTAATGCAGCATCTTGACGAGAGGTGTTTTGTGGCATGCGGAAAGCGAGCGTCGGATCAACTCTGCTCAGCATACATGGGGGGATAATCTCAGCATAATGTCGGTTGCCCATTGGCGGGAAGCCCGGGGTGTCACGAGACGTCGCAGAATGGAACGACGGTCTCCTCTCAGCAGTGCAATACTGGTCCGCTTCTGATACGAGAGAGCTGCTTCTGGGGCGCTACGATACGATCTCTCGGTAAGATTGGGCATATCATTTGAGGAGACCAATGACAGGCTGCTCCGCATTGCCGCCCTCCTTGTGAAGGAGAGAAGGAAAACGTAAACTGCGGTTTCCTTCGCGTATACAGATCAACAACGAGCACGAATCCAGTTTTTTTTTAACTGATATCAAGCTTTTTCCAAACTGATATAACGGCGTCTTTTTTCGCGAGGAGAAATTTTTGCAATTTAGTGCGACCGTCAACGAATCGAAATTTCAGCAAATTGCAGAATTCCTTGTCCGGTATTCAAAGCAGAACGTCTTACAACGCGTTTCAAAGGTCTCAGGGTCTCATCAGGCCATAGTAATTCTCCCTGGCGTGGCGCCTGAATAGAGACACATTCTGCGTAACATAAAAAACGACGACAAGCGACAGCAGTCGTTTGTCCCCGTTTCTTATGTTGCTTCCCTCATGTAATAACACCAGGGTGCTATATGCTCTCTTGAGTTCAGTTACATGGTCGATTTGCATTTGACCCTGACTCTCGTAGTCATCTCGACCATCTCCCAACAGCACTCCATCAGGGGCAGTAAGCATCTTTCCTATAAACACCTTTCGAGGCAGCGGGGCGTTCTTCTGCGAACCATGAACTGGATTCCGGCTAATAGAGACTTCCAAAGCGACTCCATTCCGTCTTTATCAACAACTGATTTTTTCAGCAATCTGTCATCCTAAACGGTAATCAATACAACACTCCCCGCCGCCACAAACAAATGTCCCGCCGAGATCCACACTGCTCTCCCTCGTGGAGTTACCGATACGCCAGCGAGCCAAGCCCACGGTGGTACACAGAAGAGCAGGTATGGCGCGCGGGACACGAAAGGACATTTGCATAAACGCACGGCGGGGAACCTTTCTCGACTGTCGTTCGAAAGACGAGGTCGGTGATCCATCAAAAAATGCGGGCGTTGCCGCTTCTTTCACAGACGTGTAAGTCGAAAGCTCAGATGGTATTGTGTACTTTTGTTACTGCACAGTGACTCGCATGTGGTGCAGGGCGGAACGCCGGTGTCATGTCGACAAGACCGTCTTCTTTTCTTTTCCTTCTTTTCATAGTATGACTTGAAATTGCAGTATGCTACCAACTTGTTAACTTATTTATTTATTTATTTTGTGAGTGTCTCGTCTATACTGAAGTCTCAGTTTACGAACATCTCATCTCATTGTACAGTATATTACGAAACGCAGCAGGGGTTCCGTACAAGTTCATTAGGCTTTTTGGAAAGAGCGCCGAAAGAAGGGTGACTGTGTTGGGTTTGGGGTTTGGAATAAACTTGACCCCAGCATATGTACTAAGTGCCATTATAATCTATATACAACCGACCATGTCTAAATACCGCAGTTCATATCATGATATAAGTAAATATCACGAAGAGAATGACTCATCGATATCATGTCACTGTCACAAAGCGCAGGCATGTATAGAGTCACTAAATAAGCTTAGTTAAGGTAAGCATATAGAGGGCCGGAATGGGAAGATGAAGAGTGGTGAAGACTCTTCCCTCAAATCGAGGAAGTGCCCCGAAATCTAAAGAGGCACTAAAGTGCATGTGGCGACCCGTGGACGACGAGGAAGTCGCCAAGTTACGGACACTCGCCACCAGAAGAGGCTTCAATTCTATCGACAACGTCCTGAAGACTAGCCACGGGTGAGGAAGCTCCCCAGCACGTCCGGCCAACTCCGCGACCAGGGTTCGTGTACAGGACTCGTGTTCTTTATTTTTTGAATAATCCAACCCATCTCTCGCACGTGGTATGGACATTCCTCATAGTTCTTGCGCATTTCGTGGACATAATACAAAAACGCACTTTACTAATAAATCATAAACCACTACCTTTAACGTAAAGGATAATAATAATAATAATAATAATAATAATAATAATAATAATAATAATAATAGTAATAGTAATAATAATGGCGCCGTGATGGAATTGGTGTGTGCTTTACTAGTCGTGTTCTACTTCAGAAGAAAAAGAAATCGATGATTGATTGATTGATTGAAAGAAAGAAAAAATGGGGAAAAAGAAACCGAGTCCGTCAGCTCTCAAATATTACTGCGTCGCAGATAGAATGGCTGGACAGAGGGCGGTCACGCTCGCTCCTCCGTGAGATATTGTAGTATATTATGCTCACTCTGCTTCTCTATTGGCTGTTAAGACCCGCCATATGACATATACGCTGCGTGGTGCATGGTGCGTGGTGTGCAGGACGCACATTCCCCCAGGGCGTCAGTCGTGACGTTTCCCACCTTTGTGAACCACCAGCACCACCACGCTGCGTGTTGGCGCTGCAGTATTTCTCCTGGCGCGCTATTGCGCCTCCTCATCTCCATCAGCGTATGTAGTTGACGGACTAGATTTCTTTTCCTTCTTCAACACGACTATAGTGCAGAATCTTGCGACACATAAGGCTTTGCAGTAGCCAGAATGTAGCCAGTTCTGATCCTCTAGGAATTTGAATTTCTTTTCGGTTATTTTTTTTTCTTTGCACACACTTGAAACACCCTAACACAGCACTGCAACGAAACGCACAAAACAAAACAAATCCAGTAGGCATGATGCAAATGAAAATAAATGAAACAAAGCTCCGAGTAAACGAAGAGATAACGACGTTGGCGCGTCGTCCGAGTGGCATTCCGTGACGTCCGTGTGCAGCACATTAAAAGCAAATCTCGGAAAAAGGTCAGCCTCTAGACGGTTTCCTATAGACGGCGCCTATATCCTATATAGAACTGTGGATACGATGTACGCGTTGCTGGGATTAGCGCCAATCAATCGCGCTTATCAGGTGCTGTCATTTGCCGCTGCGTCAATTCCTTGGCTTCTTATTATGTTGTCTTTATATACTATCTCCCTCGTCGTGGTATCTGCGAGCAAGTCGAATTGCGAAAGATTTTTCTTTTATCCTACAGAATACCTCCATAAAAAGCTGACTTTGAAAAAAATAAACAGCACCCACGAGTTGTAGAGGTTTTTGTGCGTGCGCTTTCTTGGGGTATAGTGAGCTATATGAGAATAACGTGGCAAATTTCCTCGCTCGTCATTACATATGTTTGTTATTGTTGTGTGTAAAAGGTAAGAGTCAGTCCATTTTGCGTTTTGGAGTCGCTGTAACAAAAGCTTCAAATAGGTGCTCCATTTCATTCCGATCTCGTAGTCACGTAATGCAGAGGTCCCCAAACTGTAGGTCGCGACACCACAGGGGTCACGACACGTTCCGAGGGGAGTCGCGAAGCACCCCACAATAAAAAGAAATGCCGCGCCGTGTCCGCTATTCTGCGTTACCAAGAAGCCCGTGGCAGCAGACCCGGAGGTTTCTCATAAATGCGCTTGCATGCGAGGTACGCGACGCTTTAGATGCATCATACAGCTTCGCTTTTGCATGTGCACGAGGGCCAAAATCTATGACGTGAGGTTCACTCACTCCCGCTAAAGGCCACAGCGTCTGCGTCTATCGCGGCATACACGGAACGGACGCCTCGCCCTCACGGTGCATCGCGCAGTGGTGTCTTCTCGAATTAGAAAAAATGTGTTGTCGGTGAGCGAGGCATACAGCTGTGCAGGACTTTTTGGTCCAGAGAACTCGCTCTGAAGGCTCCAATAAAATGTCAGTGTATCGTTTTGGCTAACGTTCATGCGCTGAGATCGGAAGACGTCCGGCATCTCAGAGAGGGAAACCGGGGGGTCGCGACGATGTCGTCTATATTTCAATGGGCCGCGGCGCGGCGAAGTTTGGGAACCACTGACGTAATGGGTAGGGCAGAGGTTCCCAAAGTGGGGTACCGCGAAATTCGTGGCATCGCGTTCAATGACGTCACCGGTAACCCTTTGGGAAGCCAACACATGATTCAACGAGTAAAAACGGTCGTTGTACGAGTGTACGAGGCATATCGTAACATGATGTGTCGTTATAAGCGATTTTACCGTTACAGTCGTTCCAAACGTTCACGTACGTGGCGGTTTACCTGGGAAGAGAACGGTGAGCATGGACTCATGCTGCATGAAAAGAACTGCTGTTCCGTGCTTCGAGTAACGGTTGAGTGGTGAGTGAGAGTGACTGTTACTGGTGACAGCGAAGGGCGGATCCAGGATTTTTCTGAGCGGGGGGGTCAAGCCTTGCCCAGCACGGTAGATACGCAATCGAGGTCAATTAAACAATATGTGAAGACAGAAACTGTGGAGGGGGGCAGGATGTCCTGACCCCCCCCCCTTACGAAAGGAATAGCAAGTCGGCCTTTGCCTGACTAACCTTTCCTTGTTTTTTTTCCTCAATAAACATATCCCCCCCCCCCCCCATCTAGATCCGCCATGGTGACATCCTTGTCTGTGTTGTGACTGTTACTGTGACAGCATTGTCTGTGTTTTGACTGTTTCTGAAACCGGCGGTGCTTGTGACTGTTACTGTGACAGTCGAGTCCGTGTTGTGACTGTTTCCGAAACAATTTTTGCGGTGCTTGGGACTGTTACTGTGACAGCCTTTTCTGTGTTGTGACTGTTTCTAAAACAATTCCGGCGGTGCTTGTGACTGTTACTGTGACAGCCCTGTCTGTGTTGTGACTGTTTCCGAAAAAACTTTTTGCGGTGCTTGTGACGGTTATTGTGACAGCCTTGTCTGTGTTGTGACTGTTGTGTTGAAACTGTTCCTGAAACAATTTTTGCAGTGTTTTGTGACTGTTTTGATGGGATGTTGCTTTCCCCTATAGGTTTTAATTTGTTTCCTCCTGTCTTTATTCTCTTTTCTATACTCCTTCCCCTTCCCCCATCATCATTTTTCGTTATATTTTTCTATTGTTTTATGTGTTATGTCAAGCGTATACGTACACCAGTAGTGCCTTTAAGTGAGTACGTGCCATAGAGTAGCTAGTCTCCATGTATATGGAGCCCATTTTCTCAATTTTTAAAAAATAATCAATCCATCAAAAAAACTCACAATGTGCTATTTGCGGAGAGGTTTCAGCGAAGTTTCATGGATGTATGCAGAACTGTCTGTTTTTGATCATTGTTTCAAGAATATATGGCAGTAGACGAAAAGTCAGCGAGAGCCGTACATAACGAACGCACATATCTCCTATTGCCTAGCTGTCCGGTTGTTCGTTCAGCCTCTGCAATTTGCGTTCACGAAGTAATCATCTGCATGTTGCCCTCTGGGGGCTGGGCATGTCGTAAAATGGCAATATGGCAAGAAATGTGTAGGGGTTCCTTCATGTCACAAAGTTTGACAACCACTGAGGTGGGGTACCACAATTCGTGCGGTGAAACGCCTCATCATAATTGGGAGTAGATTTAGATTTCGACCTGAGTCTTGTATGGCTATGCATGCCACAGGGTAGGACTGCGGATAATTTCGATCACCTGGGATCACCGTCGTCACGTATTGTTCAAATAGGTACACAAGATGGACACTCCGCGTGGATCAAACAAGTTGAATATCTATAGTTAATGTATTATGCGAATATTTTTCGTTTGTACACGTGTCATATGCGTGCATGTGTAAAAATGAAAGACAACGTCGAAGCTGTCATGTAGTATTTGCGGCTTCTTACATTACACACTTATTATTAGTATTATTACACTAATTACACTACATTACACTAATACATTATTACACAAATACATCTGCCACTATAGGATGTGCCTTGCATTGTCGTCAATGCGTCAATACCGTTCGCTAACAACAACTTTATTTAGATGATGATCATTATTGGAGTGCCTTTCCCACAGGAGATGTCCTACGTCATTGCTCGCGGTAATTTGGTGCAGGTATAATGCCGAGCCTTACGGTGAAGATCGAAGGCCTACATTGTCCAGAAAGGTTAGTAGTCAATCAATCAATTTATTTACTACCGAAAGACCATGGAGAGGGCGTTACATGGGAGGAGCAGGTATCAGGCGAATAATAAACAAACAAAAAGAGAGATGCATTAATACAAAATAAGCAGAGTTTCGAGAACAAAAAAGCACTACATATAAGCGTAGAACAAGCGAAGAAAGCAACCGTACGGAGGGAGAAAAAACCCGACGACGGGAACAAACACACGCGGGACGACGGGGCAGGCGCAGGACGACCCAAACAGGGCACACACAGACAAAGCCTGAAGTGTCCGTTCTCGTCGTCCCTATATACATATAGTCTCGGGATTTTGCCACCATGTATTCTATAGTCGCCAGCTCAATTGCTATTGAGCAATTCTTTCATGTTTGTAAATTGGCATGTTTTGGAATCTTAAAAAGTAGAGATGGGACGAATCCAGAATTTTGCGAATCCGAATCCAAGGAAGGTTCTGCGAATCCACGAATCTTACTAATCTCGAATCCTTTCTTTGAAAACAGTTTAAAAAGCTCTAAGAAAAAAAAACTTCTACTGAAAAGTGTTTTGAAGCAGAATATGATACATTTGTTTAATGAAAAAAAAAAAAAAACATTATAGTTCAGTTTCGGGAGAAAATTAACCCATCTTGTTCATCGACTACAAGAAATACATAAATTCTCGAGCCTCAATTATTTCGATAAAGCTAAAGCAACAATCAAAAGCAAAACCATATTACTTTTAAACGTGTAATGTAACCATGCCTGCCTGAACTCTTTCAGGCCAGAGCAATGTAAACAAAGAAACAAGAAAATATCCGTCGGTCAATTAGGCTTTCGGCGCACTCCGGAGGCGCCAATTTGAAAAAGAAAGGAACAAACATGGCTGGTATATATAGATTCGAAAGATTCGATTCGCCGTTTTGAGCACTAGGATTCGGATTCCCGAATCTCGAATCCATGCCAAGGATTCGTGGATTCGGTTGGCTCATCCCTATTAAAAAGTGCCGTTTAATGTGGAGTTGCATAAGCTTGGAGGGTCAGTAATGGTTGCAATATTAGATGGGAGGTGGTCCCATTCGGTGGACGTTGTAGGAAAGAATGGATTCGAGAAGGACGAAGTGCGTTACACTTAAAACGAGCCACTTTGAGTTCACGATCGAGACGGGTTGAGATTCGATGATTGATGTACATAGCAAGATCGGAGAGCAGAAGTGTGACAGAATTTATACAAGAATGACAGTGAGTAAGTGATAGTAGTACTTTTAGGGCAGAGCGTTAGCGGGCTTGATTTGATCGAGTAATTTTCAATACTTCAATATTTTCGACGGACGTCCCAAACAAAATGTATGGATAGACTTTCCTGTCCACGGGGTGCGGCGAGTCATTCCTGAGTAGCTCGCATCTTGAATTTTTTTTTTATTAAACGTTCTTGACGCACAAGGTAACAACGGATGTGATAGCATTCATAATATTCCACAGGAAGACTCAATGTGGGATTCGATTTTCCTGGAGCGCCGGTATCCTTTGCTTTCGCTTATTATGCTAAAGCCTCTCATGCCTCAATGTGCTCGATACCATTCCAGCTAGTAGTTTGTTTGTTTGTTTCAGTGTTTTTTAGACGTGTGCAAATCTCATTCGTAAATTTCGAAAAGTCCAGGCGCAGGGAAGACAGGCTTTTTGTGTGAAATATCTTATTTCTCACGACTGTGCTTGATCACAGTATATTTATTTATTTTTATTTGTACATATACCGCAGCCTCAACTAGAGTATATTGCAGGAGTGAATCGAAGTACTGGATAGGAGGCAACACACGAACATTGCCATCTATGGCGTTCCATTCACTGATACATCGAGGAAAGAAACTGTATTTGAAACAATGAAGTCAACATGAATACTGCACAAAATCCAACATATATGTGCACTTCTTGTACGGAGGAAGATATTGTTCACATGGTATTTTTAAGTGACGATTAACTATACATTAAATGTTTCTAGTCGGAGCGCCCGGTGCCTGACATTAAGTCGAGTAAGTTCAAGCTGGGAAAGGGTCGTACGCAACGAGAAAGAAGGATTATATAGCTAGACCAAACGAATCGAGCAGCCCGGTTATTTTGGACGGCCCCTAATTTATTCATGTTTGTTACCTGACTTGCTGCACCTATGGGAAAAAAAAAGGGTAAATTGAAGACTAATTGCAGCTTCTAGTTCCCTATAAAGCAGTTACTCTCCATTTTAGTCTCCTGACGCTGAAATTTACTCCCCATCGCTGCAAGGGGTGTACCTCGAAATAAACTGCTCAAAATCCCCATCATCCCAAAATAAACTGCTGGAAATAAATGTTTCGTTGTCTCCCGATTAAAAATAAACCGCCTAAAATTCAGAGTCGCGCGCGGAAAATCGCGAACAGTGAACTCAGAGTCTTAAACTAACATGCTGGGAAAATCCCTGCCTGAAAGGACAATGCATCTAGTCCCTAAAGGGACTAAACTTCCCTCAGACTAAGAGACTAAACTCCTTTTTTCCCTCAGAGCGCGCACATGCACTTCTGCCCGCTCGTCTCATACGTATCGTTATCAGGTTTCATCTGTGGCGCCAGAGGACCACCCAAACTGGACAATTTCTTCCTCTTTCGTCACCCGACGGAGGATTATGCCTGCACCGCTGGTGTCAGAAAAGGGAGAACCCTTTTAATCCTGCTCTTGTGAAAGAGGCGCCTTCCTCCGAGATGCAAAACAATGATAGCATTCATTGCCCTCGGTTTCCGGTGACATGCGCTGCAAACACGGCGCCGGCTGCCCGCCATCGCAACCCCCAGCCAGATCAGGCTTTGTCTCTTTCTTTTTTCACGTGATGGGGACAGATAAGACGCACCTCAGTAAACCACATTTCAAAAGCGACCGCTTTAAATTACTTTCCTCGCCTCAAGTCACTATTACATTGCATGTTTGCTACTGGTAACTCAACTGTGTTGGCGCTCATTCAACGAGGCTGACCAGACGTGTTTTTTTTATTCATTGCTAGCGCCGCGAAGCAACTGTGGACATCAGCGGTGTACAGACGAGGGCAGATGGGGAGAGGACGGCGGGGAGGAATGGGGGTCAGGGGGGTTAGTGTGCGTCCGGAGCCGACTTCGGGGGAAACTGCAGACCTTAGTCTGGGAAGTCGGCCGGAAAACAAAGGGGGAAACCTCAGACAACACAGCCAGTGGTAGAATTCGAATCCACGACCTCCCATCATCAGCAGGACCTTGCAACGGCTACTATACCACCGAGAGAATATTTTTACCCACTCGACCATGTCGCTGCTGATGTGGATGTTTGCCTTAGATGGAAGGTGTTCTAGGAAAGTTTGAACCGTTGACAGTTCAAGTTTTCGTCACACGGCTAAGGGCAACATACGCCAGCGCACCTTTCAATATTGAAACGGTTCGTCCCCCTGAGGTATAGAAAGGCCTTCTGGAGAGCAACAGTGACCACGGGAATGACCCTGATATCCCCCGCGCTTGCGAAATTTCCGGACTCGAATTTGCCGGTCACAAAATAAACAAATCTCCCGATCGCTCGGTAAGTTTCTATCGTATACTACCTACTTTTATACTTCTCGCCCCTGGTGATGAAACTCCTCATTCACCATCTTCAAAATAAAGTTGTTGTTGTAGTCTATACCTCTCATCGATAATGACTGCTGCATGTCCTCTGTAATATCAAGATCGTGGGCTAATATCCTTTGGGACGCTCATTTGTATATAACGTGCACACGTGGCTTATGGCATCTTCGATTCACAGCCACCGATGGTCAGTGGCTGTCAGTATCGTCGGTGGCGAAGATAGCGCTCTGTCTTCTACTGGTCAAAACGGACCGCTCTGACAATAGCTTCGGCAGTTTGTTTCCTTCTTCCAGTTTGTATTCAAATGTATGAGGTTTTCCTCAGACGCTTTCAGACATATGTCGGCACAGTTCCCTTAGAAGTCGGCCCAGGACGCACATTCCCCCAGGGCGTCAGTCGTGACGTTGCCCACCTCTGTGAGGCCGACAACGGCGAGCGCTTTCACAACCAGCACCACCACCCTTCTTCCATCTTCTTTCTTCCTCCAGCTCCGAACGCACTGGCTTAGAGCATTGGTGGTACATACCGCCAGTCGAAGATACTATGATACCTTTATTTACGCTTATTATACATCTTTCCGTTAGAAAGGACGCCTTAGGCTATCGTGCATTGCACAGATAAAATAATCAGGAAACTGCTGAAAAGATACAACTCCTAGATTTTAAAATATCAAAAGTACGCTAATAGAACAGTCATATTTGCTGACGGATGGTTACGCAAAAATGTTCCAGAAGCGGGGACTCCTCAGAGAATACCAAGAAAGTTACCAGAACACATCCACAGTGTCGGGCGGCCGCTCGCCGCTATTTTTTGCGCGCCAACGTCTTTGCGCGCCCGCGTGCAACGTAATACGGCAAAACTCGCATCCGTTTCAGAAAAAAAGTCATCCTACAGAACCATTCTCCGCCAAGAACTGAATGTAGTAGAATCTGTTCGTGGTCCTCTTAATGGTTCAGCCGTTTATGTAAAAGCACCGCGGCGTCGTATCCCACAAAACAGTTCACCGAGTTCGTGCTTTGAGTATCAACAATATCGCGGTACCCCTCACACAAAGAAACAAACAAAAGGAGTCATAGTATAGGGAAACGGGAAAAGGGGGCCGACCCGCGGTGGCAGCGTCGCCCAGAACGGGACCTCATGACACTCGCACCGCACTGCCAGATATCGCACCCCCAACAAGCGGTGGGGAAAAACACAACGAGTGCGAGGGGATGGCTACCATTGAAGCGAGGTTCTCTTGGCATGCAACTAACCTTTCTTTTCCCTGGTATTGCTATCGCAGACGAGAGTTCAATACAAACAGAAGCCACTGCGAGCAAATGAAAACGATGGGCTGCACTTCACGCTTCCATGCCTTGGCCCAGGTGAGCAACAATCTGATCCACATGCACTCCCTCTGAATCCGGGTGGCACATCTTGATATCATATCAGCAAAACATGTGACCACTTGTCGGCTGCCAGCACAAGGGGCTGACAAACATGACGTCTCAGTACTTGTTCAGATACGCTGTTCACCGGGCTAAATTATACAATCAGCGAGAAGCGTTAAATAATCGTGTGTGTACCTCGAAATAAAGTGATCGAAATCCCCGCTGCAAAACAAACTACTGGAAATACACGCTATTTGACTATAAAATGCACAGTCGCGCGCGGGAAACTGTCAACAGCGAACTTAGACTAACTTAGACATCCAAATGCAAACACCGAACTTGAACTAACGTAATAATAAACTAACCAACGTGGTGTTCTGTCGTGTCTGCCCTGCTAAGCCTAACAGCCGCTAAAATTTGGCTTTCGTTCGCTACAACGACTCGGACAGACATCGAAAACCCGTTAATTTGGGTGGTTAAATAGTGATACCGTGTTTTTAAACGCTATACGTAAACACATTTATGTTTTTAAACACCTAATGCCATGTTACGAAGCAACCGAGCATTCTCCTTGATTTTCCTTGTTTCGAGAACGGGAATTTCCAGATCGGGGATTTAGCAACCGGGAATATCGAGGTCCACACAAATAATGTGCTCTGTAACCTGAAATTTAAACACATCTTCTGCATGTGTATGCTTACATACATTCCAGCATTACAAAGACACACTTTTTGCGGCATATGGTTCACTTTTGCGTTGGGTTAAAATAATTCGTCCTTCACTTCTGAATTAGAAATCAAGATGCTGCACGAGATGTGATGTGATGTGATAACGAAAAAGCACGAGATCACTGACACAATTTCGGTTGTTTGTGCGTATAGTGTTTCTTGGTCATGGAGCGAAATGCCCCTCGATATGCTTTTCCTTTGTGTTGCACAACCGTTAACACGAGCTCTTACGATGGAACGACGAGCTGACATGTAGCACGTGAGAAAGCTCTGTCCTGCACACTCTTTAGAGACCCTCCACTCCTTCAAAGGATATGTAGGGTGGTGGTGGTGGTGATGGTGATAGGGCTTGCCGTTGTGGGCCTCACGTAGGTGGGCAACGTCACGACTGACGCCCTGGGAGAATATGCGTCCTGGGCCGACTTCTAAGGGATCTGAAAGCGTCTGAGGAAAACCCAGGAAAAACCCCAGACAGCACAGCCGGCACCGGGATTCGAACCCAGTCTCTACGTGACATGGCCAGCACGCTAACCACTGAGCCACGGGAGCTGGTAAGGGGATGTAAGGGGATGAGGTAACTCGTTCACAGCCCCGCTGGGAGGGCCAATCGGGTAACTCGTGACGAAGCCGAAGCGCCGTAGCAGACGAATTTTCGGTTGCCAATGATAACTTACTAAAGTGATAGTGAAGTTACGGCTGCTCGCAGATCTGATGACATCACACGAGGAGCTCGGGCTGGCCCCATGGCTGGCCGATGGAGCCATGTTTAATGTCGCTTCACTTCCTTGCTCATTTAAATACACACCCCTGCTACAATGTGCACGCTGCTTTCTTGCGTCTATAGTCACGGTGACGTAAGGATATTGTTGCCAGTCCCGTCTGTGAGAAGCTTTAAGGCTTAATTTGTCTGTTCACTATAGGTGCCGTATTTTCGTCTATAGAGTTGTCACTGTTACGAGCAACCGATGATCGGATGATCTGCGTTCTGAGTGGGTCATGCCGACACTTCCTACACTAAAGAATGTCAGATCCACGTCCAATTTCCCGTTTTTATTACGTAGAAAAAACAATGTCGTCGTGTCGTCCGCTTCAACCAATTGACACAGACAGTTTCAAATGCAGAAAGCCTATGGCCGCGAGTGGCTTGCTTTGTGACTATACTGTCGCTGAAGGAGCGGAAGTAGGATCATGGAGGAAGGGAGAAAATGGGTGGCGCTAAGGATATTTGTGGGGCTCCGGATTTTCAGATTTATCCGAAAAAAATCGAAAAACATACGCCGGTAGCAGTTCGAATTTTCCCGAAAAACGCCGCTTTTGAGAGTTCCAGTGTCCGAGAAGTCTGCAAGATAAGTCCTTAAAGTTAAAGTCAGTTAAAACAACCAAATTCTTAGGGGCGACCATATACAGTCGAATGTCGTGGACACCGTACACGAAGGACATCAAACTGCGCTGCCAATCCTCGCTCAATCTTACTCGGAGACTAGCAAGCCCCACTTCAGGCTGTCCACAGAGCACTATACAACTCGTTCATAGTGCCCTTACAGTGACTAGACTCATGTACATATACCCGTACGGAAAGCTTAGTGAGTCGTCACGAAGAGTGCTAGAAAGGATTCACCTGAGGAGACTCAAAAGTGCCATCGGAGTTCCTCTGAGTACGAGAAACGTAGCAAAGTATGCAGAAGTCCCAGCGTTGCCTTTTCCCCTACTCGCAACCAAACAACTGCTACAACAAATCACTAGATTGGAGAAGACAAAACCAGGAAGAGCTATCCTTAATCGACTTAAGAACAGACAACGCTCTCGCTTTGTAACAACGCTGAGAACTCGCAGGTTGATCGGAATCCACACAGCAAGACCGCCAAAAAGTCCAGCTCCATGGACTGTACGCCAACCACGTTGTAAGATGACAATTCCATGCATGAAGAAAAAAGGAAATACGCCAGACATAGTTGCTTGGAAGCTAACCGAAGACTACATACGCGAACACCACTATGCTTCACTACAAATATTCACGGACGCATCAATTGACAGAAATGCTGGGACCAGTGCAGCAGCATTCTGCATTCCAGCTCTGAACGTAGATTGGACAGAAGCCATCCATGGGACGACGTCGACTAGAGATGCTGAAATGACCGCTATCCTGGCTCCACTAATGAAAACAAAAGAAATGAATCGACAACCTGGCCCCGTGGTAATTCTATCAGACTCAAAAGCCGCCCTTCAAACAATATCCAACAACTACGAAGACCACCCTGTTGCATTGCAAATTCTCGAAATCATAAAAGAACTAGAGATCAGGGGCAATATAATCGCCTTGCAACGGGTGCCATCGCACAAGAGCCTACCTGGAAATGAAAGAGCCGACACACTAGCCAAGGAGGCTACAAGACTTCCTCCTACACTCCCCCCTATTCCAAGTAGTGCTCAAGCACAAACTGCTATAAATGAACATGTATGGCGCTTTCACCCCGATGCCACGACAGCGATGCAAACAGAACCCCCCCCCCCCCCTCTGCGTCACAAGGGGTTTCACAAGGGAAGAAACTTCGCTTCTAATAAGATTGCGAACTCGAAGCGCCAACACTAAGGACGTCCTCGGCACCACAGGACGAAGTAAAGATCTTGCTTCACTGAAGAACATACGAACAGCAAAAGAAACGCCTAATGGAAAAAATTAGGAACCTAGGTCACCCAGACCCCCTCCTGGAGTCACTCATTTACCCTACTGGACCAATGTAAACGCGGCGGGCAACACAAATCATAGTCCTAGATTTCATGAAGGAGAGTAACCTCCTAGGTATTCTCTGACAGCAAAGAAGAAATAGACAACACTTTGAACTGAGTTACCAACAACCTATGACCTGTGACAACTGTGAACAACGAACCTGTGACCAACTGAAAGTGATTATGGTCAACTGTATATGGTGTGAGCCGAAGGTGACCACCAGATGGCACAACCATCGAACTAGCCCTAATGTGGGTCAAGTGGTGTATACGAACAGGGGGTGAGTCTCAACTTCTTTTAAAACCTAAGGGTCAAGTTACCCAGGGAAGTCAATGAGGAGATTTTGAGCACGTTACTTTGGGGGTCACTTGGACATGTTACGAGCACATATGCCCAGGAATTCCGAAGCTATACATTTGCTGTACAAGCAATCCAAAAACCGAAACCGGGGAACAGGTCACAGGACAGGTCACAAGGTCCCCCAATTTCAGCTTCACTTCTCGGTGGAATATGCATCATTCCATCCTTTAGGCATTGTTTAGTGTAGCTGTCGTTGGTCACGCTCTTAGACGTATACACGCAAGTCGAACTCGTTAAAGATACCTATGGTGAAGACCACGTGCATCACTGCTATGTACGCGCGATGCAGATGAGCTTCTCCTTTCCGATTTCATAATCACGGTCCTCTACACAAAGTCGCAATCGTTTCATCGTTGTATCTCGTGAATGGAAGATCTCGCGATACGAGTGTCAGACACGAGTCATTGTCACACACTTGACGAACCCCGACAACAGAACGCCACAAGCAGATGCGGATAAAAGGGACGTGAGAATTTCGCTTCATGTGACGCGCTCTTTGAATAGCGCCTTAGGGGAGACATGAAAAGTATCCACGCATCGACGCTGTGCTTACGCAAAATGTAGGCGTGGCCAAACTACATGACAGCTCAGCCCAGCTCAGGGAAGTATTCTCCTGTCTAGCAGGTGTTGAGTTCTTCAACCACGTATTTTTCTGACACGCAGTTTACGTTTCAAAAGAAGACTTTAAATTCTTTTCTCTCTCTCTCTCTCTCTTTATGGCTGCTGCTTTCATTTTCTCTTTTTTAACCACAACTCTTTCTTCGAACAAATGAAATAGGGAAGTCTTTGAAACGGCTAAAGCAGCAGGTACGCTCTTAACCGTTCGAACGTTATAACTGGAGGGCGACGGAGCTGTTCATATCACTTGCCGTTCTCTCACCTCAACTTGCAATGAAATTGTCGAACGGGGATGCAAGCTAATTAATTAATACACAAAAGATAGCACTTATGTAAAGACAAAAGATAACGATGATGATGATGATGATTACGATGGATAAGAGAAAATAGGGGAAGGTGAGTCACGACTAAAATTGTATTTCGACAATTCTCAGTCTTCTATTGGGCAGACGCATCCCCCTTCTCACAATGTAGTGCTGCCCTTCATCGTCTATCCTCCACCCAGGTGGTTACGGTGACCACCGTCTTCAGATAGAGGGCCGGCGATAGGGGGAGGGGGCGAGTAAGGCGATCGCCTTAGACCCCGCGCTTGCATAGGCCCCGCGCACGAAGCCCTCAACCAGGGATTACTTTTTTTTTTAAATATCAAGTATGCACTTAATCGTGTGAAACAGGCCCCGCGATGTGCCTTTGCCTCAGGTCTCGCACACCCCTAGCACCGGCCCTGTTCAGATATACCTGATAACAAAAGTACCAATTTTCGCAGACCTAATTTTTCCACGAATTTAAAGCCCCGAAAAATACTGTTCACGATTACGTGAAAGCGTATAGACAAATTGTGATTCATAACGCATGAGTTGCTTGCTTTCCATTGTCTCATGCGTGCTTGATCATCAACGTCGATTCCACCAATGGCAGGTGGTGCTGGTGACCATGATGATGGAACTGTTTGCCGAATAGTCGGCCACGCGCTCATGCGGGAAACGTCACGAATATCGTGGGGGGGGGGGGGGGGGGGGCGATCGTGCGTCCTGGGCCTGCTTCGCAGGAAAGTGTGTCGACATCTGTCTTAAACCAACGACAGGTTTGATTCTGTGTGTGTGTGTCGTAGCCAAGACTGACACATCCAGCAATTTGACCCGAATGGGCTCCGTGGTAAAACCGCACAGAACATGCATCGTGAAAATCTGCGAAACATCTTCAACGCACCTCCTAAGCGAAATTAACCACTTTTACAGTAATAAAAAAATGGAAGTCAGAAAATCGACGTCTTTAAACAATCAATACGGTGGACTCTATGTGCACACACACACAAAAAAAAAGAGAGAAAAAAACATATGGAAATCATAAAAAAACATGGCATTATAATGCCAGATAATTGGGATAACAAAAAAAAAGTTCGGAGAAGAAAATGTGCCATCATATTTTGCACGATTTGTCAGCAAGGATGAGCGACGTCGTCATCGGTATCGCCATCAAAGACCGATCAAAAATTCATTATGACGTTTTTCCTCTTGTTGGGTATTTGAAATACGTTCCATCATTTTTCTGCAAACAAAGGAGCTACTGGACCGTTTAATTAGGGGGCCCCCGATGACAAAAGAAAGCGCCTGCCTCTATTTTTCACGCCACTTCCTTCTTTTCTCGTGTACATTTCTTTCTATTTTCCACTGTTGTCGTTGCTTTTTTTCTTTTTGCACCGTTTTCTGCGTTGTATTTTAAATTTATCTTTCGCGATCAGCGTCTCGTTGACACGTCTCTTTTTACAAAGCGTGGCTTTATAGAGCCATAAATTAGATTAAACGGCATAAATTTTACCGTCAGCGTATTTCTGAGGTTAAACTACATTGCCATGCAGCAGGAGTGCTCGAATGCTTCGCGTATTGTAGCAGAAATCATCGATAACGGAAGCTATACAAGTAATTATGGGAGTCAAGAAGGATTCCAAACAGAAACTGAATAACTCACTGTCGCTTATGACGGAACCGAGAACTAAATTATGACAACGCGAGAGGATTAGCAACGAGAGTTACATGAAAAATTCATCACGTCGGCTTTCTGATGGACAGATGTGCGCTCTTGCCGTGGGAATCAGTTGTTACAGTGATCGAGTCAAAGCTTTCAAATAATTCACACGGTCACAATAACAACAATAACGAAGAAGAAGAAAAAACAGTATGGACGTAAAGTTACGTGAATAGGACAGTTTGTCTCTGCGCAAGGAAGATGGTAAGGTTGGGAGAAACCACGTGACAAAGTGTCCGACCATTCACAAGGCAGCGACGAGAGGGCATATTCAAAGATCGGCATGGGTGCATAGAAGAGACCATGTGCGTCTCACCCTGAAATGCTATAGCCACATACCTGGCTGGGAGAGGGACCAAGGATGCCGCTCCACGTTAGATAGTGGAGAGAGGGAAACCGTGGAGCTGCGAAGACGACTGACCTACTTTCATGACGTATTCTGTCGTGGTATGCATGCTACCACCCCTACCCCTCCAATCTTTAGGGTTGAACTTGGGAGCTCGGAGATTCTACATAGGTATTTGTGTTGTCCGTAATTTTGGAATTGTTCTAAATTATTTCATGATCAAAGTTTGGGGGGTATCCACAAGAAGCCTAGGACAGATTCGAAAATTCCGGGCGCCACATGCCCCAGATCTTGTCGTCCTATTGCTCTTTCCAGCGATACCACGGGTATTAAAATTTGACAGTTGATTGCTAAGAGAAAGCATCGATCAAATCGCGCGCCATAGAAAATGCACGTTGGAGAGGGAGCTGGCATGCCCTCTTAAAGGTCCTGTCCACGAGGAATCCAGAATCCTAAAGTTAATGTGATATCCACTTAGAGACGCCATCCAAAAAGAAAACACCAGAAAACCTTCACGAAATTCGTTCGTGTTTTTTCATAAAACATAAAAAACGTCGAATTCGAAACTATCTGCCAGCTTCCGGTTGAAACGATCCTTCCCTGCTTCGCCTCTTCCGGTGACGTAATTGGTATATTGCCGGCGAGATTCCCAATCACTCAGCTGACGGCGTCGCCCGGCTCGCCGCGATCCGATAGCACCGAAAGCATGAATGCAGACAGTTTGACTCGCTGCAAGCGTGGGTGTTAATTGCAAAAACGCATTCCGGTCACCGTTAGAAACGTTTCCCGCCCCACCACATGTGACGAACGTGCCCAAACAAATTGTATTTCAGTATATGATCCATCCGACACGCAGGTATAGGCTAGTGAGGGTGCTGGAGGTCTCTTCAAGCCTCGGCCCTCACGTCGGTCCCACAGTGTTACCAAGCTAACGAGGCGTGCCTGCGACGCATTGCGCTCCGGTTTAGGTTCTACTATGGAAGCACGACTGGAAGTC
Source organism: Ornithodoros turicata (assembly GCF_037126465.1). Taxonomy (NCBI): domain Eukaryota; kingdom Metazoa; phylum Arthropoda; class Arachnida; order Ixodida; family Argasidae; genus Ornithodoros; species Ornithodoros turicata. The sequence goes on from NC_088205.1 coordinate 25,883,298, forward strand.
TGCCGTGTTCAGGGTGTTGCTTGCCATAGAAGCAAGAACGTCGAACTGTATGTCTCGGCCACCAATCAATCATCATCACCTCGGCCACTTGTCTCGGCATGCTGCCGCAGAAGCTTCTATTACACTAGCTATTCGCGAGGGAATATTTGCCAGCAAACAATTCCATCATAAAAGGTGTTTTCAATAGAATAGTCCCCTTTTAAGGGTGTTTTTGTTTTTAAACGCCCATTATAACAGTGTTTTATTAGGAATACACTTCAGTAAAGGGGGTATTAGAAAACACCCATCATTTGAGTGTAAAGGCAACACCAAAAAGGTGTGCGCCATGGGACAAGCCATTTACACAAAGAAAGTGTAAAAAAGTTTACTGTGTAGGCTCTTGCTGAGCTCGAGACCGCCCCAGGAAAGCCCGGTTTATTCGCAGAAGGCTTGCAGATCAGACGATATTCGCTTCCAGTCCCGGCACACGTACATGCCGCGACGACGATTCCCGGGGACAAGTCCCCCGAAGTTACTTACACATTACTTGTCGTAGAAGTCTACGCACTGCGTAGAGGTACAAAAAGCCGGACGCACTGAACTCATACCAACTAGCCCACCACCAAGCGCAATTTAATTACAATACTTCTGCAATGTTATTTTAGATCTACTGTACAAATATGCACATGTCGGAATTTGCCTGGAGCACGTTTACATTTTTCGTAGCAACACTGTATAACGCCAGCATGAGCCCCAAAGGAAAATAAGTGGCGATGATGATGATGTTTATGGTAGCACTTCTTTTCGCTCCCCCAGTGAAAAATAGTTCCTACACCACTGAATGCAGATGTTTCTAGCGACTGTTCGGCAGTAGATTGAGAGTAGGAAGACCGCATTGGGGGGGGGGGGGGGGGGGACCTGACCTCGTAACCGACGCCAGTGACGTCGATCCGCACACTGTTGCCTGAATTCGGCCAGGAGCGCGCGCAGCCGGCTGCAAAATCCGATTATGTTCATTTTCTAATGTTTCCGACCGTTGCAAAACGAAATATTCCGGTTACGAGTATTTCAGGCACCCGCTATTCCGATAGCACCTTCGGTTGAACTGCATTTTTTTGCCCGGACACCACCTATATGGGTCCACTTTCTGATCCTAAGGTTGCGTGCTCGAACACTGCCGAGAACATCGCTAACTGGGTGCTTGATAAGTATGGCAGAAGTTGGCTGTTCTTCCGACTATAACTTTGCCACGTTAAAGGGTCGGTGCAAAGTCCCTCGTACATCTTTAGATTTCCGCTGTGCTGGAATGTTCGACAACAATCATGCGTTTCCATACCGTACCTGCAGCGCCTACGCTGGTGTCAATAGGCCTGATGCGCTCAAGTTTGTCCGGCGACGCGAGCGCCAATCGGGACCCAAGCGGGAGCGGGAGCAGTGACTGGTCCGCACAGCCAGGCAGCCAAGCATGTATCGTGGTTAAATATGCCGCCTTTCAGATTGCAAACGCATGCAAAACACAACACAAATCGGGAACACAGTACTGTTGCGTCGTTGGCTACCATAACAGATTCCAAAACGTCAAAAAATAAGGTTTTATCGCTTCCTCGGAAAACCTTGGGAGACAGAAAGTAGGAAAGCGTTAATTGCGTCTGTACACCGTAAAACCGCCGCGAAGTTTCTGCATTGCATTCCACCTGGAGATAATGTAGAGTTATACCCAAACAACTTGCGGTAGAAATTTACTTGGATATATCACAAATTCTGTCAAATAGTTATTACTTTCTAATATACAGCATGCAGATAGGGAAATATGAAAGGCCATCGACTCGCGCCGGTTCTTCTTACTGCTATGTTCGAGGGTCTTCGTGCAGTGTGATGTTTACTTCGAAAAAAGCAATGACCTTACTTACTTATTGCTTACTTATGTTATCCAAGAGACCCGCTATGAAGCTACCCCCTGGTATTTTTGTTGTAATGCTATGGAACACCGTGCGTGTCCCTCTCATGACCTTTAGGAGATCAAATAGATTCTTCGTTTGCTCTCCCGTTACTACATTGTCGAAAATGCCGTTCAGAACCTCTTTACAGTCCCACTGTAAGGCCCCCTCTGTTCAGACTCCAGGCGCTTTTCTTTTTGCAGCGGGGAGACATTTGGTTGATATACCTGTACAGGTAAACACTACACAAACAAGGATAAATATATCAGATGTAAGCTGTTTATTACCAAGAGCAATAAAGCATTGTTTTGAGGCACCGTACTAGGTACACGGTACAATACTGGTTGATGAAACATATAAAATGCTGAAGAATTACCATTAACAGAATAGCCAACGATCAACGATGCAGCAGGGTACAGAAACAGCATTCAGTAGAGAAAGATCATTGGCAAATGATCAACGATGTAGCAGAGATGACTGTAGCCTCATCAGCTCTAAACATACAATATGAAAGGTCTGCACCCGAGCTCCTGTCTAAAGGAAAGCACACTGTCGACATTATACATACGTTCTCGGAAGTAAGTCGGTAATGCCCTTTGTCATGTCACGCCTGCGGCTTTGAGCTTGGCTTGCCCCTCTTTTTTGGCTGCCCCGTATACATGTCGCGTCTTCTTCCTTGTTCAGGTAGCAGCAGATTGCTGCCGCGTGCTTACATTTTCCCGCAATTCCCGCTTTACAGGTACACGACGCAACATAAACTGTTCACGGGCACTTGGACACCTGTGATGGAGAGGTACCGAAATCGAGTTAAATCAACTTTCAGTGCGGGTAAAATGTGCATTCAATGTTTTTCTGATCACGTATATCATTTTGATGTACAGTGAACAAATATTACGTACGATCACGCCGACTCACCTCGAACCGGACGTTATAAACCACGCTGTCCTTCACTTATTCCGAAATGCACTTCGCTTTAAATGGACGGTCTCGTACCCCCTGCGGGCCCTGCCCCTTTCATAAAGTGTACCATTCGACTGCCCTTTGTTGAAAGTGGAATACCGCTAATTTACCCGACAAAACACGCCACAGTTATTAAATAACCGAATTAAATTGATAAAGATTGCAGAGCACGCCGCGATCTGTGTTGGCAACAATAAGAACGGCCACGTCGCCCTGCGGGTAAGTCCGTGATAGGATACAGAAATCGTCTGCTTTTGCGCGTGCTAGTGCATCGGCGTGAGCAGACGACTTTCAGAAGTTACTGGGCACCGCGGCAACTCTCGTACATTTTCTTTCAGTTCTCAGTTGAAAAACGCGCATTTTAAGTAGTGGGAAGCATGGTGGTTCAGAACAACTATGTTAATCCTCAGAGACAAGTTAAAAGTCGCAGAACAACCCCATCCACAATCACAAATCTGAAGTCGCTGGCCATCGGCGCGCGCGGTCGCATTACAGCTCCGACCAAAAAATATTACGCGCGCTTCTATTACACTCCCCGTTGTACACTTATCATGCTTCGAAATGAAGTGTCGCTGACGACGTACATGGAGAAAGAGTACGTGTTTATTTAAAAACCGCATTAAATGCTCGCGGAAAGAAAATACGTGACTTAGCTTCCACGTATCCGATTGCGCGCCACATTATGGGAGACCCCACAGTCAATGCTCGGACTACATTCTCCGCTAGCGGAGGTATATGCCTGAGTGTCCCCATTTCGAGAGCAAAGGGGATTACTCAAACCAAGGTGCTTCTGCAAGTTCCAATTACCATGACAACGACGACGCACCCGCAGGCCGACGTCATACGTGACGTATGCATGAGAGAGGCGCAGCTTTCGTCGTCTGCTCTTACGGCACGTTTCGACAAATTCCTCGAAAACGACTTGGTTATTCCGAATGAAATTTTGACGGTTGTATGTGTACAGTACTCGTGAAACTAGTTTTGGCTAAGTTTCGGAATCGCCCCGGCTGTACGAGACCATCCCTTTAACGACGATTTCGTTACCGTCCGATGCTTCGTCGACGCCGAAAACATTTACTAGTAACTGGCCCTTCGAAAGGTGTGATCTTCTGAAAAAATCGTCAATGGCCTCCAGCTTTTCAAACCCACGCAGGATGCGATACATTGCTTGCTTGCGCCACAGCGATACCCGCGAAACCGAAACACTCTTGAGTGCGGACCATCGTTTCGATTTGCTTCCACAAGCGGCGCTGTCGTCCGCTGATCGCAACGCCGCCTGGCCGAGAGCTACAGGACCATAAGTATTTGACCCGCGCACGAGGGAGAACCATCACTTGCCATCTTTTCCAGAATCCGTGGTGTAGCAGAAACGCCTGCAGAACGCAATGTTGGCGCGCGACTACAAATCACGTGACATAAGCACAACAAACGAATCGAGTCATTCCCTGCTCTCAATCGACTATAAAGACACTTACAAACAAGCGTCTTAATTCGGTGATCTGAATTGTAACGTCGACAACAGCATTTTCGTCCAACCTCTGTATAGACACATACAACTCTGCGCAGAAGGTATGTTTGCAAGGGATACCTAAATTTGACGCGATATTAAAAGGGATAGCTTAAAAGGCTAATCCAGCGTGTACGTCTGCCCGTTTAGCACAACGCCCAAAGATGGCGCCATTTTTGCCCCATACGATTCACGATTCCCCATGTACTCACTCACTTTTATTCCGCCCAAAATAATAATGATAACAAATGGACGAGTTATATAACTGCGCCCATCTTTTTTACAGACGTCCCTATATACCAGACACAATAAACCTTTCACTACAGCGCCACTAAACACTTTGCCTTTCACTACAGCGCGCGTGCACTTTAGTACGAGTGTATGCACTGTAACGTCATTTCCCGATGCGCCATTTTCTTGTAACCACAGTAATCGCATATGGCACGACAGAGACAGAATAAAAAGATGAAGAAAAAAAAAAGAAACGAAAAAGACGAAACTACAAGAGAGCAAAGAAGCAAGACGGCGACGAATGAACTGATTCCAATTAAATTATCGGCGGCAGAGACAGGAGCAGTGGAGCGGGAAAATTGATTTTTGAAAGAAGGGTGGATGTGAGGAGAAGGGGGTCCCATAACGTGCATCGATAATCGTTTGAACGACTGCCGAGCAAAATGAGCAGCCGACGGACGGAAAATTCGCATCCGAATACATATTCTCCCTCCCTCTTGGGTCATTACTCATCAGTGTTGCCGGCTGCATCCGACTCCGCCTCCATTATCGTACACTGTTGCTCGACGCCCAGTCAGTGATTCAGCTAAATAAGGCTTCGCACAACAATTATTGAGCTCGCGCGTCGCCTTTCGGAGGTGACACATTTCTTTGCTGCCGTGGAGAGGGCTATACTATACCTGGTCAGCTTGTTAGGATGGATTAAGACGGATTAGGGTCTCGCGTACGGGGGTGGACATTTTGTGACATGTAAGAAAGGATTTTCGTTGGAGTTGGAATTCTGTAAGGATGTGACACCCAGTCTCACCTGGAAACTATATACACTGCGTGTATTCGTATACGATATACTGATATCAGAAAATTTTTGACGGGATCTTGTAAAACTCTTGGGTATCTGTCGGAGGTTGCTTTAAAAAAAAAAACGCATGAGAAATTCATTTTCAGTCATTCATTCTGGTTGTAATCTGGCACTGGTACCTCCGCTTGCTGCGCTTCAAGCTTGCCTTTGTCGAAGAACATCGTTAATTTAAACCAGTTTTTCTCTGGGCTCGTACCTTGACAAAAACTATCAATTAAAACCTGAAATTTCAATATATATATTTATGTTTTTTTTTTTTCATGCATGCTCCGTTCACATAGCAAACAGCTGGTCCTCGCACCCTGGACCAGCATCCTGCAACGTCGTCGCGGCCTGGAGATTTTCTTGGATTTCCTGCAAGACACCGGTATCCTCCACGTCTTCAGTGCGCCTTTCCGCATTCTGTGCCTCTCGTGTCTTCCTTCATCTATACAGGGGACTTTACGTATCACCGACGATGCGGATACAGCTTGTTTTTTTATCTCTCATTGGTTGAGATATAAAATATATGGAGATGTGAGACCCGACAAAGGTGGGTCAGGCTACTCCGGTACTCTGAGTAGAAAAGAAAATAGAAAAACCAACCTGCAGATGACCAAGAAACATTTGAAAAAAAAAAAAAAAAAGAACAAGGTCATTATCCATCCATTGTCACCCTATTGTCATTTTATATCTCAAACAGTCCCGTCAATATTGAGGTATAGTGGGCGACAACTCAGGTGACGAATTTCTCCCTTCATAATCATCATTATATTTGTTGTTCTTGTTGTTCAAGCAGGTCGTGCTCGTTGTCACAAAGAAAACTGCGTGGATATCCGGGGTGATGATAAGATTGTGTCTACACATCTAATCCAGGTCACCCCGGAGCGGATGCATCACAAAGCTCCTTTCTTTTTCTTTTGAACTTCTGGAACTCTGGTTTATTATAGCTACAAATGTCTCTGTATCAAATGAGTACAGTAAACCCTCGTTATTATGACCATGGTCGTTCCCGAAAATTTTGGTCATAATGCGGAATTGTCATAGTAACGGGTGGGATTTGCAGAGGTTTCACTGCATTGTTCCCCAGGAGTATGGTCGTAAAGCGCGTGTGTCAGATTATCGGGGGTCATATTAACGAGGGTTCACTGTATTACCGCCAGCAATGGGGTAGGGTATATCGCCCTTGACGATGAAACTCCCCACACATCATCGTTTAAATAAAGTTGTTGTTGTTGAATATGCCTTTCTTCTTGGTCAATGCACCTAACGCGAAGTGAGGGAGTGAACTACACTCTTAGAAAAAAGGGTGGAGTAGTTACACCTTTTAGGAGGTAATAGTTGTCGCATATGTTGGGCCTAAAAGGTTGCAAAGATCTGCCTGCTACCTCACTCTCTGCCACGAATGATAGGGTTACAGCTTCGGATTCGGTGAGCGAGGGGGGTGTACGCCGTTTCGTAGCACTTTGGATATATGATAATTGCTTCTACCACCCTTTTAACCCTTTATCAGACGCTATGTTGACCTAGGTGGTAACTATATAGAAGTTACTACCTTTTCAAACCTTTTTTTCTTAGAGTGTATCTGTACGTTGTTTGATGTACCGTTGCAATAACCGCATGTAACAAAAGAGCGAAGTCTGACGTGGCGGAGATATATAGGCCATACAGCCATATATTATCATATATGGCTGACATATATGACATGACATATGACAGACATATAGTATCATCATAGGTGCGTTTGCTCAGTATTTTTTTTTCTTCTTCTCTCATTTAAAAGTAAGTCCAGGATATGTGTTCCAATGTTTATGTAGGCTTTTTCGTGGTGCTGAACAAAACTCTCACACGGGCATAGTTCTAACTTGGTAACGGAATTATCTTCGCACCTCGTAAATTGTTACTACGATTTGCGGTTTCCACTAGCACAGAACGACCCTCCATCTTCCTAAGGCAAGCTAGACATGCTGTTTGATTGCAACACGTTTAATTGGGTAATGCAGGACAGGTGGTGAACCGTCGGCACCAACGTGTCATTGACAATCATGTATCTATGCACCGTTCGCGGTCTCCGATAATCGAGGCAACGTCCTCAAAAGCGCCTGGCATAGTTCCCTATACCAGGTGCAAGAGCAACCACTCCACCCATGCAGGCAGCGCGGGCGCGAGAGAACAAGCCGAGTCAAACGCCAGGGTAATTCCCTCTGCCCTTCTTGTTACACAGCAAATTCCATCGATCCACACCTTGGTCCATCCCTCTCCTCCCTCCTCTCCCGCGTTTACCGGACGCCTCAAACACAAATACACATAGGCAAAGCGCGCCTCGCGACTAATGCCCTCTTTAGTCGCCAGATGGCGGCACCTCACGGGTGGTACAAGGAGGCGGAAGCCAATCAGAGGCCTTCTTTATGGACGGTGAGCTGTGTGTTTCTCAGGATCAGGGTTTGTTGACATTGATGTTCTGTGTAGTGTGCGGGCTCTGTGTGTAAAGTACCGTCATTATTCGGTAGTATTGTTCTCTTTTGATACGTTTAGCGCTGTGAGCGGTGGGAACTATTTCGAAGTAAAATGTGAATACTCGGCTTATCAACGAAATTTCTGACGACTGACATAAATACTGGTTCCCTACTGCCGTGTGATAAGTACAAGGAGGAAGGAATGGATCCACCTCAGCTTCGGGAGCGCACATGCTAATTGCTCCTTTCAGATTAAACAAATACGGGCACAAAATAGAGAGGATCAAAATATCAAAGTAAGAAGTTCATGCCCTAGCCTTATTAGAAGTTATAATGCATGTTATGCTGATTGTTCAAAGTACCAGAGTCAGATAAGCATACCTATCAGATAGACGCACTGCCATGTGAACATTTCCATTGCTTCCTCTTTCTTTTCATTCTATTAAACATACCCCCCCCCCCCCCCCATGTGAACCGTGTCTTGTATATTGGCTAACGTTCTGAAGCGCTTCGAAAATAAGGCGACCGATACCCAGACAATACGATGTGTCAGCGAAATGACAACAACAGGACTTTCATCCTCATAACTACATGCAAATTCCACATGAGGGATCCGTTGTCGGCTTCGTATCGCCTGTCGTTTTTACAGAAGTTTTCGCTGGACACTGGCACCACCCTCTCCATGCAAGTGCTCTTGATCACAAAACTTATTTATTTATTTTAGTTATTTATTTATGACTGATACCTCAAAGGTGCCCGTGGGGGCTTTAGAATCCTCGGTTCGGTGCCATGAAAGTTTGTGTTGCTGCTCCACTTAAAAAAAACAACTAAAAGTAACAACGGGCGAAACGCAACAAACATTTAGTGGTCAACTGACAGCTGGTAACAGTTGTGTTCCAATGACGAATATAGAGAGTGAGACACAAATATTTCGCGATGATGATGTTGGTGACAAGATGACTGAGTCATCATTTCACAATGTTGTTCGACCACTGTAATGTCTTTAAAAAATGTGATGCTCAGCTTGCCAAGAACAAAAGACGTGATGGTAGAAACAAAACGAAATAATCGACTCAAAGAGCTACGTGACAACCCTCAGCCCGGCGTGTCAGTATGCATTTTTCGCTCCGCTGACCAACGTGACACATGCGAATCGTGAACGCGACAGCCGATCCCCCTTTCCCGCCTCCTTCCACTTTCAAAACGAACCTAAGAGATGACCGCAATATAAAGTAAATAAATAAAACACGATTGACTCACCTCAAACAAGGGCGACACCTGTACAAAGGACGACGTCTCGATCTCCAAAGCCGCCAACCTTTTTTCACCAAATATTCTTCTTCTCCTCGAATGTCATGGTTTTGCGATATCGGCGGACTCTCTTTTCTTCCTCCTTTTCTTGTCAAAGCCGAGTCACGCAGCCGGGGACAACATGTATCTTCCTTGCAGGCTCGGCTTTCCCCGTGACGGTATAAAAGTTTCCGAGCAAATTTTCCGCTTGAGCCCCACGGAGACGCGTGCTTCGCTGTGAACGGCACCCGAAAATCGTCGACCCGAACTCGCCGGTCGCTCCGCTCTATCGCATCCAAGCGCCGCTGTCGCCTCAGATAATCGCGGACCCGCACCAATGAAGCGCTGCGAGCGTGCCTGACGTCACGCCTCCTCTCTCAGCACCCTTCGCGCATCTTATTAACGACGCCTTCCAATGGGTGTATCACGTTGAGTGCAAACTCCGCCTCCTCGCTCGTTCTTAGCCACACCTCGTGATCCAGCTCCTCCTACTTGAGCGGGCGCGAGGGTGCAGGTCTGCGGGGGCTTCCCCAGAGTAAACATCGTGGAGGGTTCGTCAGCGTGTTTTCGGCGATGGCTCTTGATTTTTTTTCTTTATTTCAGTGTCCTTTACTTGTTGGCTGAGTGATGTGCGGAGAATACACAGAGCAATTTGGCCACCGTATTCGGGGAGATATCAGTGGTGGCTGAGACCAGTGGTTGGCGACGAAGTGACGTTTGACGACGAGAAGGCGGTAAGTGGGACATCGTACGTCGCTGACGGTCCCGGTCGTTCCCTCCAGAATTGGTATTTATGTCGTATGGACAGAATCGGCGAAATGGGTTTTGATACTCATACGAGAGAGATGCCTGCGCTACGCGTGCGGGGCGGGCATGACGCTTCGCTGCGCGTTGCTCGATTCGGAGGAGGCCGCGAGCTCGCGAGCGCAGTAGCACTTTCAGCCTAGCAGCGACCTTGCTCATGTAGTGGCATGAGCTCAGCACCTTCTCTTTATATTATTACCTATACAGTATAGCCATACGCTGGGCAACGAACATGTGACAAAACGATGAAAAAATGACTAAAAAGCAATCGAGCGAGCCGGTGATTAGAATTCATATTACTAAAAGCCCGGGACTACTAGGAAACTACGGAAACAAACGGACAAAGTCCGAAAGCGTTTGTTCGTGTGTATTTGTTCTCGTAGTTTCCTAGATAGCATATATAACACGAAAGCGACGAAAGGTACGTCTCTTGTTTTGCATGGCCCACAAGGGATCCAGAAGCAGTCTCTGGTGCACCAAACGTATCTTTGTGTAGGCCACGTGTTGTTCGTTGTTATAGTAGGAACTGCAAGTTTATATATTTTTGAAGGAATACCCTACGCGGGGATTTTCCCAGTACCACCGCCCCATATAACGCGTCCCAAATATCTTACAACACCCCCAGAATAGCAGCGAAAAGGGGAAGAACAAAAAGATGACGAAATGCCAGCAGATATACCGTCAGACACACACACGAAATCCCCCCCCCCCCCCCCCCCGAAGGTGAAACTCCCGCGTAAATCCCTGTAAGCCTAATTTCGCGGATCATACAACGCTGCGTGTCTGACGACTTATAAAGCAGCATGCAAGACAAACAGGCAATTAGTGTTCAGCAGTATACAGTATACAGAAAGTGTGATG